>NW_025999999.1:4943798-5024866 GCF_001458135.2 Marmota marmota marmota | reverse complement strand
CCGCCCCCCCCCATTTTTTTTTTTTTTTAGAAATTGACAGTCATTTATCAATTATATTACAAAGTTTTTTGTTGGAAAAGGCCTATTTTTCTCCAGAATTAAAAGAATTCAGTAAATAAAAGTGTTTTGTCCATAGGATTAAAAAGAAAATTCTACAAAAATAGAGAAATAATTATTTTTATTTTTAGACAGTCTCACTAAATCACCAAGGCTAACCTCCAATTTTTGATCCTCCTGCTTCAGCTTCCTGAGTAGCTGGGATTAGAGACATGTACCACCATAGCCATAAAAAACTTTGTTTTTTAAAAGAAATATTTGTTCAGCCTACAACTCAGTTTCCAAATAATACCTTACCCTTAGCGACAGCATAGGCCCAAATATAACCATCCCCAAAGCATTATGTACTTGAGTGCAAAAAGTGTCAACTCCTCCTTCCCCTGACTTGTTCCTAAGTTTAGTAGACCTCCTGGGTATTCGCAGGGGCAAGACTGAGTAAAATAAGCTGGTGTGAATTTGCTTAGAGGACCAGGCAGTGCCCACTGCTGTCCTGCCTCTTATGTTCTGGAACAGCCCTGAAGGTTTCAGATTTCCAAGAGTGTATATCTAAGGAAATTCATTACAGATATAGCTGTTGCTGTATGGGCTCTTAGTTCCTGTTTTCTAGTTCTTGTGAGAAGAGGGAAACAAGTCAGAAGGAATATAGTAGGCAGAATGCTTGAACAGATCGTTTCAAGGAAGTCAGGAAGCAATAAGAATGCTAGCCCCTTTCTCTTCTGACCCTTACTGCCCATTCCCTAGCCACTTTACCAGGCTGCCTACCTGATTGTATGGTATTAGATTCTGTGAGTCTTTTGTTTCAGCAAGGAGGCAGTGTTGAGTCAATTCTAAGTGTTAAATTTAGCCATGACCTAGAAGGCATTTTGTTTATTTCAAGACTGGTATTTTACTTAAGGGGGCAGACTACAGGGCTCAAGACAGAACAGTACTAAACTTCATCTCTAAAATCCTTTCATTCCTGAGGAAAAGAGTTGGAGACTTGGATCCCATATGATATATAGGATTCTCTCCTTGTCCTACCCATCCTCAGTTACTGTCCTTTCTAAAATTCAGAGTGGATATTATGGGGACATGAAAAAAAAAAACAAAAAAAACAACTTCATATGACACTTTGTCCCTATCAGCATTGGCTTGATTATGGAGCTGATTACTCTGTCAATAAGTTTTATTTAGTCTTAGCACAACTGATAGTATTTAGGCAAGCTAGGCTTGTTTTTCTTGCTGGGAATGACGCAGAGAGTGACCAGGATATTGTTGGCCAATACTGTGAAGATCATACTTATAAATCAAATTCTGGGAGGGCAAGGTTGTGGAACACCCCTCTCAGCAGTTACCCTCTGCCTCTGCCTTTGGAGGCACCAAAAGTTCATTGTCATTTGACCTTCAGTGCTACCTTGCAATCTGTGGAGGAAACTGTTATTAATGAAACACTGAGGGCAGTTACCTTTAGAACCAGAGGCAAAGTTTCCAAAAAAGAAGTAGATGATACAAAAGGTCAGCAGGTGTTACACTAAGTACTTTGGCTTATACTTTGAATGGAAAATTCATTTTAAGATTTGTCATATTATCTGATGATTAGAGTCTATAACATTGTTTTCTTCAGAGACAACAAGAGAACTAACTCCAGCATTTGTTGTTAGTAAGTACAAGAAACAGAGGGGGACTTATACAGGTTAAATCCCTGGCCAAAAAGCATCTACATGGGGTGAGGCAGATGTGCAATAACAATAGTTAACATTTGTAGGGTGCTTATTATATGCAACTAAACACTTAATGTGTATTAACTCACATAATTCCCACAACAACCCTGAGGAAAATATTATTATTTCCACTTCACACAGCTGGAACAAAGAGGTTAAATAACTTGCCTAAACTTGCTTGAGTTAGTAAGAGATAACCAGAATGCAAACTCAGGCAGTCTGGCTCTGGAGCCAGGTTCCTCACCATAAGGATATTTCCTAAAATTGTAATATGGCCAACAAAGCACAGAAGCACAGGAAAACAATTTTGGCTAGAATGAGGGTTAAGGGGAGGCTTGACATTTGGTGTTGGTCTTCAAGGTCACACAATAGGTGCAGAAGGAGACTGGCCTCGAAAGACTCTCAGGGAAAGGAATAGCCTGACAAAATGACAGCAATATCTGGCCCAGTGCATGAGTGGGAAGACAGCTGCTGAGGAAGGGTTTTTTGGAAACATTTTTTTTAGTTGTAGATGGACACAGCTGAGGATGGAACCCAGTGCCTCACGTGTGCTAGGCAAGCCCTCTGCCGCTGAGCCAGGACTCCAGCCCCTTCCTTAGGGTTCCTGAAGGTCCTTGAGGACCAAGACCCTCTCTGTAAGGAACTGCGGAGCAAAATTCTCAAACTAGAAGAGCGGCAGAAAGGGATTCGTGATCATCGCTCATTTTTAGAAAGATCTTCCTGTCAGCAACCAAGGCAGGGAGCACATCCACATTTCTTTCTGGGGGAAACACCCGGCGGGGACGGTCAAGGTCGCCCGCGTGGCCTCCCAAGCTGCACGTCTTGGCTGTAGACGCCCATCCCACGTACAAACGCCGGGGATTTGGCTGCCAGCCCGGCCCGGTCGGGTCAGGAACGTGCGCGTAGCCAGGCCTGGCAGTGACAACATCTGCTCAGCGGGTACAGAAGGATCCGTCCTTTAGAATTCCCGCTGGCCACCTCCCCCTCGTCTTCTGGTCTTGGAAGGTCAAGGAGGATGCCCCGTGGGGACTCCAGCCGCTGGGTTCCTCCTCTCAGCCCCCAAGGAATAAAAGCCTCAGTGATTGGAACACGCTCTGCCAATCAACCCTAGTCTTCCCCCCTTCTCCGTAGCGTAAATAGCATTGGTTGCATCATTACCGGCCTCCAATAAGATTCTCTTCTTGGATTGGCTAATAGCACCCCCTCCTTCCTCTTCGGTTTAGTCAGGAGCTTGTGATTGGTTATTCGCGTTGCCAAGCTCCGGACGCGGCTCGACTATTGGAGGTCCGGAGCCCGCCTCCGCCAGCTAGTGAAGGTGAGCGTCTCCTCCACTCGCTGTACCGAGACCCAATCGAGCAGCTAGCTCCAGGTGCCCTGTCAAGGCTCTCCGCAGATTCCTGCTCTGTAACCATGGCGCCTCCGTCAGTCTTTGCCGAGGTTCCGCAGGCCCAGCCCGTCCTTGTCTTTAAGCTCACGGCTGACTTCCGGGAGGATCCAGACCCCCGCAAGGTCAACTTGGGAGTAGGAGGTAAGGATGCTGTGCCCTGGAATGTGAGCAGCGTGGGAGCGGACTCAACCCCGGCCTGGAGTCTAAGGCCCGGCTGGACACTGCCTGGAGAGGGGCACCCTGGAGAGGAGGCAGGATCACAGAGTTTCGTTCAACTTGCCCATTTTACAGATGGGGATATGGAGGCCCTGGAAATGGGAGATGTGTTCAAGGTCACTCAAAATAGGTATAGTAGCCAGAACACAAATGCATTCTTTCTGATTCCCCATCCCGTGTTCTTTATACTACATCAAAGGATTGTAAAGAGAGGGAGGAAAATAGGGGGTGGAAATAAGCTTCGTAGGCTTGGGGTCCTAGTAGCTGGAGAGTGTGTAAAGGAGAACTGTTAGCCTTAGGGAGCTTTGGTCTGGTAAATATTTGAGTGATCACCAATTGTTGAATATACCCTATTAAACTTTGTGGGGAAGACTGAGGCTTGGTTTTGTTTTCAAGGATTTCAAAATCAGCAAGTGTTGCACACCAGAGATCTGAAATGCTTTTGAGATGTGTTAATACTGCCTGGAGGGATCTAGGAAGATGGTTCTGACCCTCACAGATGTGGTAGGAATGGGTAGATACGGTGGAGTAGATCTTATTTTCCACACATCCTTGTCTTCATTTCTTTTTTCTTTTTGTTTTTAATTAGTGTATTATAGTTATACATAGCCATATTCATACACACACATAATTTGATCATTCTTATTCCCAAGTACCTTTCCTTCCCTTGTCTTCATTTTTTTATTGTATTTCTTGGGCCTTGAACAACTCAGAGCATTGGCCTCAGTTTACCCATCTGTCAAGAAAAATATTTGTATTTCAAAGCCTCTGAAATTCCTTTTAACTCTAACCTTTTCTGGTGAATTTGTTATTCCAATCATTCTCATTTGTATGTTTGAAGTGCCACAGCCACTTTCTTGATTTGTTTTTTTGCCACATAAAAAGGCCAGCCAGGAATATGAAAATGAGTAGGCTGATGTCCCATGGGAGGAAATAGGCTTAGAATAAGAGGATTAGAAATTTTGGAAAGAAAAATTGAAATTATTTTGTAGTATAGGGTGACAAGAGGGATATTCAGAATTGTGCTTCCCACAGAGAGTGTTTGTGTCTGTACAGAGTGCTTGTTTAAAAACGAAACAAACACAACAACAAAACTCCAAAGAGCAAAAGCTTCACCAAGGAGTAAAGGAGGAGGGGTGAGGGTAGAAAAATCATTAAAAAGTAATGGTTTTTTGAAGTTGGGTGGTAGGCACATGGCATACATGATATTATTCTCTCAACTTTTGTATATGTTTGAAACCTTTCATAATAAAGCATTTTTTAAAAAGTCAATACTGCATTGTCTGCCTATAGAAGGAATGTGATGTTTTTAGCAGACTTCAGACTGGGAGAAATAGTACAAGATTGTTTCAAATTAAATTTGAATGGGTACCATTCAAGCTTTTAATCCTGAACCTACCAGTATTTCTTTACAGATTAGTATCAATCTTAATATGTCTTTTTAAAATCTCTAATTTTATTATCTTAATCTCCTTTGAACAGTCTTACAGTTTTTCCCCCCTTTCCACATTTTTTTACTAGTGCATTATAGTTTTACATAATGATGGGAATCATTTACATATTTGTACATGCACACACTATAACAATATCATTTGGTCACTATCACTCTCCGTACTTTCCCTCTCCCTCCCCTCTTCCCACCCTCCTCCCTTTCTTCTATTGATCTCCCTTTGATTTTCATGAGATTCCCCACCCCTTCCCACCTTTCTTTTTCCTCTCTAGCTTCCATACATGAGAGAAGGCATATGTCCCTTCACCTTTTTACAGGGTTTTTGTGAAGATTAAATGTGTTTAAAGTATTTAGAACCATGTCTGGCACAGAAGTGAAGGTTATATAAATGTTCACTGTTGTTGTTTTGGCATTTCTTTGAATGGATCTTATAAAAGATGTTGAGTAAATATTTTCAGCACAAGAATTGAAAAATGAAATATGACATTGGTTCAGAAATAAACTGCTTATGCAGAGAAAAAGCTCCCAGTTCAGCCAGAAGTGATTGGCTTGGAATCCATCTTTAGCTCAGATGGCCACCTCATCTATTATTTTCCAGGAACCCAGGAACTGTGAACAAATGAGTAATGCATGTGATCTCATTTAATGCTCATAGCAAACCTGGAAGGTTGTTTATAACCATTACTCCTCTTTTTTTTTTTACATTTAAAAAAAATTATTTATTTATTTTAATTAGGTATATATGAAAGCAGAATGCATTTTGATTTATTGTTCACAATTGCAGCACAACTTTTGGTTTCTCTGGTTGTACACAATGTAGCGTTGCACCATATGTGCAGTCACAGTGTACTGAGGGTAATGATGTCCATCTCATTCTGCCATCTTCTTACCATTTACTCTTTAGAAGTAAGGAAGCTGAAGCCTAGAAAGAAGAAAAGATTTTCCTGAGGTCATGTGACCACTAAGTAGAAGAGCTGGAATTCCAGCCAGGTCTCTTAGGCCCAGTCCTCTATTTAGGTTCCTTTAGATGGTCTGGGGACAGCCAGTGGACTATAGTGGGAAAAGCCAGGAGACCTAGGCCCAGCTCTGTGGTTCAGTGACATGACCTTGGGAGGATTATTTAACATCCTTCCAATTCAGTCTGTAAAATGAGAAGCCAGAAGTGAATGAGCTGTCTCTAAAATTTTACTCTCAAGATTCAACTCTACCATAAGTCTACTCCAGGATCCATTGACACATTCTGTGACTGTACTGTAAGATGTTAATTTTGGTGACCTCATCAGTTAGTTGAGACGGAAATGAATGAGGTTAGGTGTGAAATTTGATATGTAAATGAAAGATGTTATATCTAAATGTTTTTAATCGTTACTGTGAACCATCTTTTTATGAATGGTAGGTGCTCAGATAAGGATCTAGTTGAAATAGAGTAGAATAAAGTTCTCTTTCCAGCTTTGGTATGTCCCAGCTTTACTTACACACATCCCCAAGTATATCCTTTTTGAAGGAAATGTAATTAATTGCTGACTTTGGGAAAGATGCTCCCCTTCAAGTTAAGATGAAACCTAACGAAGGTTATTTAGCTGAGGTTCTAGCAATGTTGGACATTTTAGATAAAGTACAACTATAATCTCATTAGCTAGTTCCTATTTGCAGATGGTTTCTCTAGGGAGTTTCTTCTTGCTGTGATGAGTTCAGTAGTTTCCTTATACTTAAACAGAGCAGAGTATCATATTTTCCACTGTAGCACAAGGCTTTCTTTCTGAGTGGATCATTTTAGTGCTTTGCAAAACTGAAGACTGAAGTAGCTTTAAGGGTAGGGAGACAAGGATCTAACCTGATGCAGCCTGCAGCAGAAAATTTCTCCGAAGACTCTAGTCCATTTTTTTCATGTAAATTTAGCTTCCTTTTGGCCCAGATAAACTGTGTTTGCTTTAATAGTTGTTGTTTTCAGTGTGGTTGTCTTAGTATCTTCAAACAAAATTGTTGGAAAGAGGTACTATCTCAGGTGTTTCTGAGGATCCCTGGTCCCCTCCTAGTTGGAGAAGGGTCTTGGAGGTGTACTTGCATAGGCTCTTGGGTGGGGATGGGTGAGGGAAGTGGAGAACTTGGGAGGATGGTAGCTGGATCATTTAGTTTTCTGTGTTCTTCTTTTCTTTCCTTCTGCAAAACAAGACTGCCAGGCCCACGTGTAAGCTGTGTGAAACCTCTGAAAGGCCAGGAAGAAGGGCATTAGTGCATGGAGCTGGGAAGTATGTTGATAAGAAGATTCCTGATACAGTTCCCTGGGGCTGCTTGCTTGCTTCATCTCTTGCTCTTAAAAAAAAAAAAAAAAAAAAAAAAGTTCTTGTATGCCTTCTTGCTTCTTGGAACTATTGCAGTCTAATTTTTATTATCCTTATGATCTTGGGGAAATTAATTTTTTTTCCAAATAGATATTTTTGGGGTATTTTAAGAATTAAATGAGAGTCAAGAAATGTAAAGTATTAGTACCATGCCTAGTCTGTAGAAGGTAATTCAGAAGTCCTTGTTCTATTACTGTGGCTTCAGCCACATTAGTGTCTATAATGATGGTATCTTCCCATCCCAGCCCTTTTCTCTGAATGACCTTCATCTTTTCTTTTTATTCCCCTGTGTTCTGTGTTCTAGATCTTCATTAACTCTATCACCACTATCTACTTGTTATCCAGACTACCTGGGGACTTTGGAACCATTAGCAACCCTTTCCCCAGTTCCACATTTATATGTTTGGTCATCGGGTTCTGATTTTTCTACCTCATAAGTCTGTTTTGAATATCTTCCCTTCTCTTTGTCCCCCTCTGCCTCTACCTTAATTCAAGACTTCATGATTCCCCTTCTGGATTGTTGCAGGAGCCTTCTGACTCAGCTACCTGGCTCTGTCCTCTTCAGTTTGCTTTCTGTGGTGTCACTGAAGTGATCCTGTCAAAATAGACAGCTGTTTACATCACAGTCTTGCTTCACTGCCTTTAGTGGTTTCCCCATGGATAGAGAAGTTCCTTAGAAGTGACTCCTTGAGCCACTCCCTGCTGTTCCTCCATGGACACTACTTCCAAGCCATGAAAGTGCACAACCTCAAAAACCCTGTGTTCTCCAAGCCTCTGGGACTTTGCACAGGTGTTCCCTCTGTCGGGAATACCCCTCTTCCCTTGCCTGTCTTTTAACCTGTCATCTTTCATACTTCATCTTCTGTAAAATCATCTCTGACCCTTCAAAGAAGAATTAAAGACTTAATGTACTGTGCTTCTTGGAAGGCAGACAGTACCTTATTTTATCTTTTCCATCTCTGTGTAGCTTTTCCTGATGTGTCTGGCTTATGGTAGATTTAGTAATTCTTTGTCAAGTGAATGAGTAAAGGAAAGAATGAGAAACTCATGGGTTCAACAGGAACGAACCTCCCAGGAGAGGAAAATAGTGATTGTTGATAATATAATACAGGTGTTGGACCTCCCTGCTCCAATCACCCCAGAGGAATCTGATTCTGTCTCCCTAGGGCAGTTAGGTGAGGAATTGGGAACATATCCAGAACTGAATCTGGGAGGAACTGGGCAATGACAAAGGACGGGAGGACTGAATTGGCCAATTTGTCTGTTGTCACGGTACAGAACCAATGCCTCTCCCCTCATCCCCACCCTCAGATGGTATTAGAGTTTTCTTGAGGATTTCACAGAGTGTACGGTGGTGCTGAGAACAGCAGTACTATGGTCTTTTCTTCCTCTTTCATATCTTATTTATTTAGAATATATTATGTATGAATAATATTATCAAAACATATAGCATAATTGTATTACATAATGTATAAACAACCAAATACAGACCCTAATCATAATAGAACTGGTTTTTCCATGCACATTTAAAATTTTGTACATCAAAATAATATCCTTTCTAGGTAGTCCAGATGTGCAGCTCTTGCTAAATATTTCTGGAAATTCTCTTTTGGAATGGCCTTTGAAACAGTAAGACTCCCATGAGAGACCATCTCTTCATTATATCAGGCAGTTTGTTCATCCACCCTCTATGCTAGAGATAATGCAAGTTTCACTTCCAAAAATTAAATCAATGTTCACAGAATGATTTGGCACTACTGAGGATGTTGCCAGTATTGAGATGCTGCCTCTAAAAACAATTCTACCAAAGAGCACCCAGAATACTTTGAACAGTGGTAACATTGTTCAGATAGGGTGATCTGCTTCAGGGACAGCTGTTATTCGAAGTAGTTGTTTTGGTATGGATTTAAAGAAACCAGCTCAAATCCTACCTGATAAAGGAGACTATTGGAACTTGTGGCAAGGGAGTTAGTTTGGTGGGTTCAGGGTAAATATGAGTGGTACGACAGTATTGTGAATTAGATTCATCAACCCAGGGACTGACTTTGGTTGTTTAGTGGTGTGTCAGTCTGGAGCTCTGCCCATGTTTTTATTGTTAGCTTGATATATTTCCCAGAGTTGCAGATGTCACATTTCTGGAGGGTAGATTAGCTGAGAGAAGACAGACACAAGATTAAAATGATCCCACAAGGTCTTTCATGTGTTGTATACCTTCTGACCTAGTAGTTTTACATTTAGAAATATTTCCTATGAAGCCACTTATGAGTATGCATAGTAACAGCATTCACCATGATGTTCATAATAGCAAATAATTAAAAGCCACATGATTAATTATGACGGAAAAGTACATTACCTTGCTACTAAAATATGTTGTAAATGGCTTATATGTATGAAAAATGTACAATTACATTCATAATAAGTAAAATACAAATTACTCATGAGATACCATTTGCACTTTCATACTTGTAAAATTTCACTCAGTAGGTGAGGCTGTGGGGAAGCAGACACCTTTTTATACTGCTGGTAGGAATGCAATCTGATATATTCCTATGGAGAATAATTCAGAAATAGCTGTTCCAATTACAAATATACTTACCTCTTAGCTAACTCTTCCATTTTCAATCCTGTAACTTATAGATAGGTTTGCATACATGTGAGATAGCATACCTACAGGGTTGTTCACTGAAGTATTGTTTTAATAGCTAACACTTATAACTCAATGTTTAACAAGAGATTGGCAAAATAAAATATGATTCATCAGTTAAGTAGCTATACAAAAGAAGCGAAATATAAAAAAGACCTTTAGGTGGAAAAAGTATGAATAAAACAGTGTACAGTATATTATACACTACCTTTGTATAAAAAGACAGATATAAGAAATTGCATTTGCTTGTGTATATGTAGGAAGATTCTGGAAGGATACATATGAAACTGACAACAGTTGTTATTTATGGAGGGAGGAACTAGGAGAAAAAGAAGGATGGGCTGGACATGGTAGAATATGCCCGTAATCCCAGTGGCTCAAGAGGCTGAGGCAGGAGGAGCGCAAGTTCAAAGCCAGCCTCAGAAAAAGCGAGACACTAAGCAACCCTGTCTCTAAATAAAATACAAAATAGGGCTGGGGATGTGGCTCAGTGGTTGAGTGCCCCTGAGTTCAATTCCCAGTAACACCCCCTCTCCCCCCAAAAAGAGAAAGAAGGATGGCATGGGAGTATGCAAGCATATCACCTTTCAGAATAGTTGGTAAAAGATATTTATAATATAAATATAAATGGAAAAATGTATGGAAAATCCTGTGTACAGTAGGATCCACATTTTTTTAAAATAATATACCCATGGGGGGAAAAACCAGGATGGTTTCACACCACATTTGCATGCCCCTTGTCTGAGTGCTGGGATTACATATTAATTTTTTTACTTTTGTATTTTTCTAAATTTATTACCATTAACGTGTGTTGTTCAGTAAATATTAACAATACCTAAAATGTGATATTTTAAAAAGTCAGGGATTAGTGTTGAACAGAAATCATCAAGATAAACTTGATCAGAATTACTCTAAAATTTTAGCCAGGTGGTGCATTCCTGTAATCCTAGCAACTCAGGAGGCCGAGACAGGAGGATCTTGAGATTGAAGGCTACCCTAAGCAATTTAGTTTAGACCCTATCTCAAAAAAGTATAAAGGGTCGGGGTTATAGCTCAGTGGTAAAGTGTTCTTGGCTTCAATGCCCTGTGCTGAAAAAGCATTTATATAGTTATATATTATGTTTCAGTTTTCCAAATACTACACCTTCCATGTAGGTGTAGTATTGTTGGAGACATATACATCCAAGCAGAGAGGCAAATGATCTCTCAGGAATTCTACTCAGTCGATTTGCTTGAGTGTAAGGCTAGAGCAGCTGCCTCCTAAAGCTATAATCCCAGCACATCCATAGAATAGTGTAGGGTCAAAATCAGTGGATAGGATAACTCAAAGTGCCCTAAAAATACTTTCATTGTGGAGGAAATGTTTAGACATTTCCTATAAAGTAAGATTAAATATTGTGAAATAGATAAGTTTAGATCAATGGAAGGGTGAGGCAGATGATGTGGATAAACAGTCAAAATGGTAAACACTGGCTGCTGTCAAAATGCAGAGAGGGGACAAAGATGTGTTTGAGTGGGTCCTTGGGTGATTGTGTAACCGGTTATCAAACTCCAGTCCAGAGCATTTGTTCACTGTCCATCCTGTTTCTGCTTTTTTGAGACAAGAGGAAGAGATGGGCCTTCTCCCACCCTGTCTTTTTCCATGTTTAGGTTTGAAGGTGCAGAGTTCTTGTGAAGAGTACTTTCCTGAAACTCTTTTAGGGATATGATGAAGGAAGAAGATTGCCGGGCCAGTGTCTGTAGAGACCGCAGTGCACTGGCAACAGGAACAGCATTTCCAAGACATTTTTTGCAAAGTGCTTTTTCCCTTCCACTTTCTCACTTGATCAGGCTCTGTGTTGTCCCAGTTTAGTTCAGCATTCTACTTTTTGGAAGACACACATTTCCAAGAGTTGTAAGTTCTGTAAGGGAGAACCACCATGATTGTCTTTCCATTTGCCCAGCACCTAGCCCAGGGCTTGGCCCAAAGCAGGTACTTAGCAAGTGAAGGTGCTTTACTTCAGTTTTGGTCATTCTTCTGACTGGAAGGTGCTGAATTCTGTTCACAGTTTTAGATTCTGACTTGAGTGAAGCCTGAAACTCCTCTGTCTGTATCTCTTTTCTGTGCTCAGCTTATCGCACAGATGATTGCCAGCCCTGGGTTTTGCCAGTAGTGAGGAAAGTGGAACAGAAGATCGCTAATGACAATAGCCTCAACCACGAGTATCTGCCCATCCTGGGCCTGGCAGAGTTCCGGACCTGTGCTTCTCATCTTGTCCTTGGAGATGACAGTCCAGCTCTCCAGGAGAAGCGGGTGAGTTTGGGGTGAGGATATATTTTCTCTTGAGAAATCAAGAAAGTGAGAAGAGGTTGAAATTTTAATTTGTTGTAAAGTATTAGGTATTATGCCTAGTGAGCTATCAATAAGTGTCTAAGTAGTGTGAGTTCAGAAACCTGAGGGTGCAGATAACTTGGCCATATCCAAAGCACAGTTTTTTAGTTGTTCAGTTTTGTCCAGTTGATCATCAGATTTCAGCTGCCAGGTTTGAGCACCTCAATGGAGGTGCCACGCAAAGGAAATTTAATGAAATCCTAAGAGACTGAAGTTCTAGACCCCCAATTCTGCCACTATTTTTGGCTACAGGAATATCATTTACCTCCTGGTCCCTACATTTATATGTTAGAAAAAGATTTATGGCTCATGGTCTCATAAGGAGTACTTGAATAGGGGATCATTTAAAGGGCTTTTCCTGAAATTATATGCAGAATTTTTTTCTGTGTATTTATTTCTGGGGAGTAGGTTTACAAGCTTTTTTATAAGATTTTCAAAAGATATCTGTGGCTTCTAAAAGTTTAAGAACCACTAGTCTAGATGCTGTTTGAAGTCCCTGCCAGTTCTAATATTCCTTAATACTTCTAGTCTTGATCTCAGCATATCTCATTTAAGGGTTTATGTATATAACTAGAGACAGATGGAATGAGAACATGTTTGGAACCAGACACAGCAAAATAGGCTGTATGTAGCAGGAAGTGGTATGGGATAGGTACTTGGTGTTGTAAGAAGCCAACGGGAGAAGGAGACCCTTGAGGACCGCAGGTGGTTCTTGAACTGAGCCTTGGAGAATGTGTGAACATGGCTAGGACACCCACTCTCAACTCTGTCATTTAGTAACACCTGGAGAGTTTGTAACATGGACCCCGGGGACCTCACACCAAGGCAGTTAAATCAGAATCTTGGAGGGTACCACCTTCTACCCTTCTGATTCTATTTCCTCTTTCCCTGCCCTCTATGGAAATATTTTTTTAAGTTCCCCAGGTAATTCCAATTTGAGAACCACAAAATACAGAGAAGGGGAAAACTGAGGGGGTATTCCTCGAGAGGGGGGAGTCCAGTGGATGATAATCAAGTCTAGGTTGTAAAGAGACCTGCCTGATTAGAAATGGGAACCTGCTGGACAGACAAGGCAGGCCGATTTTGGCAGCCAGGGCAGGGGAAGCTGACTGAAGGTTTGAACAGAGAAATCACCCAATGAAAGTGTTGTTTGAAGAAGATAAGCCTGGCTGAATGGGTGGGAAAGGGAAGAGATCAGGTTTTTGCAATAGTCCAGTTAGGTGTGGTGCAATTTAAACCAGCTGCCCTTGTTGTCCTCTGGGCCATGTTGTAGTCCATCGTGCAGTTCATGCATTGAAGGGACCACATCTTGGAGGCCTTTGAGGTATCCTTCACATGTTGCTTACAGCAGGTTTTTTCTTGTGTGTATCATGTTCCCCAGATGCTCTGCTAAGTGGAGAGGTAGGATAAAATAAAGGCTCTGGTGGAGAAACTGGAACTCAGGTCAGTGATTAGGCAAGTAACTAACTTAATTAGGGTTTTGAATGGATTGGTGTGCAAGACTGTCACTTATCTCGAGGAACTGAAGACATGTGGGTAGAAATGTTAGAGATTAGGTGTCACATGGGGAAGTTGCTCTGAAAAATCCAGTGTTTCCCCAGAGAGAGAGAGAGAGATTGGAAAGTTGTAATGAAGTTGGAAGGTGGGGAACTTTGGTAACTGGGGACCTGTCTTCCCAGATACTAGATAAATTAGTTGTAATTAAGTTGTTGACAAATGAAAACAGATTCCGTGTTGGGGAACTGCTTGCTTTAAGACTGTGCATTTCATACATAGTAACTATGTTGGCAGAGGCTTGTTTCTCTGCTCATTGATTCCTATTTTGACCTCTTCACATTATAAGACTTGGGGCTATTGCTTGTGTCCTTGACCTGGGAACCCAGCCCTCCTTTGAAGTCCTATTCATTCTGTGCAGCGTTTTTTGATCATAGGATGCCAGTCTTCATCAATATTCACACTGGATGCAAGTGAATATCTGAAGATCTTTGGACTGATTTAGGATACTCTGTATATCCTTCTCCCGGGCACCAATTGCTCCTGAGCTCTGAGCCTTTCTTCTTTCCCTGGAAGTCCTTACTATTCCGAAACTACTTAGTTCAGCCCTCCATCATCTCATGTAGATCCTTCTATCAGCCTCCTCATTGATCTTCCTGTCTTTAGTCTTCTTCTCATTTTAGTATATTCTGCATACTGCAGATAAGTGATCTTCCTTAGAAGAAAAGCTAATCGTGACACACGCCCTTTCTCCTGCAGTGGCTCTCCCATTTCCTGCAGGGTAGAATCCAGACTTTGAACTTGGCAGTGAATTTAATCAATAGTCTTTATCCTGTTCTTCCAGTTGCTTACTCCTCATCCCCACCTGTCATTCTAAGTGCCTTGCTGTTTTTCAGACCCACCCAGCCTTGTCATGATTAGAGCCTTATCATGACTTAGAGCCTTTGCCTGGCTTAGATTCCCCCTGCTCCAGATTCCCTCTCTCACTTCTCCAACTCCCTAGGCCCCATTTCCAAGTTCTTTAAGACCTGATCAAGGGTCAACTCTATGTTGAATCCTTAACTTTCTCAGGCAGGGCCAGTTGTGTGTGTCCTCTGAGTTATTCCAGCTTGGAAATAACAGTACTTACCATGTATAATTATTATAATAATGTATAGTTTTATAAGACTTTCTCTCCCACAAGACCATAACTTCCCCCCAGGGTGAGGATAATGGCTTGCTCATTTACCTGGCAGGTCTTCAGCATCTGGCTCCTATCCTGGGACCTTCCGAGATTCCTGGATGTTTGGATTCATTATTCTTCTGTTTAGTAAATGCTTGCCACAAGAGCCGGGCTCTCTGCTAGATTGTATAGTGAGCCTAGTAGAGATCAACACACAGAATCCCCTGCTCCTGCTCTTAGTTTTATGGATACAGGCTATAAACACAACAAAGTGATCTATTATATTAAAATGAAAATGCTATTAAGAGAATCAGGATTGGGGTATGTGGGAATAAGAGTGGATTCAGTTTTAACTACGGTGGTTCAGGATAGAAATACAAATGATATTTGAGCCAAAATTGGAGATGAGGCATAAATGAAAGAATAAATGAACCAGAAGACAAACAATAATGATGTCTTCCCTTAGATCATTCTTCTCAAGGTTTTAACATTACCAGGTCCTTTATCCATTTTGAGGAGACCTATTTTCTAGATTCCTCACTGCTTCTTATACTTTCCCATTTTCAGACTTTGGAATCTAGATGAAGTTTCCATTCTTCATCTCTCACCTAGTCATTTTCAGGTTCTGAAGTTTTGGAGCCATTGTAGGTAGCCATTGTAGGGCTCATGGGCCATAAATCCTTGTCATGTAATGACAGGCCAGTCTCTTGCTTTGACCATTGCCTCTGGGAGACCTGGGCCTTGCTGTGGTTCCATTCCAGTCTTTTCCACATCACCTTTCTTCAGCTAGGTGAGCACATGTTTATGTAGTACCATATGCCAGAAACTGCCACAGGCACCCAGATGAACACAGCATAGCCTTGGCCATGAGTAACTCCGGTCAACTCCCACAGTGAAGTCATAACATCAGCAAATTGTGATTCAGAAAAGGTTCTAGAGTCCAGCAGTTCTGTACTGTGTGTAGTAAACACAAAGTCCTGCCTTAGCTGGCTTCACACCAGGAAATCTGACTGGATTTCCCTTGTTCTGGATACCCCTCTTTAGCCATTCAGTTCCAGTGGAGAAGTCTGGACTTATTTACTTTGATATTAATGATTTTAGGACTTTGTTGGGCTCTAGATTAATTTGTCAAAATTAGTTCCTAGAATGACCAAATTGCTGCATTACTGATCCCAAGCTTGTTTTTGTTAATTGCTGACATTT
This sequence comes from Marmota marmota marmota, assembly GCF_001458135.2. Lineage (NCBI taxonomy): Eukaryota > Metazoa > Chordata > Mammalia > Rodentia > Sciuridae > Marmota > Marmota marmota. The sequence goes on along the minus strand of NW_025999999.1, from coordinate 5,008,840 downwards.
AGAGCAACTTGTATTTTGCTGAAACTATCCAGTGTTTAATACATTTTTAGGGAATGAGAATTGTTTTGAGAATTTGATATTTCATATGTCATATGTTATAAATGTCAAGGAGTAGTACATGTTAGTGGAGTATCTGTTTCAAGCACTTTTTCAATCTTGTCTACTGACTTTCTGGCTTTTAATGAATTTACTTTCTGGAGTAGGCAGAAGGTAGGGTTAAACATAAGGAGCCAGGTCTCTCACTTTTTTCCTTTGTCAACTTTTGACATCAATGTTAGGTTTTCAAAAAGACTTGAGAAGCTTCTCTAGGAAGATTTTAAAAAACCTTTTTATTATGTAAAAATTCAAATTTTTTTCTTGTGAAAGTAAGAAAAACAGTGTAATAAACAAATCCCATGTGTCTCTCACCTAGCTTCAACGTCATTTGTATGCATCAGTCTTGTATAAGACTGGCCCACTGTCAAAGCTGTATTATTTTACAGCAAGTTCCAGAATGAATGGTTTTAAAAATTGCTGTAAAATTTTACAAATAATACTTGCACATATTCTTCTCATTAAAAAAAAAAAATTTATAGATTTGACTACTCTTTCCTACATCCTAGACCCCTCTTAAGAGTTTCCCCTATTAGAAGATTGGTATGTACCCCTCTTATTTAAACGTTTTCATAGGATCTTTTCCTTTCTCCTTATTCTCACATACATTAGGTAACATGTCATTTATAACATTTGTCTACTGAGAGAATTATCCTGAAAATGAGAATTTTAAAGGGGCAGAATTAAAAGATAGATAGGCAGAAAGACATACACAGGACATAGTGACCAGATGTGGTGGGCGGGTGGGAAGGCCTGGATTTATTCTCAGTCCTGCCACTCACCACCTGTGTATCCTTTGGTAAACCATTTCTTTGGATCAGTCCTTATGTTTAAATGGGATATAGAATATACAGGGTGTATGAGGATTAAATGTAAATGCCTGCAAAAACATTTAATAATGGTAAAACAGGGCTTTTATTATTGTCCATATTAGGTCACTTTTAAGATGAGAGAAGCTAAAGAAAGGAAAGTAGCATTCACATAGGGCCTTTGTTTCGTTAGAACATATCTCTATGGATTCATAAGCCTGAGTTCTAGACATGAGAGGGAGTACTACAGACTATGTCAGTGGCAGCTAGAAACACTGTTTTACAGGCTTCTGCTGGAGGGAAATCTTGATCTTGAGATGGGTGCTGAAGACATGGGGTTTGCCATCCAAGGCACGCAGTAGTATGGCTTAAGTCTGCCCTTAACCTCTGTGTTCAGAAGGGAAGCTCCCTCCTAGAGTCAGACCTCTGTGTAAAAGACATGGTCCTTCTGCTCAGTAGCTGGTGCCTTTGCGCAAGGTGTTCCATCTCTTTTAGCCTCAAATATCCTCATTTGCAAACACAGGCAAATAAAAGGACCTTCAAATAGTAGTTGTGAGATTTTGTTTTATCTGCCTCCACCTCCCATTCGGGGGATTTGACCCAGGGCCTTACACATGCTAGGTGGTTGCTCTACCACTGTGCTACATTCCCAGCCCCCTGTTGTGAGGTTTTGATGAGACAATATAATTAAAGGATTAATTTAATTATAAGTGCTTATCATTACCTTATTTTGCTAATATTATTTGACCTCACCATTATCTGCTTTTTTTTTTCAGGTGGGAGGTGTCCAGTCTTTGGGGGGAACAGGTGCACTTCGAATTGGAGCTGAGTTCTTAGCGCGATGGTACAATGGAACGAACAACAAGGATACACCTGTCTATGTATCGTCACCAACCTGGGGTGAGTCTTTTAGTTGTGGTTAAGAGGAGAAGCTGAGAAGCCAGAGAGAATTGTCCTCCTGATGCTCACTGGTTACAGAGAAATCATAATCCAGCCCTGGAATAGCTGACTTGGGAGTAGTTGAGCAGTGGATTATGGTAGGACTTGAGAAACCTGGTAAGCTCAAATTCAGATTAGGGACACTTTTTCCCAAGACTCTTGGTAGACTTGTATTTTAGTCTATGTTGAAACTTCCCAGAGGAGGCATAAAATACAGATGTAAATGATATAAGTTTGGCATTCATGTAACTGATTGAACTTGTTCTTGTTTACAATCATTTATGTCTTAATGCCTACTCTCCATGATGCCAAGTGAGCATGAGCCTGGGAGGGCTCTGGAAGCTGATTTGTATTTTTTCTAATTATGTCTCCTAGTGTTTGTGAAAGCACTTAACATTTTACCCCTTTGCCTGCAGAGAACCATAATGCTGTATTTTCTGCTGCTGGTTTTAAAGACATTCGATCTTATCACTACTGGGATGCAGAGAAGAGAGGACTTGACCTCCAGGGTTTCCTGAATGATCTAGAGGTGGGTGATTTAGAACAAAAATTAAAGAGAATTCTTGGTGTCCGGTATAGTGGGGAAAATCTTTGGATGGAATGATAAGTGAGAATCTTGAGGCATTGTCCCCAAACCAGATAGTAGATTCTGAAAGAGCATGTAAGAGAGGGATTGCTCAAAAGAAAACCATGTATAGGGATATGGTTGCCTTTTGCTCTTCATTGCTGTGTCTCCTGATGTCACTGCTAGTGCCAAAGCTGATGTAGCTTCCTTTTCCTCAGAATGCTCCCGAGTTCTCCATCTTTGTCCTCCATGCCTGTGCACACAACCCAACTGGGACTGACCCAACTCCAGAGCAGTGGAAGCAGATCGCTTCTGTCATGAAGGTAAACTCCTCCTGCATAGCATCTCTTTTTAAAAAAAGCATGTATAATTGAATGTATTCAAAAGCAAAATCTGTTTACTGAAGAATTTGGAAAATGGAGAAAATTTCAAAGAAGATGATAAATATTAACTGTAAATTCTATTACTCAAAAAAAGGTAGTATTAATATTTTTGTAGTGGAATGCCAGACTTTTGTGTGTGTTTTACAGGTGGGATCATTTGCCTGTAATGTTTTGTAACACACTTTGTTTTTCACTTGAAATTCTATATTTATATTCCATTTAATGTTTTTGCAGCATTATTTTTCATAGCTTTCATGGATATGTTGTCTTAGGGATTGGGTAAATGGGTCCATTTAAGGGATGGACATTTAGTCTCATTTCAGATTTCTTGGTCTTATGAATAATAATGTAATAAAACTTTTTATTTATTTGAGATAACTTTCTAAATTGGAATTTCTAGCTCAAAGTGTATATGTTCTCCATTAATGTGCTTATAGAATGCTTATTGAGGAACTGTTAGGTAACTGGGTACCATGGGGATATAGTAGTGAACAAAACAGAAATGTTCCCAGCTGTCAAAGAGCACGTAGCCTACCTGAGGAGACTGATGAGTTCTAGGGCAGCTTCAATACTGTGAGATGCTGGGTTAATGGGGTAAAGAGCCCAAATTCTGGGCATTGTATGGAGGTGGTACTGGTGGTGGCGGAGTCTTCCTGAAGAAGTGGTTTCCATGTGAGTCTTGGGAGAGAAGGAGTTAACAAGGCATTGGTAGGTAGGGGCTTGTAGGAGCAGAGGGCAGACCATGGTCAGAAACCCGAGGCAGAGATCATGACCTATTTAAGGAAGTGACCATTCTTGTTATGGTCTAAAGTCCTGGGGACGTAGGGGAGCACAAGTGATGCAGCTGGAGAGTAAGTTAGGCCTTTCCCTGTGCTGAAGGCTTGGACTTCATTCTGAGGCCAGCAGTGAGCCACTGAGATCTGTGATGTCGGGGAGTACTGTGAATGCCCATCATTGTCTTAAGTCACCCTGACTATACAGCAGGGAATGGATCAGAGGGAGGCAACATTAGATGGGCCAAAGAGCATTAGGAAGCTACTGCCACAATCCAGGTAAAAGATGGTGACCTGAACATAAGTGGCAGTGGGGATAATGAGATGCAAAAGGATCCTTGAGCTCTCAAGAAGCAGGATGGAGTGGACTTGGGGTGTGGTTGGATGTGGGGGACGAGCTGCAGAGGTCAGAGTCAAGAAACACCCTGGTCTCTGATTTGGACATTTTGGGGGAGGGAAGTGGTGTCCACTCAGAGAGCGCAGCTAACAGTAGGAGCAGGTTCAGCGTTGGGAGCTCTTTGAGGCAATAAGGGTGCTTAAGGTAGAGACCAGTCTGCTTGTTTGATCTTGAGTACCTGTTAGCGTAGCCCTGAGGTTGATGCAGCCCTGGGGATGCTGAGCCTTACTTAACCCCAGGAATTCATGGAGAAGAATCCATTAACATAGGAGAGTACCTCCACACCTCAAAAATAAGCCTTGTTTACAAAGCTGCATCTTAACATTTCAGAATGGTATACTGTTAAAAAGTGAAGTTTACTGAAATCGTGATGTTTATTGGTTGGTGTTTAGCTGAACAGAGGAACAGATTTAAAACAGTGGGGGTTGAGTGCATATAGACAATAAATAGGAGAAAGGTTAAGGGTCAGAAATTCCTTCCAGGCACCAGTTGAGAAAGGAAGGCCCGTGTCTGAGGTTGGTTCCAGAAGGATTTCCTGCCTTGACTTGCTTTCCTTCCTCGCAGCGCCGGTTTCTGTTCCCCTTCTTTGACTCAGCCTATCAGGGCTTTGCATCTGGAGATCTAGAGAAAGACGCCTGGGCCATTCGCTATTTTGTGTCTGAAGGCTTCGAGCTCTTCTGTGCCCAGTCCTTCTCCAAGAACTTCGGGCTCTACAGTGAGTGCTCTCCAGCGTTGTAGTCCTACTTCCCCTTCCTGCCCCCAACAGCAGCCAAGCCTGATTCTCGCCCACTCTCTCTTTAGATGAGCGAGTGGGTAATCTGACCGTGGTTGGAAAAGAATCTGAGAGCATCCTGCGAGTGCTTTCCCAGATGGAGAAGATTGTGCGGGTTACATGGTCCAATCCCCCTGCTCAGGGAGCACGAATTGTGGCCTCTACCCTTTCTAACCCTGAACTCTTTAAAGAATGGTAAGAGGCTCAAAGCCTGATGGGCAAGGGTGGGAAGGCAGAAATTAACTGTCTTGTTACATCTAACTAGGTCTCTTCCTTTTAGTTTGGCAGAGCCAGGACGCAATTACCTCTTTGAATCTCAGATATTTTGTAAAGTAGGGCTTATCCCTATTCACACGTGTGCAACACAACATCTGCAGCAGAGGAGGAGGAGGCATTCAATAAATGGCAGTTTCCCCACTTCTCTGCCACCCTGTCTTCTCCTTAAAGTTGGAAAACACAGGATAGAATTCCTGATTAGATAAAATACCAAACTTCAGGAAGTCTGCCAATTTGGAGGTTCCTCATTCTTTTCTGTAATTCACATATACAGTCGTTCCCCCCTCTTAGCCTAGTGGATGCTTGCAACCACAGATAGCACCAAACCCTGTCTGTGCTGTTTTTCCTGACATACATGCCTGTGATTTAGTCTAATTTATAAATTAGGCATAGTGAAAGATTAATGATAATAACTAATAATAAAATAGAACAATTAAAACAATGGTAATAAAGGTTTTTTACAACTTATGAATTAGTTCTAGAATGAACATTTAATAGTTTCAGACTCTTATTGACCATGGATAACAATCCCTGGATGGGGAGTGGAGAGGCCTCTGTACTTTATCTTATTTTAAAGCAGAGTTATTTTTTGTAGACCAAATCTGCAATCTCTACTTAATTAGGTCTGATAAACTATCTTATTCTAAATATATCAGAATCTCACTGAAGGCTGAGTTGAAACATTAGTGGCATTACAGCCGTGTACTTAAGTCTAGCACTAGACTCCAACAGTATATACAGTCCTTGCCTTCTGCCTGCTAAGTCTATCACTCTGGTCTGCTTATTTGCCCATCCAGGGCAAACATACTATATTAGGCAGGTTGTGATACCACTTTCTGCTTATAGCTTAAATTATAGTTTTTTAACCTTTGTGTTTTCATGTACTATCTCCCCTTGATTGATGTTTATATCACTGTCTACACTTCAGGACAGGCAATGTGAAGACAATGGCTGACCGGATTCTGACCATGCGAGCTGAACTCAGGGCCCGATTAGAAGCCCTCAAGACTCCTGGGACCTGGACTCACATCACTGAGCAGATTGGCATGTTCAGCTTCACTGGGTTGAACCGTAAGTGGTGCCTACTGCTTGGAGCACGCATGTGTGCATGTAGATGCAGCACTCCTCTTAGTTATCAGTCAGGAACTCACCTTTGTTAGCTGTTACCCAATTCATCTGTCAGTGCTTTGGGCCAGGACAAGTTAGGTTTCCTCAGTGTGTCTTACCATCTCCTGAATCCCTTGGGACTCAGAAGAGCATTGTTGTGGTCTGTTGTACTGATCCATAACCAAGATATTTTCATTACTGTGGGCTGAGAAGAGGCTCAGAGCCAGCTGGGAAGTAACAGGACTTGTAGCTTAGAGACTTGCTTTATGAAAGGTTTCTTATAAATCTTCAGGTAATTTTTGGCTTTACCTTAATCCTAAGTATAAATATTACATATAATTATTCATCCTTCTGTTACTGTAACAAATACTGAGACAGTCAGTTTATGAAGAGAAGAAGTTTATTTTAGCTCACAGCTTTGGGGATTTCAGTCTGTGGTTAGTTGGCCCTGTTGCTTTCAGGCCTGTGGTAAGACAGCACATCATGGTGGGAAATGTGGTGGAGAAAAACCACTTACCTCATAACCAGGATTTGAAAGAGACAAAGGAAGAGACCAGGGTCCCTTCAAGTCCTCTTCAAGGGCATGTCTCCAGTGTCCAGAAGACTTCCCACTATTTCCTACCTCTTAAAATTTCTACCATCTCCCAACAATGCCAAGCTGCGGACTAAACTTTGACCATATGGGCCTTTGGGAGACATTCTGGATCCAAGCTGTAGCATTCAGGGGCCTAACTTCTTAACAGGTCTTTCCTGACCTCCAGGCATTTCTCTCAAGAGGTTATAAGCTGGGGGCTATGGTATGCACCTATGGTCCCAGCTACTCAGGAAGCTGAGGTGGGTGTAACACTTGAGTCCACAAGTTTTGAGACTAACCTGGGCAACACAGTGAGATCCCACATCAAAAAAAAAAAAAAAAAAAAGAAGTAAGAAAGTTGTCTTTTTATTTCATAAATAAATAAGAATTTAGATTATAAATAGTTGAAATTAATAGCTGATTGCAAATCTTGTAGGTAAACATGCATGATTTTGATCAGCCATCAGTAGGGCATATCAGTGAGCAGCAGTTCCTTCTGAGGATTCATGTATTTAATTAAGTGATACTGAGTACCTACTGGTCAAGCCACCAGTTGAATGATGCAGATGTGGCCACTTACCGGTGTCCTGGGGACTGTACAAGGGATGTGCACTGGTTTGGGCTAGAGGTGGAACATCAGAGGTGCCAGGAGGTATGATAGCAAGTGGCAGTTTGAAACAGGCTCAGAAAAAGCCAAAGGAAATAAATATAAATTAGAGAGGTGGTAAGAGATTATATTGTAGACCCCTCAGAATACTTTGGGTAAAATAAGGCTATTCAAGAAAGTAAAAGGAATAACTTAATTGTATGTGTCCCTGGGACTGTGGAATTTAGAATTAGTTCACTAGAATAAGAAAAGCCATCTTTATATAATTGTAAAAATATCAAGTGTAATAGAAATGGTCTTTAGTAGTAATATTCTAAAAGCTCACACGATGGGGATGTCTCCCCACAAAACAGCCTTGTCCTCCTGCTGTCCAGGATTGGAAACTAGTTTTGTCATGAATTGAGAGGTGATGAGAATAGACCTGTGCTGATAACATTGAAGTTAAATGGTTGGCACTTCTTGATGTCATTTGTCCTTTTACAAAAACAGCATTTTCCCCTCCTTCTCTTCCCAATCTTTTATTAGGAAAACATGCAGAAAAATTGGAGGACTTATATAGTGAGTCCCCATGTGCCCACCCCAGTTTCTGCAGTTCTCATGGTATACTTCCTTTGTTACCCTTCACCTGTCAGAACAGGGCTTTGCACCTAGTCTGTGGATGTACTTTAGGAGATCTGTGAAGCCCCTGGAATTACAGTATCCAAATTGCATGTGTGGATATTGGCTATTTTTTTTGGGAAAGAGCTTATTACTATTTATCAACTTATCACATTTTTATTAAGAAGAAGAAAACAAACAAACAAACAGGATGGGAGGAGCCCTGTAACAACACCTGCCTCCAGGGCTCTGGTTTTATAAACAGGGGTAAGCCTGTGGCTCTCTTGGCCCTGAGGTTTGGCTTTATCTCCTTGGATGACTATCATTCACACGGTTAAAGTCAGTCGGATGACTTCTGAAGCTTGCTTTGTTTGTTCGTTTGGAGGGGCATGTGGCAGCACAGAGTCCAGAGTCCATGATTCCTCTTCTACAGAGAGGCAGTGGAGAGCCCAGACTCAGCCTTAAAGTCACACATCCACACTTACCAGCTGCCTTGAGAAGGACATTTAACTTCTCTGTGCCTCATCTATAAAATGGGGATGACAAAGTTATCAGAGTTGAAGTGCCTAGAAACTGCCTAGCACATAGTATTTGCCCTTTTGATTATATTATGATTTTATTATTATTACCCTCTTCACTCAGATTGGTGGTGTCTTCAATGTGCTAATTAGGCAAAATGGCTAGAGTTTCTATCATGGATCTGCAATAAAGGAAAACCATTCTAAGGCATCATAGCATCAAGGCTGTCCCTTCCTATTTCACACATGTGGCATTTCTACAAAATGGAACCCCCTTCTGCATCTGAGAGGAAGGGTTGAGAAATGAGGAGCTGGGGGTGCCAGAGGTGTAGCTTTCCGGCTTGTTGGTTCCTTCACACAGTATTTATCAAGTACCCAATGCATGGTACCTTGTCTAACGTACTGTAAAAATGAAATGTCAAAGAGAAGTTGCTGCTAGGTGCCCAGGAGCAGCCAGCAGGTTGGGGAAGTGGTAAAGGGAGCACCGTATAACCAGTTTTTCACATCAGCGGAGTATTTTTAAGTCTGGTGGTTGTTTTAGTTTATGGGGACTTGGTGGATGTTTGGTGGTGTAGTTCCAGGTTAAAATGCCATCAGTAGTAGTCATGTTGAACTTTCTGGGGACTAGGAAGTCAACTAATAGGAGTGCTTTTCAGAATCTGGCAAGTATATTTTTGTTTGTGATTTGGACAGAATAGCTCCTTTTGTCTTGCTTCTTTATGTTAAGAGCAAAGAAGGAAAATTGTCCACTGGGTAATGATCCCTATGACTCTGATTCTGTCTTCTTTTGGTTCTCAACAGCCAAGCAGGTTGAGTATCTAATCAACGAGAAGCACATTTATCTACTGCCAAGTGGTCGGATCAACATGTGCGGCTTAACCACCAAAAATATAGATTATGTGGCTACCTCCATCCATGAAGCAGTTACCAAAATCCAGTGAAGAAACACCATCCAGTCCACACCACCAAAGCTGCTGTGTCACGTGTGTTCCCTGCCTGCGCAAACCTAGTTGTACATATCATGGATTAGAGATGACTGAAGAACTGAAAGGTTGCCTCTATTTAAGTTGGCCCCACGTGAAGAGAACATCCTTGGAAATAATTGGGGGCTTGAGATTAGAACCTTTTGAAGGCCAGAGAAAATTAAGGTTTTTATTTAAGAATAAATATTTTGATCATGAGACGTGGGTACCTTGCCCCCTTGCTAGAAGTGGGAGTGCTGTTTGTGTGCTTCTGCTGCGTGTTATCTGACTCTGAACAAAGTCTAGTCCCAAAAGAACATGTTGTCTGAAGGAGCCACGTGTGATTGATGGCTGTGGCATTAAAACTCATCATCTCCACCCTGTGTCTTGTCTCCCTGCTCCTTCTGCATGGTCGTGTTGCTAGTCTGCAACTAGTTCCATAGGATGACTGTGGAAAGAAGTGTATTTACATCATGACACAGATACACACTTGCGCTTAACTGAAAAAAGTTTCACGACACAGTATCAACCCTTGCCATGTGTAGTGTATTCTAAGATTTTTCTATTCTATTCAATTGTGTTCTGTTTCATTGGGAAAATAAAAATGCTGATCAAGACCCATGGAATTGATTTTGTGATTCATTAATGGGTTGTGATGCACAGTTGAAAATGAAGACTTTAGAGGGATTCACTAGTGGCTAAAGGAAAAACGAAAATGTATTTTCAAAATACAAGTCCCTTTTGGGGCTGGGGCTATAGCTCAGTGGCAGAGCATTTGCCTAGCACATGTGAGTCACTGGGTTCGATCCTTAGCACCTCATAAAAATATAACAAAATAAAGGCATGCTGTTCATCTACAACTACAAAGAAATTTTTTAAAAATCCCTTTAGTGAAATCACCTTATCCTCAAAAGTCTGTGTTGGCATCATGTACAACCACTAAGATGAGAAGTTATATTTCACGTATATCTGGTATGTCAAAATACATTCTACTGTCATGTATAATTAAAAAGAACAAATTTTTAAAAAAGTGTGTCAGTTTTGTGGGCTCGTCATTCAGAAGCCAGCTGTCTTCTTGTATTAAGAAGTTGGATTGGCTGGGGATGTGGCTCAAGTGGTAGCGCGCTCGCCTGGCATGCGTGCGGCCCGGGTTCGATCCTGAGCGCCACATACAAACAAAGATGTTGTGTCCGCCGAGAACTAAAATAAATAAATAAAGTTAAAAAAAAAAAAAAAAAAGAAGTTGGACTTCATGGACTCATGGGAAGGATAGCTTCACTCTGGATGATTCTAGAATACTAGCCCCTTCTATTGAAGTTGGAAGGATTATCTGCTCTATCAGAAGGATTACAGCCAGTTGAACATAGATCACAATTTCCATGTGCCAGAAATCTCCAACTGGTGGTTTTGTAGAATTTGGTGGGGTTGTTTCTTAAGAGGTTTAGTACTTAGGAGTTTCAAAATAGTATTTTAATAGGATCTGCTCCTTTCTAGGACTCCTATGAGTTATAAATTCCTAGCCTTGAAGGGTGATTGATATTTTAGGAGTCACCAAGTCTAGCCTTTGTCCCCCTGTGAAATATTCTCTTCTGTATTGTCCCTGACTCATTCCACCTGGGGGGGTGGATTCCTTCCATACTTGGTGAGGCATCCTGTTCTGTTGATGGAGCCCTTGGTTAAAAGGATCTTTTACCTTGAACCAGAATTTGATTCATATTTGTCCTATTCCCCTGCTTTTAACCACAGTGAGTCTACTGGCATTTGTAATGGATGACGTTTCAAGTATGTGAAAGTAGCATTCATTCCTTGTTTCTGCTTTTCCACATGAGCCCCCTCTCCCCTCATTCTTCAGTGTTTCTCAACAGGCTATAGTTTTTGGATCCTTCAGCATCTGGCTGAAATTCCATAGTAGATCCAAATGCAAAATAAGCATTTAACCAATTATCTTTTCTCTGAATCTATTGGCCTGGTGGATAGGGATGGACTGAAAGTGATCAGATGCTGTCATCTTCGTGCGTTCAGTTCTCATTTCCCTTTTACCAACATTTGTTCTTCCACTTTAAAGATGCTTATGATTTGTAGGGGAAGGAGCCAAAATATAAGTTGAATGAGTCTACCTTCTGTCAGTCTTCTATCATTTTCTCCAAATGTGGCTTTAACCCATCCTGCATGGGGATGACAGTACAGGCAGAACTTGGTTCTTGGGAGCAAGGAAAGTTGATATTAAAATCATTTGTGGCCCTCCAGAATACAGTCCTACCCAACCAAATCTTAGTGTTTAATTTCTCTTGCTCAAATCATTAAAAATCATTAAGAAACTGCTTTAAGCCTAAGTGTCCGTACCAAAGTGCTGAAATGTTATTATTAAAAAATTTTTTTTAAAAGCCCAGTCTCAATGGGAGTTTGGTTTTCTTAATTCTAACCTACATTCTGGTCAGTATATCCCCCACTCTGTCCAGGGCTCTGTGTAAGTCTGGGGAAAGCTGCAGGACTTCTCAGGGCTGTGTGTGGTGAAGGTCAGAGGCAGGACTACTAAGCAGATGGTCCCTGTACATGAGCAGGGCACTCGGACCTCTGAGTCATCCAGTCTCTCAGGAGCACCATGGAGAAAGAAGTGAGGCAATGGATACCTAAAGCCCAAAGTAAAATAGTTGATACTGTAATTCATCATTACTGTTAATGAAATGAAGAGCCTTCATCAAGGTTCCTGGCATAGGCCAAGCTTGTTCGGGCACAGGTCATCCATTGTCTTGTTTGCTGGTTGAAAAAATGAACAGATTTCAGCTTTCCATTCCGTGCCCAGGGACATCTCTTCTGGCCTCTCGCCTTCCTGCACTGATTTACAACTCACTGACAGGTCTGGCCCGCTGTTCCCCTGGTCCTTCCCCCAGCCTTGGGCTGGAAATGGCTGGAGTTGTGCCACTTTGACTCCTTCCTGAAGGGTCTGCAGAGGCAAGCCAGGATGACCAGTGCATAGGCTGTCTGCATCCGCACCCAGGACCTTGAACTTGGAGAGCTCCCACCACAGTGCCTCACCACCACATGCCAGCTCTCCTCATCCTTTTAGTGCTCCTTTCTTGTCTGGGTTTTACTTCCTCTATCTGCCATTTGCTCCTGCAAAATCATCTACCTGCTTCTCAGAGTACAGCACCAGGGCTTCCCAGTGACCTTCCTCAGCCTCACTCCTGGCCTTGAGAGGTGCCCTTGTCAGCAGGTAGCCAGAGGTAGAGTTAGTTACACTTGTGCACCATCCAACCTGCAGCTCAAGTGAAGCCACTTTGAACTCCACTTCCAGGGGCAAAGAAAACAGCCACATTCCAGGAAATGCATTTTCATTTTATTTAAAAATTATTTACAATTTATTGAGCCTTCATAAATGCTTTATTTTAAAATCTTTTTTTTTTTTTTTTAACCTGAAGAAAATACTTGGGGGTGGGGATAGGGAGAGGAGTGGTGACAAGCTCCTCAGGGGTTCTGCCAAGGGATAGGTACAAAGCAACAGGAGTGGGCTGAGCCTGGTGGAAGTCTAGCCAGGTAGGCCCCTGTGGGCCAGTGGCCAGCTGGGCAAGAAGACTGCAGGATGGCAGTTCTTGCTCAAAACTCACTATAAACAGTCTGGGTCTGAGGCAGCACTGAGGGCTTACCCTCTCTGTTCCAACCAGGCAAGAGCAGGTGAGGAGTAGGTGGCTGTGGAGTTAGCAAGAGAACACATGCATGCTGAGCCTCCAGCCAGGCCAGGCCAGGCCAGGGGTGTGTCAAAGTCAGTAATGCTTTGCTGGAAGAGGCAACTCCAGCTCAATTCTTTACTCCCACATGCTGTGGTCCTCCGGTCTGCAATACCTGTTCTGGTTTGGTGGGGGGGGTGATAGGCCAAAGTTATGTGGGATGGAGGTTGTATAATACTTTAGGGTGTGAATTTTTGAGGACTCCTGCTTCTTGGTAGATGCCAGCCTTTCCCATCAATTGAGGGACACTGGAGAAGACCACTTATAATTAAAAATGAACTGCCCAGTATTCACTCTGCATTGCAGAAAGGCTGGGCTGAAAGTTCCACTAATGAAAATAGTTTTTTAATTTTTATTTTTTAACCCTTGTGGGTCTGAGAACTTTGAGAAGTTTAAGCTTATGAAAACTTTCAACTCTCTGGAAAACATGAGAACACATACACTAAATTCTGACAGTTTTAAGACCTTCTGAAGGTTTCAGGAACCTTCTGAAGTCCAGCAATGGACCCCCCTGGGGTGATGGACCCCAGGTTAAGAACTCCTGAGTCAAAGGTTCCTGTGGGTAAGCATTTTCCTTTGAGATGCAAATAACCCAGAGGAATTGCTGGTCTCCTACTTCCCAGGAAACTGATTGACTGGGTGTAGAGAGGGAGTGGTGGTTTGGAGAAAGGGGAGGGAGGCTCAAATGGTGTGCAACAGGGAAATGCTTGGGAATGGTTTGAATATTCATCAGGCAGCACAAGATCATTGGGCCCTAACTAAGGGCTTTCGAATGGGTGGGAAATAGATTGGAAAGGCAGACAGGTGCCCCACAGACAAACTGCACTTACTTCCAAGATTTTCCTAAGCTTGTGGTGATTCCTGATCACAACTTGGAAGTGGGTATGTGCAGTCATTCTTCCACCTTGTGGTTCTCCTTAGAACTGCACGTGCCCCAACATTCAGGAGAAAACCCAGGTGTAGTTAAGTTCTTGGAATAAAGTACACTTAGCGACCTGCCGGTGTTTAGTAAGGGGTGGGGGAAATGGATGAAGAAGAAGAGTGATTCTTCAACATTCCTGTGTAATGCACACTGAAGTCCCATGCGCATATACATCCTTCTTGGCTGACCTGGGCACTCTTTGGTTTGTCATGGCTAAACTTGCTTTAATAGCTTAGAACTTTTCCATATCAGTTTTCTGTTTCGTTTTTCTTTTTTTCACTTAAAACCTGAAATTCCATCTCTGGCTCCCAATTGGCTTTCTCCATTCACTGCTCCTCCTCTTCCAGAGCAGATTCATTGATCGATTAATGCCTGTGGATTGGGAGCCAAAACAGATGTGTCCCTGGGAAAAACAGTGACTTGAGATTCCATCTTACATTCTTTCCAGTCCAGCTGAGACACACGTCTCCAGGCTGTGAAGCTGCTATCTAATAGGAACAGTCACTGACAATTTTCTGTGCTGTAACATTAATCACAGCCCAACACAGCTGAGTCCCATTCTCCAAAGTTCTGGAGAAATTATTGGTCCATTCCCTGAACTAATCTTCATACCTGCTACTCCAGCCTCCTTTGTGCCTATCTGCCAGTGGCACCTTCTGAGTTAAGCTAAGCATGAGATATGGCACGAAGTTATCATTTTTTTCTGGAGGAAAGAATGGTGAACCCCAAGACATGGGTCTGCTATGGCACAGGGGATCCCAAAGAACAAAGAAGAATGTCAGGGGTCCCAGAGTGGCATTGTCAGCTTGGAGGTCATCTCCCAGACTGTGCTATGGACAAGACCATTTCTAGCATGTTCCATTAGAGGCACCTTCTTCTGTCAAGGCTCTGAGTCAAACTGGAGGCAACAAGGAAAAATCTGCCAAAAAAAAAAAAAAAAAACGACAGCTAGGGGTGAAGAGGTGGAAAGGAAGGCAGAAATGCTGTCACCTGCGGGAGGCCCTGGGGGAAGCAGATGATGGGCAGGGCCGGCCTTCCCCCAAAGCCCTGGACTCTCACACATCCAGCAAACGCTCTTTGTCTGGTCATGTGATCAGAGGTGTTAAATTGGAGTTTTCCTCAGAGGTTCTCTCCCCATCTGCTGACCTCTTCCTTTTTCGACCACCTGAAAAACACAGTCTGTGAGTCTGAATCTGCAGGCCCGAAGGGCATTCATTCTCCCTCAGTGGCCTGAGCTTTCTTCAAAATAGAAGCAGAAATGGAGATAAAGCCCTTGAAGTTTGGCTGACACTCATCTGCATTCTATCCTGGTGCTGATATCAGTATATTTAAATCTTGAAGGATTAGGATGCACTTTCCACATAAAGTGACATTTCTGAAAAGCCACAAGCCCAGCTATTGCCTACAATGGACATTTCTTGGAGGGGACTGGGTAAATGAAGCCCATGTGACACCTTGACATTGTGCCTTTCTTCTCCAGAAAGTCCAGCCCTAGTTACTTCCAGACACACTGGCTTAGAGAGGACTGGTCACACAGTATGGATGTTCCAGGAGCCCTGGTTGGTGGGCACAACTGGGAGTGACCCCCCAGGAACTCTAGTTCAGCACTGGGGAAGGTGGGGGTAATTACATAATCTCCCTCAAGGATGGACGAATCATTTTTTCCAGCTCTGTTGTTTTTGGAAGGATTATTTTCACGTTGTTCTCTCTGCCTTGATGTCCACTTATGGAAGATAAGAAATTCTTGGTCCATTCCCTGAACTAATCTTCATACCTGCTACTCCTTTTATGGAATCTCTTGAACACAAAGTTTTTCTTTAAAGGATTACATGGTAATTATTATAGACTTTGTGAACCGAACCTTACAGACTCCTGTCACAACTACTCAACCTTCACCCTTGCCACAGTGGCCACTAGAAACAAAGGGTCTATGATCCAATGAGTCTTTTTTTTTTTTTAAACAAGTGAAGGTGGGAGGTCAAAATTTAACCCAGGGGCCTGGTCTGCAGACTCCTGACCTAGAGGACCACCAACTAAATGGGACGGATTCCTACACTACCAAGGTACAATACTGACCTGAGCCCTATTATGGATTTCCACAACTGTACTGCCTTGGAGTCAATGGCTTCTTTGGGAGGGAGATCCCAGTATGTTTTCCTACTAAACTGCAGCGTGGCTTAGGTCTGGATGAGGAGATACTCACTTAAGGTTCTCAGCAGCTTCTTGCCCATGGTTTCCTCAAAGTCACTACTGCAAGGGCTGGTCTCTGTGTCCAGGTTGATATTACAACATTCATTATCTGATGCTGAGAGAAAAGAAATGAGAGTGAACTCAAGTCAACCTCCACATTCAGGGATCAAGGCTGGAGGATTCTGGGTAATGTCCCTCAGCTTTAAGACAAGAACCAAGACCGGGTAGGTGTGACAAAGGAGGGATCCCAAGAAAGGTGTTGGCTCTGTTAGTTAGCAAGAGGCTTTTCAGTGCCACAAAGGGAGCAAAGAGACGGAGAATAGGCACAGGAATCCAACATTCCATGCCAAGTCAGAAATTATTCCCTCCTCAAACACATTTGAAGACGGGGAGGACAACCTACTCCACTTGCACAAACCCTAGACAACTACAGGGCTCACTAACAACTGGACACATGCCCCTGGATTCTCCCTCATGACCAGTGGTTATTCAGAGAGCCACGGAATCCCAGAGCAGAGAAGGGGTCCAAGCCTTCCTATCAATGCAATAGGAATGGAGCTGGGGAAGTGGGGTGCTGTGCTGGCAACTGCACTGCACCCGAAGTTGTGGGGCTGATGGTGCAGCATGTGGACAGGTGTGAGTCATTCCCTTCACCTGGGCCTCAGGGGTTCTCATGTGTCACCCCAGATGGTGGACTAGATGTTCTCCAAACCCTCCATTGCCTCCATACTTATTTCTTTGCTACATTTTCTAGCTACATGCTTTAGCTAGTAAATTTGATGTTTGGGGGAGAAAAAGAACAACACTTCTAAATTCAGGTCCTAGACTGGTAACTACGTATGTCCCAGATTTTCCAGGTTAGTGTTCATGATCTCATTGACCTTAAAAACTGATATGCCTTTTCAGGTCATTGCTTTGGACTGATAGGTCTCTAGCACTGCAAACTGGGGTAGTCTCAAGGAGCAGGAGAGGAACTGTTGGCCTGGGGTGGGGAGGGGATGCTGCAAACTTGGTGAGGCAAGCACAGAAGGATCACAGGACTGCGGGGACACTGGGAGCTTGTCAAAGGGAGGTGATAGAACTGGAAACCTCAGGAACAAAGGAAGGGAAGAGTCCGCTCAGCAAGGTTAATGACTAATGTCATTTCCTAATCTGTAAGGCGGGTCTAATAATAACAACCTAATATTTATGGAAACACCCTGGTGTGCTCTTTAGATATGTTCATTATCTCATTTTTACAAAGCTACTTTATGAAATAGCTACTACAATTTATATCTACTATGATAAAAAAAAGGAATCTTTTACAACTTGCCTAAAATTGCAAAGTTCCTAAATAAAGGAGGCAGGGTCTGAGTCCAGGCAGAAACAGCTCCTCACACTGCTCTACGTGGTTTTCCTGGGAGAATGAATTAGGCCAGGCTGGCATGGCAGGTGCTCTGTGTTAGTGTTTCCTTCATGGTTGTGTAAGGAGGAGAGAGTTTGGTTCAGGGGCTGGGGTCCTAGAGCTCCCCTCACCCAGCTTGCCCCGGTCATCCTAGTCCCCTGGGGGCAGAGGCAGCGATCCCCCTTGCTCCTGGGGGCCCCTCCCTGACCTGCTGTTGTGGGAACGGCTGCAGGAGACAGGGAGAGTTGCTGTGTCCTCTGCTCCTCGAAGTCAGTCATTTCTTCTTGGGTGAAGGACATCTCCTCCATCCTCAGGTACACCACCTCGCCAGGGCTTCTCAGCCCATCAGAGCGGCTGCCTGGGGAATACAGTGAGCATATCACCTCTCTGCCTTGGAGGGCACCTGGGGCTTTGGGAGGCAGAAGATGGCAGCCCTGAGCAGGCCTAAGGGATGGAAGGCAGGGCCATCCTCACCCCACAGAAGCCCAGCCCATCCACCCGATTGACTTACATGGCAGGCTGGTCCTGTGGTTCAGGAGCGTGAGGGCAGGGTCATCCTTGGGGGTTTGGGGTGTGCCCCGGGTTGTGGGAGCCTTGGTGGAGTCTCCGTCAGTGAAGGCCTCCATGTCTGGAGACTGGGGCGAGCTGTCCATGTGGCAGGCTGTGAGTGCGTTCTGGTATTGCTGTCGTGTGACCTGGAAGGAAGCAAGCAGAAGCTCAGGAGAACTGAACAGAGTACTTCCCTGGATGCAGCCAGCTTTCCTGAGCTCACTAGTTACTCCTTTGGGGTACTTGGAACCCCTGAGATATGTGAACTAGGGGTCTTACCAAAGCTGTACCAGCCCAGCAGCTGCAACATGGGGCTGTTTGTTTGCCACCAGTCCCCACTGTTCATTTTTATTAGCTTCACACTTTATAGTGCATCTGAAGAAGACTAAGTTTATTTTGTGTTGCTATAATAGAATACCTAAGTCTGGATACTTTATAAAGAAAAGAGGTTTATTTAGTTCAATGTTCTGGTGGCTGGAAAGTCCAAACAGCATGGTGCTGGCATCTAGCAAGGGATTCCCTGGCTACTTCACAATTTGGTAGAGAAGCAGAAAGGAAAATGGCTGAGTACACAAGGGGCCAAGCACATGGTGTGATCTTGCCTTAATACAACTTGCTCTCACAGAAAATAACCCATCCTGAGAGAGTCCTACATTAATCCCTTCCATGGGTGGTAACCCCATTTCCTAATCACTTTCCACTAGGCCCCACCTTTTAAAAAAAATCCACCACCTCTCAATACATTACATTGGGGATCAAGGTTCCAGCACATGAAGCTTTGAGGGATACCCCAAGCCAAACCCAAATCATAGCACACAGTTTATGTAAAACTGTCCAAAATCAGTGACTCTCAAACTTCAGCATCAGAACCACTTGAAGGGCTTGTTAAATAAGATTGCTGAGCCTAACAGTTTCTAATTCCCTTGGTCTGAGGTAGAAACAGAATTTGCATTTCAAACAAAGATCCCGGTGATGCTAATGCTGCTGGAGATAGAAACCAAGGACTTGAGACCTACTTAAAATCAGACACAGGTCCCACTCAAGTTTTTTGTTTTTTCCCTCCGAGGAATTTAAAGGATAAAGTAGCAGAATGTTAGTAACTGGTGTTGATATTTTTCAGTTCAAAACTGTAGGTTCTATGCTTTATAAATGCTGGCATTTGTCCAAAGTCTTCAACAGGTTGGTTCAGTGTTCTTTTTTTTTTTTTTTAGTTGTATATGGACATAATACCTTTATTTTATTTGTTTTAATTTTAAGTGGTGCTGGGGATCGAACCCAGTGCCTCCTCACACATGCTAGGTAAGCACTCTACCATTGAGCCACAATGCCAGCCCCCAGTATTCTTTTTTAAAAAATATATATGTATATATGTATGTATGTGTGTGTATATATATATATATATATATATATATATATATATATATATAATATATATATAAATATATATATNCAAACACTGAATTTTAAATATTTTTTAACATATATATATATTTAGTTGTAGGTGGACACAATACCTTTATTTAGTATTTTTATGTGGCATGAGGGATCGAACCCAGTGCCTCACATGAGTTAGGCAAGTGCTTTACCCCTGAGCCACAACCCAGCCCAGTTCAGTGTTCTTGAGGACACCTCACATGTGTGAGGCACTGGTTTGATCCTCAGCACCACACAAAAATATATAAATATATAAATAAAGTAAAGGTATGGTGTCCATCTACAACTAAAAAAAAAAATTTTTTTTTTTCTTGAAGCAAGCTCTGAATTACAAAGGACAAGTAGGTCTGGTTATCTAGAAATTAACAAAAAATAAGGTTAACCTTTTTGAACATTTTGACTTGGCAGCTGAGTTGCTGGAGAAGTTAACCTTGAGGCTAGTGTGTGATGTCTCCTGTAATTTTAGGATGTTTTGTTTGAACTTTCAACTTTCACGTGGTTTATTTCTCCCTCTAAATACAATACTGCAATATAGGGATCCCGCCACCAGATGGTGATGGGGTATTTTGGTCAAATTACACAATCCAGACTGTAAGACAACTGCCAAATATTCTTAGTTTATAATAATACTTACACTACATTATATACATATAATATGTATATATTATATATATAGATATATAATATATATTTTAGATATATACATATCTCCTCATAAGGGTTCTTTGGTACCTTCATAACTTCATCAACAGAGGCAGGACCACCACCCCAGATTAAAACCCCAGACTGAAGCTTCTTTTTTTGTTTGTTTTTGGCTGCCTAATTGGAAGGCCCCACTCACTCCCGGATGCCCAGACATTTGTTGCTGCCCCAGGCTTCCTTCACTACCCTAACATTAGTCAACTCCAAAGAGTTGTTTTGAACCCAAGTAATTCTTTTGTTTTAAGGAACAAATACAGAACAAACTCAGCTTAACAAACACATTAGATCATCCCATTATGGGAACAAGAAATTAAAATTGTACACTTTCGATTGAGTCAGAGAAAGAGAACAGTCAACTCCCCAATGAAAGATTAGTTTCTCACCAAAACACTATAAAGCCCCCAGGCAGAAAGGCCCCAACAGTACTCTCAGAGGGACCTCTTCCATGCTGTGGGAGTTTTCCTTGCTTGTTTCTAATAAATGTGCTACTGAATTCTCACCCTCAGACTTTTGCGTACTTCATTCTTTGAATGTATGAGATAAGAACCCTCCATTGAGCAACACGTCAGCTCATTAATTACTATTAGTCATGGCTGTGTTTAAAACTTTTCCCAGATAATCACTAGATGCACCTTTCTATTTAATTTTGTAGCTTATCTTGAAATCAAATCACTCCTGGATTTTGACACTTCTGGAATTTCAGTTCATTGGACTCAGAGAGCCCCCATGGACCCTTCCTGCAGCCAGCAGCAGGGGCTTGGGCAGGGAAAACATTTCTCAAAACTCTTCTTGGAGTACAAAAGGAGGAAGCCTAAACAATGGCCCTGACAAAGCCAATTAAATCAAGAGGAGGTGATTTGCATCTTTATATAAGGTATTTTTTATTAAAAATCAAAAGAGAAAAATCAAACCAAAACAAACACATGTGTTAAAACAAGAGCTCTGAACTCACAAAGCTCCCCTGTGTAGGACTACAATTATAGTCAAAAATTTTAAGGGAAGGAAGCCACAAGTTTGAAGAGGTTTCTGAATATGCTTTAATTGGCTAATATGCTCAACTTCAAGATGCCTGGGTAGGCTCAGATCACAGCAAGGCCCTTTGATCTAACAAAAGGACAAACACCTGATGGAGAAGGGCCCTCTTATTTGAGGTTTCCCAATACTACTGCTGTCTCACATCCTTGTTATTTGTAGACTATTCCTTTTCTTATGTTCTAGGGGTGGAGATACAGGGTCATTTGTAAGTGTTACGAAAATCCTTCCAGCTTCTTGCAAGGTATTTGTCAGAGCAAATTCCTCTTTGAGGAGGGGACAAAACCAACCTCCCCAAAGTACTCTCCAACCTATGCAAGTCTAGTAATGTCTTGGAAAATTGTATGACTTTCTGAACTTAGGATGTAAATGATGTTATGGTCTGGATGTTTGTGTCTCCTCCTACTCCAAAAAGAACGTCTCTGTTGAAACCCAGTTCCCCATTTGAGATTATTTGGAAGTGGGGCCTTGAAAGGTAACTAGGTCCTGAGGTGGAGCCTCATGGGTGGGATGAGTGCCCTCTAAGAAGAAGGTGGCTCCTTTCCTTTTTCTGCTTTCCATCACGTGAGGACACAGTGAGAAGGCTAGATCTGCTGGCACCTTGGTCTGGGACTTCCCAGCCTCCAGAACAGTGTGAAAAAAAAAAAAATTTTTTTTTTTTTTGTTCTTTAAGTCACCCAGTCAATTGTAATTTCTTATAGCATACTGACATGACTGTGACAATTGGAAAGACCCAAGAAATAAAGTTAACAAAAATTCCCAATGTACTTGCTCACTACGGGCCAGCTCTCAGATCTTCCACCTACGAAACTTCTCCCTGTCTCTTGTTTTCATCTTGAACATTCTCCTCACCTCCCTTGTCAAGCCTCAGCAAAAGTGTCCTTTTCTCAGCCTGCTCTGATAGCCATTTCAAAAGCAGAGGCCTCCTCTGTTCTCTGGTCTCCCCTGAAGATCACTGTTTACCCACAACCCTATTTCCTTCATGGCTTTTATTTCGACCTGAACTCCCCTAGGTTATTTATGGGGTCCCTGTCTATCATTTTCTTCCCCTATTGTCACATAAGTTCCAGAATGGCAGCCACTTGCTGTCTTTGCCAGTTTCTCAGTGACAAGTGCAGAGAGGATGTTGATTAGATATTTATTGAATCACATACTTATATTTGGCTTTCCCTTCCTTTTCCTACAAGCCATGCCCCATAGAAACCAATAAAAGCTGGCACATTAAGAGTTCCCTTCTTCCATTTCCCCTACTCCACCTCCAAGAACTGTCTGCAGTAACTATGAAAAGCCTTATAGCCTGGAAGCCATCAGGAGGAGAGTCAGGAGCTATGACTTTTTCAGGTTTAACCTGCTAGTCTCATTAGACTTGTTAAAGGTCTACCATCACACGCACCTGTGAGTACTGCTCAGCTGGTTCTCCGTCACCTCTCTCTGCCCCTGATTTCCTACAACGCTCCCTAAAGCCACAGCATCTTATGCTCTTCAAGCCTCAATTTCCTTATCAGTACAGTGGGAGTGACAGGAGTCCCTACCTCACAGGCTGGCAGGAGAGTGCAAGGATAATTCAAAGGACTCAGTAAAGTTTCTTGCCGCCCCCCCCAAACACAATAGTTAATATCCCAACCCCTTTTCCATTAGTCACTGCCCATGGGTACTTCTTTTCATGGCTATGTTTATCCGCTGATGTGTTAGTTCAGGGTGTTGGCAGAGTTCCGGAACCCAGCTAGCCAGCCAGCACACACCATTCCAAATAATCAGGGTGGGTGTTCTGGACACTCAGAAAGGAACTTCTCCCATTCGTGTGACTTCAGTACCCTTCCCATCCAGCCCAACACTGGGACAACATTACCAAGTGGACTCACTGAGTGTTTTGTTGGACTGGGATAAGTGGGACTTTAGCCAAGATCTCAGTCCAAAGTTTGTAATTGTTTGCTGAATGCTAGAAAAACAAAACAATAAAACCTAGTGAAGCAAGAGAAAGGAGGATAATTTAAAAGACTTCTGTATAGTACCAACCCCCATGAAAGGTATGAAGAAATAGCTCCCTCCTCTTAACTGCACGGCAAGGAGCACGGCTGCCTCACCCCGCAGCCTGTGCAGAGGGGGGTTTCTTAATAGCTCAGTGAAGCTAAGCTGATGTTAATTGTTCTTACAAGGGATTTCCCGTTAACACACACTTTAAATATTTAGTTGCAAAAATATACTATTATACCTATAAATATATTATCATATAAAAACAGCACAGTTTCTTGTAAACACTTGGCTTATAAATCACCTGCAAATTGATCTTGGAAAAAAAAATGAGTGAAATTAACCTGGTGTCAGTGGTAGGGGATCCAAAGGAAATAGTTCTGTCTCAGGCAAAGCTGATTTCGCATCGCTTTGTGCCTCAGTTTCTCCATATGAAAAACAGGGATCAGGAGATCTTTCAAAAGTGACAACCACAATAAAGCTCCCTGAGAGCAGGGTCTTTATAAAGCCAAGGAGCTGCCACGCAGCACTATGCTGGAATAGGGAGACTGGGATGCATATTATGCCTGAGCCTGGGGGACTCCTGGTCCAGCTCCCCCAGCTGACCCTGCCCACTGGGAGAGGGACAGGTACTGCCCCCCCGGGGGGAGTTACCTTCACAAACTGCACATCGCTGAGAATGTGGACAGAGTAGTCGGGTGTGTACAGGTTGTTGCTGCTGCTGTACAGCTGGGTGTTGCTCCCACCAAAGTCACTGCGCTCTCGATTTGGAGACTCAGAGCGATTCAAGCCGCTGCAGCGAGAAGGGGACCGGTTTACTGCAGATGGTGAGGAAGGAGGAGAGGAGAGAAAAGACAAGGAGGGGTGGGTGGGTGGGGAGAAAGGAGAAGGAATGGAAAGAGGGAGAGAGAGAAAGGTGCTGTTCACTGAGGTCCCATGGGACTATGAGGCAAATGGTAATTCCGGGTGGTGGGAAGGTGATCTCACTTTCCCATCAGTCCAGGATGGAGCTGAGCTGCTTTGCTGGTGTGGGTTCCTGGGAGAAACAAATCCTACCCCCATGACCTCGTGAATGAAGAGCTGGGGCATTTGTTTCCCCGAGCAGCAGGCAGATGGAGGTCTACTGCCTTTCCTAGATCTTGTTTTCAGGGCGGGGGCAGGAGGACCCCCAAATGCATGAAGTGCTGTGAGCATGGTTTGCTGTCCCAGCCCATGAGCCCCTCTACTGTGGTGAGGTCCTGTATGTAATCCCTTATTTAGGAAAGGCCAAGGCCTTAGGTTTGCCCTCAAACCATCTGTCACAGCATGGACAGCCACTTCTTCTTGTGGGGATACGTTTTATTGGGGTTAACTCAAGGTCTGCCCCAACGTTAGCAGGGCCTAGGACAAGAGTACAGAGGCCCACAAACAATACCAATATTTACAAATCATAAGACACATGACTAAACTGTTGAAATGTTGTATCCTTGTCCTTGACAAATGTTCATAGCAATCTGTAAGGCCAGTTTGTCTCCTTGGAGTTTTATAGTTGAATAGAGGGAGAACCTGCCCCTTGCCCTAGGGTTTCTGGACCTACTCACTATCCCCAGGACTGTTTGGGTGGGGAATTCTGGGATCCTGGGTATCTGAAACTTGGAAGCAGGAAGAACATAGGCTCTGGGTGGCACATCCTTAGCCTGTGAACTCCTTGCCTCCCTAGAGGGACAAGACTGATAAGGGCCAAAGTGGGGCCCTTGAAAGTGTGGGTCTGGACAGGGCTTGTTGTTGCACAGGCCTGTGTGTGGACTGGGATAATCCACAGGCTTTCTAGCCAAGACCTTAATATTCAATCAGCTTGTTTTTACATTTTTAAGAAATACTTTTTGGGAAAGTTCAATGAATACCATGTCACTTGGTTTCAAAATGGACTCTGTGAGCTACCCTCCCCAAGATCAATGGAAGAGAATGCCGAAGGTGACCCTAGCATTACCTCAAACATAGAACAACCCCAGTGACAGACTGTGAAGCACCCGCCTCCACTTCCCAACTAATCACTGTGTACTTCTTTCAAAAATGGGGAACAGGAAGCTGTACGTCTCTTCTAAGATAGATTTAGTTCAGGGGGTCTCAAATGAAGAACCAAATTCTTCAGAGAATATGGGGATTTAATTCTGTCTCTTGAAACAATGCTGCTATCAATCAAAATACTTGATTAGAACCTATTTGGAGTGAGTCACGGCGGCTGACAATCTGTTTAGCTGCCAAACTGTTATTGTCTGGCAAACTATGTAGCAGGAAGATTAAAATAACAATAGGTTGATCATTTTCTTGTTAGAACCATAATAATTACTGCCTTAGTATGCCTTAGAATGAAGGATTCCACTTCCATCTTACAATTCTCAGTGAATGTCATTCACCTATGTGCTTTTGTTAACTCAGAAACCTGGGAGTCACCCCTGACTCCTGCCATCTTCATTTCCAACACAAGTCCATCTCATTAATCTCTCTCCAGTAAAGCCCAGTTTCCAACACCTTCACCTGGACCACACTCTCATCTCCCCACTTATCATCTTTTACAGTCATCCCCCTTATCTGAGGGGGATACATCCCAAGACCTCCAGTGGATGCCTGAAACTACCAATGGTACCAAACCTGATAAATGCCATGTTTTGTCCTATACATACACACTCATGATAAAGTTTAATTTATAAATTAGATTCAATAAGAGATTAGCAGTTATCTCCATATTATTAACCCATAAAATAGAACAATTATAATAATAGTCTATGATGAAAGTTATTTAAAACTTGTGAATTGTTTATTTCTAGAATTTTCCATTTAATATTTATGGACTGAGTAAATGAAATGGTGCACAGAGAAACTGCAGATGAAAGGGACCACTGGGTTCTGTTTTCACCTCAGCTGTCAGAATCATATTTTTAAAACACAAATTAGCTTCCTATTTTATCTGAATAAACCCAAACTTCTCGCTGTGGCACCTGAAGACCCCAGACTTGGTCCTTGCTTTCTTGCCCCGGGTCTCCTCTCAGCGGCCCTTCCCCTCCCCTGCTTTGCTCTAGCCCCTGGTCTTTGGGCCTCTTCAACCATGCAAGCTTCTCCCACCTCAGCAGATCCCCCCATCCCCCCACCCACTGCCAAGGCTGCTTGTTTCTCAGGCCCTGGCTGTCACTGAGACGCTGCCGTCTTCTCTGAAGACCTTGTCTGGCCATCCTTTGAAGATTCCCGTTTTCTTGTTTCACTGCCCCTGTCATTCCTTCAAGCATTTAGTTAATTACACATTTATACTTATACATCAGGTCTACTTAGCTCTCGATTCTTGAGTGCAGAGATCCTGTCCTTTCTGATCAGTAACAGTGTAGTACCTACCTAGCCGGTGCCAGGCCTGGGGGAGATATTCAAGGAAAATTTATGGAATGAACAAATCTGTTTCTTTGAGGAGTCTTAATTTAGAATATAAATTTTGCTTTGTTTTTAAAAAAGATTTCAGAGTTCTCAAGTCATCCTGGAGTTGGAAAGCCTTTTCTCTGAAGGACAGAGTCATTCTGGGGAAACTGACCTTTCCAGGAAGCTGGGGTGGGAGCAGGACACCAGGAACACAGCTGTACAGAGTTAAATTGTGTGTAACCAGAATCCAAGAAGCCTCAGGCGTTGGCCCAGTAACTTGAGGGGGAGGCAACAGGGGAAGGACTCTGTTTGTTTGTCTGTTCAAGAGCAGCTTGTAAATCAGGAGTCCTGAGTTGATGTGAAGGGCCTGCTTATCCACTGGGTGAGGGGCACCAGGCCCTCCTTCAGAGGGCCTGAGGACTGACAGGACAGACCCAGTGCCACAGAGTACATAGTGAAGCACCAAGAAGGGTAGGTGGTGATAGTGTTGGGCAGACACTGGGGCACTCCATTCTTGGTCCTGGTGCCTTGAAAACAAATTGATGAGTTCTGGCTTGGCTAGACACATTTTTGGGTGTTCAGAGTGATGGCTGGCTAAGAAAGTCGGTGTTCTCTCCTCCAGGGTAGCTGTGGAAGTGGGCTGGCAGCCTCCCAGGAGAGCAGTTTCTTTGGCTTATGAGTGGAGTCTGGAAAATTGGACCCTGACCCAGTGAATTTTGGCCTCAACTCAGTTTGGTCATGACCTAAGGGAGAGGACATGAGAAGGGCCTATGGTTTCAGTTATCTGAGAAAGCCCAATCTCACCTTCATCCTCCACTTTGCCTGGCTGGACACGGGACTCACATACACCACGCCTACTGGTCCATACCTATGTCCCTTATGTCATGACTCAAGATGTACTCAGGGAGGATGGCGGGGAAACTGCCCTGTTTTATCTACTACGCTCTTTCCATCCACAGAAGCTTCTGCATGATCACTTCCACTTCTAGTTGGAAACCGAGGTGACAATTACATCCCAGTTCCCCATAAAGCTCTCATCGTCTCCTGGGCACCCTGAAAAGATAGGCCATCTTGCTGCCACTCATGAGAACTCACAAATCAAACACAAGCTACCTCCCTGTTGTGTTAGAAGGAGAAACATCTCTCTCTCTCTCTCTCTCTCTCTCTCTCTTTTAAGTAAATACACTATTGAAGATTTATTCATAAAATCCCAAAGGGTTTCCAATACCAAAAAAATACAACTGTCTTATGAAGGTCAGCTTTATATAAGAAAATTTTAAAAGAAAAAGGAACCTTCGTTCCGTGACAAAGAACGTCTCAGCTCATCCGAGTGTTGTGCAAGATCAATGTCTCATGTCCCAAAGCCTGACATTCCTCAATAGGTAGGATGCTGATGACTCGGCAGTTTGTAATTGTGCACATACACTCAGAGGTCTCTGAGCGAGGGAAATGGAAATGGAAATGCTTTTAATAAAAACAGAGAAGAAATCAGTAACAGACGAGTGTCCCAGCAGCATGGCAAACTAGTTCAAGTTGTATAATTCCCCTTGGCATTTTCGAAGAGCATGGAGGCACAGCTTGGGGGGTGAAGCAACAAGGAAAATCCTAAGTACAGTGCAAGGATTTCTGAAAGAAGACGGATCGAACAGCAATGCATAAAACCCACCACAGGACCTGACAATGGAAGGTAAGCCAGGCAGCCAATATGTCCCTTGCGTGCTCTTGCTCTTACAATACATCTTCAATATACACTCTGGTGTGACTGGGTGGTAGGTGGGCAGGATTTTCTGCTCTGGACCCCTAGCTGCTGTGGAATTATTTCCAGTAATAATTCTTGCATATCTCTCAAGGTGACTGTGGGGATCAAATAAAATAAAAATAGATTTTATTTTAAAAACTTCAAAATCTTACTAATTTCTAGGATATATTTTTTTTCCTGTGTAGATGGGGTTAAGGCCCACATTCTTGTAGCCTTTAAGTAGTTAGTCTTCAAGAGATAGGTGTCCAGGCTGGCAGCTTGAAGTTACTGAGGTTAGGTAAAGACACTGGGGTAAAATTGGGGGAGGAGAGGAGGTGGGATGGAAAAGGGTTTCACACTGGAATTGAGGCCAGATGGAATCTCACTCTGCACTAATATGCAGGGGCCACAAAACTTAAAGCTCTGGGACTCTTGTTTTACTTGTGACACCTTATTCAGGGAGCCTTCACAACCCTCTCCAGGAAACAGGACCCAAGACACAGAATTAGAATGCCCGACTGTTCCTTAGGTATGAGGATCTAAGGCAAAAGAAGGGCCCAGTGGCTGCCTGTCTACTTCTTTTGAAACATCAGTGAGGGATCGGGGGCACAGCTTCCTTTGGTCATGGTCACTGTGCCATGGGCCATCTGTGTTCTCCGAATCGGAAGGGGTATTTAATTACATAGGCTTATAAGAGAACAAACTGGGATTATTAAAATTCATCATCCTGTGGTAGTATTCAACATCAGACAACCAAATGCCCAAAGCCAGGCCTCTGTCAAAGCTCAATGTGAACTCAGCAAGTCAGCCCAGGCTACGATCCCAGATGAACTCGCTCACATTACAGAGTTTAATGGTTCCCAAATGTTTACTACGCAAGAGCCAACCCAAAGGAATATTTCCAGTTGCCACATTTTGCAAAGTAGAAAGATTATTTTTAGTAAGTCCCTGTATATTCACGAAGAAAACTCCATCATTTTTGATCTCAGAGTGTGTTATAGATGGACAACTGAACATTGAAAAAGAACCCTTGGTTCCCACATCTCTTCTGTATCTGTGATTGTGAGTTTGAAAAGACTATAATGGGGAACTCAACATTATCACTACCACCAGGAGAAGAAATAAGAAATAAATCTGGGGAAAAGGAACAACAACCAATCAGAAGTTTCATTTTAAAATGAAAGCACTTTCAAAGTTGGCTAATTACACGACACTCTGGAGGTAATTCACAAACCACTTGGCTCTCCTTCTTCAAACTGAGACTCAAATAGAAAAGAATGCCCTATTGGTAATGATTTGCAATCCATACACTCCTTAGTTTTGCAATATTTGGTGTGAGAACCCCTGGTCTCAATCCAGTGTGAGCAGCTTGTTCCTTAGCATAGCTAAAGCAAATACGTCACAGTCCTCTAGGGGGAGCAAAATGTCTACATTCAGAGGTGCAAAGGTCCCCGGCAATAGGAGTTCTGAGGCTTGGGTTTCAGTCTTCACCCCTCTCTGTGCTTATTACACATACAAAACTGACTCAATAGCTTAATTTCTGAGTCTCTTTCCTTAGTTACTATTTTCCAGTAATAATTCTTGCATATCTCTCAAGGTGACTGTGGGGATCAAATAAAATAAAAATAGATTTTATTTTAAAAACTTCAAAATCTTACTAATTTCTAGGATATATTTTTTTTCCTGTGTAGATGGGGTTAAGGCCCTACTTCTTCTTCTTCTTCTTCTTTTTTTTCCTGCTGTACCCAGCACCCTGCAGAGCTGAACCAAGAACAGAGAAAGGTTGACCTTGTTCTCATCTCTGTACCAGTGGGTTGCCTAATGGTTTGAACACCCACAGTTACAGAAAATGGGGGGAAGGTTGAAAGTCACAGAGAATGGGGGGAAAGTTTGACTTTGTCCCCAGCCAGAGTCAAAGACGACTCAGCCCCTCCTGGGGGAGACTGCACAGCAAGAATGAGTCATTTTTAATCTCTTTCTGACTAGGTTGCCATGAAGTTCGTCATAATAAATATTAATGAACTTGAATTAACCTTTCTTAAACTGAGAAATTATAATTAACAGGATACTGGTTAACTGAATTTAATTTAAAAAGAAAATACAGCCAGGTAGGGTGTAGCACACCTGTAATCCCAGCTACTCATGAGGCAGAGATAGGAAGATTATAAGTTTAAGGACAGCCTGTGCAATTTGGAGAGATCTTGTCTCAAACTAAAAAATAAAAGGTACTAGGGGATATACCTCAGTGGTTGAGTGCCCTTGGGTCCAAACCCCAGTGCCATGAAAAAAAAATGAGAAAAAAATGAGAAAATTTAAAAAAGGGAAATATGCCGCTGCTTTGATACTTTCAGTAGAAAATCTTTTAAAAATGTGTCCCCTGCAGAACATTCACAGCATACTCTTGGCATTCTCTGCGATTCACCGCATGTTAAGGATCTTGATGGTTCATGATGTGGTCATTTCTAATTTTGCAGGCATGCAGGAATAGACCACTTAGCTGGTAAGGGTGCCAGACTGGCATCTCACATTGACTGTACTACCTGGTATTCATCATGAAGGCATGAGCATGGAAAACTTTATTTCTTTAGTGGAAAATCACCATCAAGTGAGAGAGAAAACTTTGGTGAAATTTGAGAAGGTGGTTAACTTGTCTTGAACAGATAAACATGGGAACCAGATGGTTTTTGATGGAAAAATGTGATTTGGGAGAAAAAAGAAGTCAACATAAATACTTCTGAAGTTGCAGACAGCGGGGTTTAAGGTCTCAGGACATAGCCCTTTTCAGTGTTGAGGGTCTACGATCCAGACAGCAAAACATAACTGGATTCTTCATGATTGAGGGTCTGATGGCACATTGGGATAAGGGACATAGGTGTAGAGGCTATAGGAAATTGGACTGCTTTCTAACAGCAAGGCAATTGAACAAATAAATTCCTGCTTTGGTCATTACTTGCTCTGTGGGCCTAAGAGAATAACCTCTGGAGAAGAAAACAATATAAACAGCTATTTGTTCAGATTCATTACATTCTATTCAGCCGCTAAGTTCCTGTGTAGCTCTATGAGGTTTTACTTGATTAAAAACAAATCAGCAATCTTAATTAACATGAGAGGTTAAACCTAACGAAAAAATGTTTTGTAATTTTTACATATAGCATCCTATGAGCACAGTCAGAGGGAATATCACTATTCCATGGTACATTACTAGTAAAAGAGGGATGGGTTAGCTCAAGGCAGAGATCTATCCCTCCAATCTGCAATCAGAAAAATGATAAGGAAAAACTCACAACTATCCTCACCCCCACCACTTCCCATGTATATACACAGATACATGCTGGGGAGGGAAATTCATAAATAATGCCATTGAACCAGAAATGCCTGGACTGTGTGTGCACTATGCTGTAGACATGGGAGTGCCTGTTGGGAGAGACAAGATCTCATGCAGGACAGGGACAGAGACCAAAGGCCTCCTGCAAACTACATTGGATCTGAAGACCTGAGACGCCATGCATGTTTACCTGGGGAGCCTGCCAGAGAGTCCCCTCTGCTGAAGGCGAAGGTACGAGACACAGAGACGGGCACTAAAGAGTCAGGGGCCAAGGATGTGTGAGAGGCGAAGGGGAAGATAAACAAAAGGAGAGAGACAAAGAGCAAAGTGGGTGAGACAGTCTGTTCCTGGATCTTCACAACATCACATTTCTCTGCAAAAAGGAATCTTGCCTCTGAAAACATGGGAGCTGCATCTGCTTACAAAGCCACTCTCCAGAAAGACAAGAAAATAAAATGCACTTTGCTAAAGTTCTTCTGAAAAAATGCACAATAATCTCAGAGGGAACCAGAGATGTCAATGACAAGCATTGACAGCCCCCGTGGGGAGTGCGTAGGCAGCATTCTCTCTTCGGTGCCCACCTTGAGCCAGCAAACGTCCTGGGAGCCCAGCACTGCATTCCCATGGGGCTTCCCAGCTGCCTTGTGTGTCCTGCATAGCATTCATAAGCCTGAAAGCCAAGTGCATACTCCTGCTAGGGCAGCCCTGGAGGAAGCGTCACACTCCCTCTGTGGTCATGGTGCAGATAAGCAATGGTGCGTTGCTTGCTAGAGGATGGGGACAAGGGAAGGGCAGCATTCTACTGGTTTCAATGTGAATCAACTTGATGAATTAAATCTCAGTCACTTCTTAGCAAATATAAGTGCTCTGAAACACCCGTCTATCTCTTTTTTCTTCTCTCTTTTCCTAGTTTCAGAAATGGTTCTTGCTGGCTATCATTTCACATGGTCCTTGGGTGGGAGGTGGAGCTTCTTCTAGTCTTTTCCCCACCTTAAGAAGAAACTCCCCATCAAGAGGAGTTTCTTCCTGAGAATCTGCCTTTACCTGTCTTATCTGATAGCTCCCAGAGTTCCTTCCAAGGAGCCAAAGTCAGTCTGCAGGTGGAGGCACACAGAAACAGCTTCTGAGGCCTTATTTCCTGCACCACAGGATTTTATTTGAAATTACTTACCCATGCAGGGCAGTGGGAAATGGGGCTTTATGATCCCAGATAATCATTAATTCTAATGTGAAGTATTAATTAGACACACTGGAGTAAGAAACCCCATAGACTCAAGAAGTACCATAGTTCTTGAATTAAATATATACACCACCAAATAGAAGATGTGTTCTCTGCCCCCCACACCTGTCCTGGCTGCCCTGAGCTCAGGTAAGATTCCTTCAGATTCAGGCTCACCATGGTCTCCTGGATTGTCAGAAATCAGAATGAAGATAAAGGAGACAGTGTGGGTTGTGTTCCCTTCACCCCACCCAGGAAAACCAGAGAGGCTTCCTTGGAATCTCAGTTCAACTTCAATGCATAGTCACAGGGCCAATGATCTGGCAAATTCCATTTTACTTCTCACCCTAAAAGGCTATTTAAGCTGCAAGCTGGCTTCAGGGACAGGGGAAGTTTGCTAGGCCAAGACCCTGCAAGAGTTTACTGCTCTGTAGCTTAGGATCATGTTGTCCTTCAACCTATCAACTAAGGTTCTGGGCCAGCGAAAGATATTGCTGGTGGGTGGGGGAACAACCCTGGGTATGGGTAGCTTTTGCAATTATTTCACACACCATGCCCCTAGTAGGGAGGTCTTGGGGGAGGATGGAAAAATATCTCTCTTTACCCCTATTGGCTAATATCATTTCTTTCTATCTTTCTTTTTGTGGTGCTGGGGATTGAACCCAGGGCCTTGTGCATAGGCGGTAAGCACTCTACCAACTGAGCTATATCCCCAGCCCTATCATTTGGTTTTTGCTCTGGAAGATTTACTCAGAAGCATAGGGAGGGAGTTTAATGCTTCCCTTTAGTAAAGGAGGGAGCAGTGTGAGTTTACTCCTGTCTCACTGATAAGACTGAAGGATTTGACAGAAAGAATTAGAATCAGGAGGTAAGGAAATAAGGAAAAAAAGATAAGATCTTCCTATTAATTTTTTTTCTTTTTCTTGGCAGTGTCAGAGGACTTTTTAAAATTTGTTTCCTTAAAGACAGGCCATTTAAATTGGGTGGGTGGGTTGAGAAGCCCCATGAAACTCTTTTTTTCTCAGAGTTCCTATCTCTTTTTTCTTATAGAAGAGCAAGAACAAGGCCAACATTTCTAGGAACATATTAGAGTTCCAAGAGCAGTCTTGTGATAGATGGTAGAAATCGCCTTTTGAGAAAGCAACCTGTTCCTCACCCATCTGGCATTCTTATGTTGAGTACTTGCTTCCTTCATCAACCTTGATTGAGATTTGTTGGCTTTCATAAGTATAATTACGTACCTTTTTTAAAAAACAGATCTTTAATTCGAGTTCTTTGGTGTGGCAGATACATAGACTTCACTTCAGCCATCTGCTGGGCTGGAAAGTGAAATTACATGGCCAATTGTTCCACTGTTTCCACAATGCAATTGCATTCTGGAACATGATAGATCTAAAATCTGTATTTCATCGTGCTGCATGAGCTAGTCTGGACACCAGGATGCATCTAGGTAAGTCACTAACTTGCTGGGTAATCTGGAGCCAGTCATTTCTTTAGTTTCTCTCATTCTAAAATGGCATTTACCTTTCTGTGTTCTGGGGACTATGATATCAAACTCTGGGACCCTCTAATAAATCCCAATAGAAGGCATATGCAAAATCTTTGTTATGATGAGAGAAAACAAACACCCCATTTGGTATTTAAGTGGCCATCGTAAACACTAATAGCTGAATGCAATGCAAAATTCAGACCAGTGAATCAAAAGGAAATCTAGAGAAAGAATTCTTTCTGAATCATTGCTATTACAATAAATGCCATGCTCTCTAAACACATGTGCAATAATTGTACACAGGAAACAGCAAGAAGATACAGCACAGAAGGTGCAGAGCAAACCAGCCATTAGCCCTGTGCCAGCTTCCCCTGCCCCCTGCCCCAGCAGCATGCATGGCCAGCTGGTAGCCACCTTGTCACCAGCTGAGAGGTGGTGAGCAAGGAGAGAGAAGCAGATAAGCAACATATTGCACCAGCCTGAGATTTACATCCCCAAATCTCACAGTCACTTTTTACTGAGGACAAATATCACAAGACACAACAATAGCACATGGGGGTTTTCAAGTAAAGGCCAGGGCGAATTATCATTGCGGAGAAGGAAAGATTGACCTCCACCAAAGCACACAAGTCACCCGCCTGCAATGCCTGGCAGGTGGCAATAAATGGTACCTCCATCACAAACCTACCCCCTACCACCATTCATTACTTGCATGTGAGCAGAGAAGCCACAGAAAACATTCCGGACACTCAGAACCTGAGCCCCCGTGGTCTGTGGGTACCTGGCAGGAGGCAGTGTTCCTGGCAGAGTATTACAAAGAGGCTGCCAGCATTTGTGTTAGCCCATCCCAGGCTCAAAGTGCTTGGTCCAGGTCCCCAGAGTAGGCTGAGGCAGGACCACGATGGGAAGGACGAGGAAGGGGTTTGAGAGATACATACGAAAGACAGAGGATCCAGCCAGACTTCCAACCTTCCGCACGTCATTATCTAAGGACAGAAGGATGCAGTGGGTTTCAGAGGCCATTCAGAAAACACACCTTCTTCTGGGAATCTCTACTTCCATTCCGCCCCCCACTACCAATTAACCCTGTAAAAACAAGGCAAGCAAAGGGAAGGTAGGAAACAAGTATAAAAAAGCAAAATAAACTTGTCTTTCACACTGAGAAATACCACTCTCCATCCCCAACACTTGATAATGTGATTCCTTTTTCCAACTTCATTTTTCCTTTCTTATTTTTTTTAAGCATGAACAAAGTTTATGAAAAGTGATTTTTATGCCCATTTTTCAGAGAGGAAACTGAAGCCGAGGAAGTTGAGTGGCTTGTCCAGAGTCCGTGACAGGAGTCAAAAGAGGAGTCAAGACTTGAGCCTAGATGATTTTTCTAAGACATTCCATTGCTTCCCCAACAAGCCATGGCTTGGAAAATGGAATACCTGAGCAAGCAGTAGTCATGATGGCTGGGACACCATAGTAGGTAAAGGCTCCATTCTCAAAGCGAAGGCCTTCCTTACCAACCTCCACTTCCACTTTACCCTGGAGAAAGAAGGAGGGTACTGAGGGCGTTGTGTGTATGAGCAATTCCAGGTCTATTATCAATTATGACCCTAAGGACTTTGGCTTGGATGACAAGTAGATTTTTGTTTTTATCACAGGGCAATATTAATTCTATCCAGATCTATGCTGCAAAAACAACAGCTCCAGCTTTGGTAACTCTTCGCAGTAAACTCATTCCTTCATTATTCATAAAGCAGCACCCAGTCATGAATAACCAAGCTCTCCTTGCATACAGTAATGGCCCTCCCATGACACAGGATCAAGAACCAGCTAAAAGTCAGAGCCCCATAAATAAACATTCCCCCAACTGGGTTAGTCTGAGATTAGACCATTAAAAAAAAAAAAAAAAAAGTCTGGCTGAGATAAAATCT
The DNA here is from genome assembly GCF_001458135.2 of Marmota marmota marmota. Lineage (NCBI taxonomy): Eukaryota > Metazoa > Chordata > Mammalia > Rodentia > Sciuridae > Marmota > Marmota marmota. Next base: position 4,972,479 of record NW_025999999.1, on the reverse strand, counting down.
AATCATGGGGCTGAGGTTGTGGCTCAGTGTTAGAGCACTTGCCTACCACATGTGAGGCACCGGGTTCAATCCTCAGCACCATATAAAAATAAATAAATAAAATAAAGGTATTTATTGTATTCATCTACAACTAAAAAAATATAATCATGTGTGAAGCTTTTTGAATTACAGATGATAGTTACGGCTAGTGTATAGTGTGTTTATGGATCTGATACTGGGTTATATGCAAACATGGATTCTTTTTCAACTGACCCCACAGTCCCATGGGATCTATACCATTTTTATCCCTAGTTTACATGCATCAATTTTGAGGCTCAGAGAAGTTAAGTAACAGTCAGGTTAGTTAGAAAATGGCAACATTGGAATTTTAAAGGCATATCTTTCCAATTTCTGAGCCTACCCTTTTGCTATAAATTTTGTTCCCTTCACATTTTATATGAGAACCAAGATTTTTTTGATTAGTGTAAGACAAAGGTTGTATGTGGTATTATGTTTTATAAATACTGTAACGGGACTCATCTCAATTGCCAACACTGAAGAATGTGACTCCATTTTTGGAGAAGAAAGGTCCTTTTTTTTTTTTTTTTTTTTGAGGCTATTTAGAAAGATATTTGTGAGGCAAATGACAGTGTCAGAGCAGAGGCCAAGGTGGACCACAACAAAGAGAGGTAATTTCTAAGTTCATTGAGCTTTATCAAGTTCTCAAGACCATCATTTTTTTAGGGTCCATATGATTCTGTTGGGAAGAGACAGAGAATCAGAGACTGAGCTCATGGTGGGGCCAGGACAGGGCACCAACAGTGTTCCAGTAGAACCACACCTGACACTTATTCAAGTCAGGCCTGACCCAGGGCAGAAAGTGATCATCCTTGAATGAATACCGGGAAGATGCTGCACTTATTTTACTTAGTCATCTTCTCCCTTCCTGCTCCTCTGAAGGGGAGAAGATGCAAAGGTTGAATGTGGCATAGACAACAAATGCGTCCCATGTGCCTCCAGAGAGCACAAAGAGGACCAGTGTGGAAGTCAGAGACAGTGAGATTTCAGCTTGACAGAGGAAAGGGTTTAAATAAGAATTGTCTAAATTTTATGAGGCAGTAGACAGTTTCACTTTGAGGGATAAAGCAGAGATAAGGAGATCCCTGGGATTGTGCAGGGTAGCAGTTTCAGAAGTTCAGTCCCTCCTGAAATATCACTGAGGGGTCAGACTAAAGGTCAAAGATCTCGCCTCTCCTAGGACACTAGTCTTTTCTGCCTAGGCCCCTCCTGTAGGTCACACAGAAATGACTTCCCCAGTGGTCTTTCTCTCACGGCAGCCAGCCAAGGCTTGGCACCTGGCATGGAGGAAGGCATGCCATTCCCCTTTGCTCTGCAGATGCCTTCCTCTTGCCCTTACAAGTTCCCTGACTTTCCTACTCACCTGTAGGAGCAGCACAAAGTAGTCCACAGGGCGGTTGCGCTGGTAGAGGTAGTGTTCTGGGGCCTTCTTGTTCTTCTCGTCAAATTTCAGCTCCTGGATCACGTTGGGATGTTTCAGGAGACGGAGCAGGATCTTCTCCGAAAGGTACAAAGACTTAAAAGGCTCCACTTCTAGGAGACAGTGGGAGGTAGAGAGGAGTGAGCCCCTCCCATGCCCTGCCCACTTCAGCAGTGGTAGCTGGGAGGAGTCAGGTGCAGCTGAGTTCATGTAGAACACCCCCTTCAAATCCCCGGGCACTGGGCTGGTGGGCTTCTGTGATTCCTTGGGGATGAAGGATTCTAAATCCAAGTGTGCATCTCGGGGCCTTCCTCATGCCCTCTGGGGACTTGTGTCTCTGCAACAGCATCTCAGGAGAAGTAGGTCACCAGTCTGGAACTGTCAGTTTGTTATTAATTTTCTCTTTGATTTTTATTTAAAGTTGGGCATGGATAACTAAGCCATATAGAGAACAAAGACTTTAACACTATCATAGAATGAAATACAGAGAATTTTTTCTGACTTATCTGCATGACATTTGTCTGATGAATGCAATGTAATCCCAAGTTTATTGAGACAGGTACTTATTTAAATGATAAGTTGTCAATAATGTGAAGCATAATTGTATCACATTTATTTATTAATAGATATTATTATATATTTATACTTTAGCATATTATTAGATTACATTAAACAGGTAGAACTGCTTTGTTCTGGGAAATGAGCCTGTGGTTGAAAGAAATCTGTATTCAGAACTAGATCACATGTTGAAAACCTGACTTTAAAAAAGCTCTAATTTAAAATTTTCTACTTTTCAGCACATGGAACGGTGCTTCCTAGCACTCATTGTATACTCAATAAATACATGCTGACTTAATAAAACACTGAATTTAAGAGATGGATATGCTCATTCTAGTTTAGCACATTGATTAAGTGTGGCTGAGAAGGTCAGAGAGTTCAAAGACAATTTTTACCTTCCTCACAAGGAGTTTATTTTTAGCTTCTCACCTCAGGACAGGGAGAGGCATTCTGTCACCCTGCAGAAGGCAACCTTCTTCCTGGAACAGTGGTTTCTTGGTGCCTCCACATGTGGAGGTGAAGTTGGAAGGTATTACAGTGGGTGGTGCCTGGTCCCACCCTAGATTCTGCTGGGGCTGCTTTAGGCTGGAGACCAGGGTGGGGTCTTACCTGTGGCCATGAATCGGTGTGTGGCTAGCAGAAGCTGTGGCGAGATCTTCACTCTGATTTCTGAGTCGGAAAGCTTAAATAAGGAGAAGTCATGCCGCTTCCTCTCCCGGTGTGGGACCCTCTGCTTTTTCCGATTGTCGGCTGCAGGGTCACAGGGGTCAGATTTCAACTATCTCAGAATCATTATTGATCTTTAGAGATTTAACAAGAGTCACAGGGGACACAGACACATCCTTTGGGACCACACACATTTCTGCAGGGCCAACTATTATCTTCTGTTCTAGGACATCACAATGCCTCTTTGCCAGAAGAGAGGTGACCAACATGGGGTAGCAGGTGGGAGATAGCTCTCAACTTCTCAGTGTGATCTACTCTTAGGTGTAGAAGTAGCAAAGGGGAAAAGGCTGGCGTGGGGTTCCCAAGTCGGGATTCTGGCGCTGGCTCCTCTACTTATCAGCTGTGCAGCCTCTCTAAGCACCAGAGTTTCTGTTTGCTTTAATCTATACAAGGAGGCAAGCATATTTGAACATAGCACTTCTACTTATCTAATGTAGTTATTATGAAACATCAACAGGAGATCGCACGTGAAAGCGCTTATACAGTCATACAAACCTGAAGGACTGACATTCTTGGGGTTGGTGGGGCCCTGGGCATTTCTGCTTCTGACCCCCTCTTTTCCCCCAAACTGAGTTCATCTTCCTGCTGATTTAAACCATGCTCTGAGCAATAGCGGAGGCATGCCACTTTCTTACCAGCCGGAGTTCTCATGCTTCAACCCCAGCCCCTCTACTGGAAAAAATCAGGGAAAATACAATAAGAAAGAAAGGAGAAGAAACAGAGTGGATCCATAATCTATAAATGCAGGGGACTGAGGCAGGTCCTGGAGCCTCCAAAAGCCTGTATACTGGCATGTGATTAGAGGTTGAGAAAATTTGCTTCCCCCAATTTAATTTTTTTCTTAATTTTTAAGGTTGTCTTTGAAAAAAAAAACAGAGCTGTACATTTAGTGGGGATGTTTTCTGGTCATTTCTCTTGCTTTCCCTGAGCTTTGAAAACATTTTGAAACTGCTAGCCTATCTCACCTGTGCTAAGGGGAACAGGAAAGGGACCTGGGTTCTCTCTCCAAACTTGACCTGAAAAACAACAAGGCTACAGGGAACTTATTGTGCAAGTGGACTGGAGGCAGTAGAAATGGAAGGGGGTGAACCCGGGCAGGAAACAGGACTCCAGAATCTGACTCCCTCTTCTTTTGGAGCCTGCTTCTTCTGGATACTTTAAATTTCCTTCTAGAAGGGAGAAAGTGCCCTTCCACCCACTTTTGTGGGTCTTTGTAGTCATTGGGTCCCTTCTTTAACAATACTCCTTTTGCTTAGGTGTGGAGATGCAGGTGTCCAGATCACATAAGAAGTCAGGGTCATGTACGAAGAAACACAATATTCCTGGCTCATCGGTCTTTTCACAGTTCTTAAAGAATTGCACCAGAATTTTTTATTTAAGGGTAGAAAATCCCTGACCCTCTTCTGTAGAAAGAGGATCATTCAACATATGAGTAGCAAGTCAAGGTTCAGGACCTTCTGATTTGTATGACACGTTTGCCTACATATCCCTCCCTCTCCCCCATCAGAATGGCACTCCATATTTAGTCATTAGAGAAGCATTCCTCTGATCTCTCCCTTCATTTCTTTAATTAGAAATGAAACAGTAAGGTTGTTTAAACAAATACACTGAGAGGACCTTACTCATTTAAACAACTCTCAGACAATAATACTCCAATGTGATGTTTTCACAATTGTCTCTACTGAGACACTTGGGAGTTCCAGAGCAAGGGTGTGGGCACAGGTGGAAAAGGGAGCTGGAATGGAGATGGAGAGGCCATTTCTGAGCTCAATCCCTGTTCAAAGAGTCTGGCCAGCACAGCACAGAAAAAAACAGGTCCCTGGAGGGAGGCACTGTGACACTCCCCCTAGATTTTGTCAAGTTCTGGCCCAGCTTTCAGGTTTGATCTTGTCTAGATCCAGAGGGGAGGCTCCCTTTCTGCACCATATGGAATCAATGCTTTTCCTCCCGGGAGTATTTCTCAAAGGCTACTTCTATCAAACTAAGGACAGAGGTCTGAACTGAGATATCTGATGGGAAAGGGATGGCTGTCCCATGAGATGAAATCCTGAGGAGGAAACACTTCCTGGCCCAGTGACTTCCCTGGATTTAGAAAACATTCCCATCCCAGAGACAAAGCACGCCTTCGTAATGTTTGCAAGCAGAGCTTTGTTAAGGCTTGGAAGTCAAAGAAGTGTCTGCAGAGAGGAGTCCATTTTGTTCCTGAGGTGGTAGGGTAGGAGGGTGAGGGGAGTAGGGGTAGGAGCCAGGCAGGCACTTGCTTCAGGGGCGAGCGGGGACAATGAGGAACCCAGGGTGGTGATGTCAAAAGGGATCGGGGAGAAGAGCAGCATCCAAGAAGGGACATTTAAGTTTTTGGCTTAGGTGTGGAGAGGGCAATGCCACGACAGTCTCCACTGCGGTCCCCCTGGTGGTCTGGTGTAAGTGGAACTCCAAGGGGTCCTGGGATCTGCCTCCAAGTATACAAAAAGGCAATTCAGGAACAACACGGGGCAGAAACAAGGACAGAAAGGTTCCAGCCACCCTGAAGTGTACACCATGTCTCTTTTTCATCCAAAGGCTGGGAGGTCTCCTTTCCCTAGTCTAAGCTAGTTCCTGGAGGTTGTCTCCTGATTCACACTTTGCTAGTGACTCAGGTTGATTCAGGCCATGGTATCTGGCTGTGCCAGCACCAGGCAGAGGTGGCTGTCACACATCAGTGCATAGGGCTTGCCCTGACATTTTTACACTGTACACATCAAGCTAATTGTGAGGAAAATAAGATGACCTCGGAGAAACAGCCGAGGCCCTGAACTTACTGTAGAGGTCAGTTTCGTCCAGGATCTCTGACTTGATGATCTCCTCTATGATGTCCTCCAGTGTGACAATGCCCATCACCTCATAAAAAGGGTCCCCTTCTCCCTCGTTATTCACCCGCTGGACAATGGCCAGGTGAGATTTTCCTAGAGAACAAATGAAATCATAGTTCAGTTTCCAGGACATTTTCAGAGAATTTTCCTCATAAGAAAATGGACCAAGTTGCTGCCTGAAGAATTCGAGGACTGAACTCATCCTTGGACTTCCTTAAAATATAAAATTTGTGTACAAGTTTTTATATGCAAAAATTTGTGTACAAGCTTTTATATATACAAGCTTTTTTATGCAAACCTCATACTTTTTAAAGAAATATACACCTTGTGTTTTGCATAAAGATAGGGGGATGTTCTGAGACATGCTTTGCTAGGCATTTCCAGACCTAGTGGGTATGTGAAAAAGTTTTGTAAATTATAATGTGTCATGGCCAGAAAATTCATTTTTATTAGCTAGCAATGAAATAACAACTCTTCACATTTATTGAGCTCTTATTATGGTCCAGGCACTGTTTGGAGCACTTTCCATATGTCAATTTTTTTAATCCTCATAACAGTGCCTGCGGATAACTACTGTTACCTGTATCTTACCGATGAAAGAACTGAGGCACGGATTGCTTAAGTAACATGCCTAAGGTTGCACAGCTGATGAGAGGCACAGCTGGAGTGCAATCCTAGTAACTGATTTCGGTTCTAGCCTAGAGACTAAAGTCTTATCTAACTGTCCTGCTTTATGTCAATTCTACTTTTTTCTGTAATATAGACCCATTTCCTTTTCCTGTTCCTAAAATGTAAAACTGAGTGCTGGTTCTTTCTCTTGGCTATGAGATATTTAAGGAGAAAATCTGGCGTACTGACTCAGATGTTATTCTTGCAAAAAAATAAAAATAAAAAAAGAAGTTCATGCTTTATCAGCTTTTGCTTGGATTCTGTTAAAAGTACAAGAGGAGAGAAATAGTATGACAGATGCAAAATTAACTATTAAAATTGAAACACATAGCCACTCCTTGGGATTTTTAAATGAAATAAAATTGGAAAGATGATATTTTCATCATCTAACAATGGTCTTTAATTTTTTTCCCCCACCTTCAACTTAATCTTTGACCTCCTTCTATACTGATCATGCCACAGTCCTACACAAAAATCCTCCATGGCTCCCTAGTGGTACAAAATCAAGTCCAAACTCATTAGTTAGCTAAATCAAGGCTGCACACTGGTTTGTTCCTGTCTTTCTTGCTGCATGCCCTACTACATCCCTTCATCATTCCAGGTGTTCCAGGTGACCTCACTTCCTCAGTTTACCCTGCATACCTTCTCTACCTCTGTGCTCACATGGTGGCCTTCCTGGACCCTATCTCTGCTGGCTCTTCAGGCTCCAGATCATGTGCCAGCTCTTTGGGAAAACTCTTCCAGATTGGCCCCATTCAGAATCTGGGCCAATCATTGCTTGCTTTGTGCTTCTAAGCCTTTGATAACTTCATGAGAGCAGGTATCAAAATTTGCTGCTTCTTGTAACTAGCAATGTATGTGTCCTACACTGGACACTGTGTCTCCTACAAATCATGAGCTCCTTCAGGACAAGAAATCACACCCTTGAACAGGGTGTGATCTCTCTGTGTATCTGGCAGCTGATACATGCCTGATGGACTGAACTAAGATGACGACTGAATGAAAATCCATAGCTGGTAGATTAATGACATAAAAATCAGATATTAAAATCTTTATTAATTTTTGTACCAGGGATTGAACCCAGGGGCCCTTAGCCATTAAGCCATGTCTCTAGCCCTTTTTATTTTTTTATTTTGAGACAGGGTCTCCCTAAGTTGCCTAGGGCCTTACTAAGTTGCTGAGGCTGGTCTTGAACTTGAAATCCTCCTGCTTCAGCCTCCTGAGCCACTGGGATTACAGATGCGCACCACCATGTGTAGCAAAACCTTCATTTTTTTTTTGACAGAATACTATGTGTTTAAATTGAGATCTAAGCCCTGCATCAGCAGTTCTAAAATTATCCTTTAAAACAACTGCATCCTACCCAACCAGACTAAAGTGTTTTGTAGCTTAAATTAAATTATGTTAATTTTTGGAATGTGTGTGGTTTAAGGTTTCTTAAAAAATCTCCAACACATTTTTCTTAAACTTATGGCACCTGTTCTCACTTCTTTGCTAACATGTGCTAGAAGATGACAAAACAAATGACCAATATGGTGGAAAAACGATTTCTTAAAATCATCTTTTTGGGCTAGGGATGTAGCTCAGTTGGTAGAGTGCTTGCCTCACAAGCACAAGGCCCTAGGTTCAATTCCCAGCACCCCCCCAAAAAGAATTATAATGGGTTCTTTTTGGAATGTGGAGCCCAAATGCAATCCAGCAATACTTCCCACTATTAGTAATGATTGAGTCATATGATAGAATTATATAAATTAATACCTTTTACAAAGAGTGCTATAATTTTTACATGAAAAAGTCACCTTTGCTCTATAATTTATGAGGTCAGTCATCAAGGAATAGAGATTTTTAGGATCTATTTATATGATATTCAAGACAAGACAACATACCTATGTAATCTATTTAGAAACATTTCATAATTTACAATTAGCCTTTACAATTCCCTTCAAAATCTGTACGGAGCTATGAAGGTGGATGTCCCTTCTTAGGTACAGAGTGGGACAGGAATCAGCAGTCACATAGCCAAGTTCTGAGATGACACTCAACAAGGGCAAGAAAACCAGCTGCTTCCAAGATACACACACCTGAGGTCCATCCTCTCTCAAAGGCCCTGCACCCCTCCTCTTCCTGGGCCCCAGAAGTGTTTGTAAGTGACACAATCTGGAGACATGGAAAAGTCAGTTACTCCTTCCTCCACAACACTTCGTGCATACTTCAGGATTAACATTTATAATAATAATGGCCATTAATAACACTATTTTCAGAGAAGGCACCATTTACTATACACACTCTAGGGGCCAAGCACAGGGCCAGCATCATACACACACTATTTCACCATGTTATTTGCTATTTCTCTTTAATTCCCCACACCACAAAGGTTAGATCTATGAAGAGCAACAGCTATGAATTATTTATCTCTGTTTTCCCAGAATCAAGAATAGTACCTGGGACATTATCATAAAAAAGTCAGCAAAGGGCCAGGCATGATGACAGGTACCTGTAGTCCTAGCTACTTGGGAGGCTAAGGTAGAAGGATCACTTGAGCTCAGGAGATTGAGACCAGACTGGGAAGCATAGCAAGACCTTGTCCTGACTCTCACAAAATATATGTGACCAAGTATTCAAAATGATATTTCTTCAGGAAAATATACAACTGGTCCATGCAAATGAAGGAATGCTTAATGCCATGAACTCAATAATTAATAGCTGGTAACTGAATAGCCACATGCAAAAGAATGAAGTTGAACAGAACCTGGAATCATACACAAAAATCATGTCAAAATGGATCAGACATGTAAAAGTGAAAATTATAGAACTCTCAGAAGAAAACACAGGAGTAAGCTTTGTGACTGTAGAGTAAACGTGGGTTTCTTAGATAGGACATCAAAAGAACAACCAAAGAAAGGAAAAAAAACAGACAAATGTGATTTCACCAAAATTTTTGTCTATACCCCAAAGGATGCCATCAAGGAAGCGAAAAGAAGGAAAAACTCATAGAACAGAAGAAAATATTTATAGATAAAGAACTTATATCCAGATTATACAAAGATACTACAACTCAGGAGAAAATAACTCAAGTAAAAAGTTGACAAATAATTTGAAATGATGTTTCTCTAAGAAAGATATGTAATTAGAGAAAATGCTTAACATTATCATCATTAGGGAAATTCAATTTGAAATGTGAATGAGACACCACTTCATACCATGAAGACGGCTATAATAAAAAAGACACCCAATGACAAATGTTGGGGAACATGTGAAAAAACTGAAAGTCTCAGTCATTGCTGGTGATATTCTGGTAGTTTTTCAAAATGTCAGACTCAAAAGTACCATATGATTCAGCCATTCCACTCCTACAGGAATGGAAACATATGTCCACACAAACACATGTAGTAGGGCATGAAGCAAGAAAGACAGGATCAAACAAATATTTTAGAGCAGCATTATTCCTATTTAAAAAAGTGGAAGCAACTCAAATGCTCCCAAATAAATGAAATGTGGTGTAGCCATACAATGGAATACAATGGACTTTTATCTGATCATAAAAAGGAATAAGGTAAGATTTTAACATAGGTGAACCTTGAAAACATTACGCTAAGTAAAGGAAGCCAGACACAAAAGGCCACATGTTATATGATTCAATTTATGTGCAATTTCCAAAATAAGCAAATCTACAAAGGAAGAAAGTAGATTAGTGGCTGTCAGGAATTGGGGAAAGAAGGGAATAGGGAGTGATGCTGATGATTTCAAGGTTATCTGGAAGGTGGAGAAATGTCTGGAATTAGCTAGTAGTGATGGTTGCACAACTAAATGCAAATCAAAACTACTCTAAGATATCATTTCACTCCAGTCAGAATGTCAGCTATTATGAAGACAACAATAAGTATTGGAGAGGATGTGGGGGAAAAGGCACACTCATACATTGCTGGTGGGACTGCAAGTTGATGCAGCCAATATGGAAAGCAGTATGGAGATTCCTTGGAAATCTGGGAATGGAACTATCCTATTTGACCCAACTATCCTATCCCTCTCCTGGGTCTATACCCAAAGGACTTAAAATCAGCATACTACAGGGACACAGTCACATCAATATTTATAGCAGAACAATTCACAATAGCTAAACTGTGGAGCCAACCTACATGCCCTTCAGGAGATGAATGGATAAAAAAATGTGGCATATATACACAATGGAATTTTTTCAGCAATAAAAGAGAATAAAATCATGGCATTTGCAGGTAAATGGATGGTGCTGGAGAAGATAATGCTAATTGAAGTTATCCAATCCCAAAAAAACAAATGCTGAATGTTTTCTCTGATATAAGGAGTCTGACTCTTAGTGGGGTAGGGAGGGGGAGCATGGGAGGAATAGACGAACCCTAGACAGGGCAGAGGGGTGGAAGGGGAAGGGGAGGAAGCAGGGGGATAGCAAGGATGGTAGAATGTGATAGACATTATTATCCAAAGTGCAAGTATGAAGACATGAATTAGTGTCAACATACTTAATATACAACTAGAGATATGAAAAATTATGCTGTATATGTGTAATAAAAATTGTAATGCATTCTGCTGTCATTTAAAAAAATCAATTAAAAAAGAATAGATTAAAAACATAAATTATGCATTTTTAAAAGGTTGAATTTTGTGGTGTGAGTTTTAGGACCTATTTATATGATATTCAAGACAACATGACTATGTAATCTACTTAGAAACGTTTCATAATTTACAATTAGCCTTTACAGTTCCCTTCAGAGTCTGTAGGGAGCTATGGGACTGCTTCATAAGGAGAACAGGTTGAAATGAAAGAGCAGATCTGGTTTGATTAGGAATAATAGTATAGTATAAAATATTGCTTGAGAGCATACATCATTGTTTTGTGTTCTAGTATGTGGGGACCAAAAGGGAACCCAGATTAGGCCATTGGGAGACCAGAAATGGGGGAGGGGGTACGTTTTGCTTTTCTGTGGAGGTGGAAATGATGGACAGGGAAGTGGGCTTGGCCACAGAGGGGAGGGGGGATTTTGAGGACAAACCGCTGTAAGGCTGAGCATAGGAGTTTCCTATCTTTTATTAGAGGTCTCATCAGTTCTCAGGAATGCAGTGTTTAAGATTCACAATCTGGGGCAAATTTGGAGCAGTAGGGGCTCTAATTTCCCCAGTGTTTCTATCTTTTTCTGATTTTCAAACTTTAGCCTGCATTAAAGCCACCTGTCAATACTGGTTTCTAACCCGCATTCTTTCCCCTCCCATGGATGAATGTGGTGCTTAGTTCCTAATGGCATACTTGAGTGAGTGGCTTAAGTTTCAGCTATTTCCCTCTTCTGCCTTCCTATGAGATTCTGCGAATGGGAACTGTGGTCTTTCCTGTTGAGCCATCCCTTTGTGGACTATCATAAATGTTCAAATGCCTCCATATTATTCCATTAATTTGTTTTCCTCCAACTTTCTAGACAAGTGAACATTTTAGGCCAATATTGATGAATATCATTACCATTAATATAGAACTTCACAATTTTCCAGGAGGCTTTATACAGAGTACAGAGGAAGAGACATGGAATTTGTGAGAGGATGTTCTTGAGAACTTCCTGCATCCCTCATTGTGTGAATTAGAAATGATTCCCAGGCCCTCAGCTTGCTGTAGAATCTACTGAGACACATGTGTGTTATGCATATTCTTAAACAAGTTAACTTCTTTTTCAACTTAAATGGTCCTCTCTCATGTGGGGGCCATTTTCCTTGAGAGGGGATGTTCCTTTTGGCCCATCTCTGGGAGAAAGATGACATGTGCAGAACAGCAGAGACACCCTGAGTTGCACATATGGAGCAGTAACCTAAGAGAAGTGGTTTGCTCTGCACACCATCAGCCAAGTCCAGAGCAATGGGACCCTGGCAGCATTAACCTTTCCAGTTCTAAAATAGTCAAGACTGTTAAGTCCATGGACATTATGATCTCACTAAGATAGAGCAGAGGCAAGAGGTAATTATTTGGATAGAAACTTCTTGAATGCATTTTTCATGGGGCATTTTTATATGTCCCTTGAGCATACTACTGTGGCAACAAACACCAATAAATGGGAAACCTTGGGCTGAGTTGAAAGGTAAACAGTGGATTTTATGGCAAGGCACTTCCTAAAAATGAAGGCTACATTTGTCTCTGAGTTGTAAAAAGCACCATTTCCTCTGGGATCACCAGTGTCCCAGTTCTAAACTAGCAACTACAGACTCTCTGACATCTAGTTTGAATCCCTGACATGCTCCTACTATCCAGCCTCCACAGAAGCCCAGGCCTGTCCTGATGGCTTGGCTTGCTGACAGCTGCCTTTTCCTGATTTCTAGCAGCTATGGACTCCTTAACCCTCCTTGAGAGTTTGCTTCCCTCAAGCCTTGACTACTTCCTCCCACTCTCTAATTTATAATCCCTAGCTCCAATGCTGCCCACATCCTAATGAGACACAAAGTGGAGAATATGCACCTATGGTTTGAACCTTGTTTAGAATATAGAGTTAGGATGGTTTCAGTTGGAACTGGAGAAATAATCCTCAAGGAATCATCAGGGGTCTGAGTCATACCTCTCAAGGATTAAGCGATACTTACGTTGATCCATCTTTCCTCTATTAAATAGCACCATCTGGTAAGACTCTGCACTCCAAATGCTTTGGAATGTATTTCATGTAGCTCAGTGGTTCTCAATGCCAGCTGTACATTAGGATCATGTGTGTAGCTTTACATACATTTTACTGACTGAATCCCACACTCAGAAATTCCTATTTCATTGGTTTGGGATGGGGTCATGGCGTGAGTGGTTTAAAAATTTCCCCCAAGTGATTCTGATATACAGTCAAAGTTGAGAACTATTATTTTGGTTTATGGAAATGGTTCTCAAAGTGTGGTCCTTGGACCAGCAGCAATAGCATCACTGAAGAACTAGCTAGAAATGAAAATTCCCAGGCCCCATCCGAGGCCTAGTGAATCAGAGTCTCTGGGGGTGCAGCCCAGTGATTTGTGGTTTAATAAGCTTTACAGGTAGTTTTGATGCAGGCTAAAGTTTAAAAACCACTGGCTTATGAGTAAGCTTCGTGTCATTCTAGTTATTTGTCTTATGATCTATGAGAAAGGGAAATAAGTACTGAGACGTCTAGTAAATCCTAGCCCCTCAGGTGCACTGGTTAAGGCTCACAGGATGTTAAATATTCACAAAAAGACAGAAAAGAAACTTCTAGAAAAAAGGATAGCTGTCACAGCAAAGTGATTAAATGCTTTCTCCAAATGATGTGGGTGGTTATGGTATTTTTGTAGACATGGGCAGAAAGTAGTTGATAACTTTTAATGCTGGGCTTTGAAAGGGGTCTCTTGTGACTTTTATACCAAGCACCTTTGAGATAGGCTTGAGGTACTGCACTGCAGTACTGCACTATTAGGCTCTTGGAGTGTCTGAGGTCGGCCACATTTCTCAATTTCCCACTGCTAAAAGGTAAACTAGTTTTTTTTTTTTTCCCTGTTGCCACAAGAATCTTAGTACTGGTTTCTGGTAACTGTCTATATAAAGTTCTGTCACAGCTCCATCTAGCATCAACCTATCCAAAGTTAGATTTCTTAGAAGGGTGATTACATTCTTAAAAATATTTTTTAAAAATTATTGATGGACTTTTATTTTTTATTTATGTAAATGCAGTGCTGAGAATTGAAGCCAGTGCCTCACACATGCTAGGGAAGCACTCTACCATTGAGCTACAACCCCAGCCCAAGGGTGACTACATTTTATTATTGCTTTTAAAGAGTAGTTCTCAACTGGGGCTGATTTTACCCCTCCATGAAACATTTGGCAATGTCTGTAGACAATTTTGGTTGTCACAACTTGGGGCTAGTGTTTAGTTGGTAGAAACCAGGGTTGAGCTTAAACATCCTAAAATTATAGCCTCCCCCTATCCCAACAAGAACTTGTCCAGGCCCAGATGTTAATACTGCTGAGGTTGGAAAGCCTGTTTTAAAGATACAGAAAATCAGGCAGTGACAGCAACATCACACTGTATTTAAAATTGTATTTGAACAAAATGAAATATCCTTCAAGGCTCTTTAATAAATATAGCCTCATGTGCTCTAGATGGGTTAGGTATATCTCACAGAGAGCTCTCAAGGACCTTGTTAGCATATTTCTTATGCCTTGGGAAAAAATCAAATAATTGATTTGATTCCTCTCTTTCAAAAATAGCTACAGCACTTTGGCAAGGTAATTGTTTCCAAGGTAAAATATAGAAGCAAGGAGGGCATATTGCCTAGAAATAGAAAACTAAGGAAAGCAGAAATCGTTTGATGGTATCTGCCTCACTTATGACCTTCACTTTATAAAGTGTAGTGGTTTTGCTATGCTCTTCCTGGTGTCTCTGCAGCATCTTTGATTCGTTTGGTAGATAGTACAAGTACCTTTTTTTTCCTTACCTTGGATTTTGTGACTTGCTATCATTTCAAGCGTGTTCCTTGGAGTAGCAGCATGAACATCACCTGGGCACTTGTTCTGGGACCCCATTTCTGACCTACTGAATCAGGATCTTGGGGGTGAGGAGGTCACAGACAGGCTGAAATACTGAGTTCTCTAGGTGAGTCTTATGCACATTAAAGTTTGAGAAGCACTGCTCTTGACACTTGCTACTCAAAGCATGGTTGGACCACAAGCATTCTCATTACTGGGAGCTGTGAGAGATGCATCAGTTCAGGCCCCAACCTAACTCCCTGGACCAGAATCTGCATTTCATAAAGATCTCCAAGTGATTCTTATACAAATTTGAGGTTGAGATGAACTGCCTTAGACTACCTTCTTAATTTTCTTCCTATCCTTATGATAGCTACTTTTATGTTTCCATTGTGGATTCCTTTATTTTATCCTCACTTACAGATAAATGTATATTAAAGACCCTACCTTAGGGACTCTCAATGCTGTTGAGAATCACCTGGGACTCTTTCAAACCTATTGATAACCATCATCTGATCTTATTGATCTATACATTGGTATGAGGTGTTCAAAACTTCAGGTGATTCCAATGAGCTGTTGCAGTAAAAACCTCTGCTGCAGCTCTTGATCTCCTGCTCTTCTCTTTCTTTTGATTAAAGCTCTCAGCAGAGCCCATCATTTTGAATGTCACCATCACCCTTCCCCTAAGAACTAGATTTCTAACTCAACATCAGTGTCTGTTTTGAACTCTCATCCTATTCTAGACATTTGCCTGAGCTGTCCCCTTATCTTGTCAAAATCACTTACCAACTAGGACCTCATGTTTGAGACTCACTGTCTCTACTCTTCTTCCTCTTCACTACAGTAAATGACACCACCAACCTTCTATCTGCCCCCAGTCAGAACACAGGATCATCTTGTATCTTCTTTTCTTTTGCTTCTATTTTGCAAAAATCCCTACATTTCCCCAATTCTTCTACTCTAACTCTCTTAGTAAGCATTTATCAGATGCTTAATACATGCCCAATACTCCTCTAGGTACTAAAAATGAACCCACGAACACAGTAGGTAATATAATTTTTCTCCTGCAACTAATACTCTTGCAAGTGGAGATGACAGATGATAAACCAGATAAACATGTAGGATAAATAGCCCAGTGCTAAGGGGAATGCAAAGCAGGGAAGAACAATGAGAGAGAGAGTGAAGGAGTATACGAGATCATCTTGGGTGTTTGGGAGACCAGGGACAAACTCCTAGAAAAGGTGATGTTTGAATAACGATCTAAAGTTGCTGATATCTTTGTAGTACAAGATGCAAAGGCCCTGAGTTCAGAGTGTAACTGATGTGTTTATGGAAGGGCAAGGAGTGGGAAAGGACAGTGGTGGGTATCAAGGTCAAGAAGGATGGGCAGGTGTAGGTGTAACTAAGCCTGAGAGGCCTTTGTAAAGGTGTTGGTTTTTTATTGTATCAGAAAAATCCACTGTGGACTTTGTGTTTTTATTTTTCTTTGCAAAAAAAAAAGTGACATGGTCTGACTTATGTTTTAAAAGAAACTCTTTAGCTTTTGTGTTAAAAATAAACACAATGTAGGCAGAGGAGGAAGCAGAGAGACCTGATAGATATAGCTCTGGCAATAATCCAAAAGTGAGGTAACTGGTGACTTGGACTGAGATGGCTGCAGGGGCAGTGGAGAGATGTCAGATTCTCTAGTCATGTTTAAAAGCAGAGCCTACATGAAGGACTGGATAGGGGGTGAAATAGACAAGAGAAGTTTTGACCTGAATAACCGGAAGAATGGAACTATAGCTAATGGAGTTCAGGAATACTGTATGAAGGGTAGGTATTATGATTTAGATCTGGAATGTCCTCCAAGGGCTCACGTGTTGAAGACTTGGTTCCCAAGGCAGCAATGTTCAGAGGTGGAATTCTTGGAAAGTAACTGGAGCTCAAGGACTCTGATGTCATCAATGGATTAACCCAGGGATAGATTAATAATGTGATGATATTATTGAGAAGTGGTGGAAACTTTAGGAGATGAGATCTAGTTGCAGAAAGTAGGTCACTGAAGGCATGCCCTAGAAGGGTACATCTTGTCCTCAGCCCCCTTCTCCCTTTCTCTGCTTCCTGGCCACCAGGCAGTGAGCAGCTCTTTTCCCTCTCTGCCAGGATGCTCTGCTCATCACAGGTCACAGCAGTGGAGCCACCGGATGATGGTCTGAAATCCCTGAAAGCATGAACCAAAATAAATATTTCTTCCTTTATGTCATTCTTTTTTCGTTTTTAAAAAATATTTAGTTTTTAGTTGTAGGTGGACACAATATCTTTATTTCATTTTTATGTGGTGCCGAGGATTGAACCCAGGGCCTCACACATGCTAAGTGAGTGCTCTACCACTGAGCCACAACCCCAGCCCCAGCCTTTGTGCTTTCTAACGTAATAGGGATTCCACATTTCAAGCCAAATCTCAGGTATGCTCAGCTGATTTATCAAGAGCAATGGGCACATTGCTCTTAATAAAAGTGTACAGGAAAATATACAGACTAATGCCCAGAACTCACAAGTGAGTTTATAGTGATGAAAAGAGCTTTGAATGGGCAGGGCAAAAGGAGTCAGAGTCCCACTTTCCAATGCTTTCCCATGTTTAGACTGATGTTTTATTTTAGTGGACTGCTTAGAGTTTTGAATGGTTTTATTTGTAAGGATATGATATTTATTTATATTATCATTTTTTTAAGCTTAAAAGCTATCTGAGGAAGGATAGAGAGATGGGGGAGGAAACCTAATTCTAACTGATGACAGGATAAAGAAATATAAGGAACCCGCCACAATGCAACTGTGGTCTCCTGGGCCCTATCCAGAGTCAAGCTCTCAATTTTATTTTCTTCTTATATATTGTGAATTTTACATGGGTTAGATCAGAAAAAGGATTCATTATACTCATAACTAGTTATAATTCAGTTAACTAGATCAGGGAGGTACAAGGCAAATGGTGGAGTGCTGTGCCAGAATTCTCTTTACCCTTCACAGTGAACTTTCAATGGAGTATCATGATTCTCCTTTCAAGAAGAAATAAAATCAGCCTCCGTGGCAGAGGGACCTGCCTTACTCACCCAGCTAGGAAACAGAGAGACTGGGGCCAGAACCCAGGCCTCCAGGACTCTCCATCTGTGCCTGTGTCTCTATGGACGGGAGCAGCGAGTCACAGATGAGGGTGCTGGTTCTATCTCCTCGACAGATGAACATCCAGCAGGACACTGGAGTCTGGATCCCAGGTGTCTCACATACAAAGTGGGGGTGGAAAATGCTGCTCTTGCAGTCACACTGAGTACAAAATGAGTTACTCTTTTGGAAAGATCTTTGAAAATGTGAGGGCTTTGTAACTATGAGGGGTAATTGTTGCTGTTTTGATTATTGGTCCTTTCAGGGCCTCAGTTTCCTCCTCCTTAGAAGATTGGGACCAGATGCTTTCCAAAGTTCCTTTTCTGGTTCTAAAGTTCTACACTTTTATAAGTCTAAATAGTCCCAGGCTATAAAAACAGTTTGGCTTTATAGGGTGGGTTTTTTTTTTTGTGTGTGTGTGTATGATATATCATATATCAGAATTTTAACAGTGCCTCGGTGTTTATGGAAGAACTCCTCTGGAATAAGATGAGATAAAGCTAACCTAACAAGTTCTAGGTGTGTGTGTGTGTGTGTGTGTGTGTGTGTGTTTTAAATCTATATGACCATTTTCTACCAAATCAGGAAGAGAAACACAAAAATATTATCCTACCAACCCACCCTGACTTAGAAAAACAAAACTGTCTCTTTCTCTGGTTAAAAATAAAATAAAAAAAGAACTGCACTTTGTCATCACTGTCTCACTTTACTTTTTCATAAACGGAGTAATTTACACCTTTATCACCAAAAAAAAAAAAAAAAAAAAAAAAAAAGAATTCTTGAGCTACTAAAAAGCAATTATAAAAAAGCCAACTGTGTCAGCCAGAGAACCATGGTAACCAACATCACTAGGGCATGAAAATATAGTTGTTAGTCACTAGAATCTAAGCCAGTTGGCAATCTGGCTTGCTAAGCAACACTGCAAAAATAGCAGACTAACGACCCATTATCTGGAGGTCTGACTCTGCACGGCTTTGAATCTGGTCCCAGAAGGAACTGTCCCAGGTCCCTCCCTCAACTTCATGCCTTCTGCTCCCAATCAAAGCCTAAGTAATCATTCATTCAATCACCACTTATTGAAGCTTACTGTATACCAGGTACATAATTCTCAACGTGTATGCTTACTTGGTTTCTCAGTAAAATAGAACTCATAAGTGAGATGGACAAAGTGGCCACTAAAGAGTATGGTGAGGCAAGGATTTGCCTGAGGCAAATGCAGACAGAACAGCTGATAGAGGACAGAAAAGGTTAAAAAGTGGACAGAGAACTGCTTTACAATACAGCATAAAATAACTACATTCTCATGACCATGATCCTGTGTCATTAAGAAAAGATGAAGTTATATTTAGGGTCCTTTATTAAGGAAAGCAGGAATGGGTATAAAACATTTTAGAAATAGCACTACCAAAAATGGTTAAAATATACTGCTTTGGCACTTGAAGGGAATAAAAATTATGTTCGACAAGTACTTCATTCTGCTTGGTTCCACATTTTGCTGGAAGAAAAGCAACATTATGATAATTGCTTTACCAGCATTCAAATATAGTGTCGGCTCCACTCTGCCTTTATTTTTCTAGCTCAGACTCCTGCCTCAGCTGGAACGCTCTTTCCCTTCATAATTGATGATCACGGTCCCTCTCCTTTAAAGGCTAAACTGAAATTCTACTTCCTCAGAGAAGTTATCCTAAGTCAACCAGGGATGATTTCCCCTTTCTGTGTGTACCCCAGGCTGCCTTGGATCAGCCTTTTCACCAGGGCCTCTCCTCCCTTCATGTTCCCACATTTACATCCCTGTCTGTCTGCTAGAGACCAGGTGTGCAGTAATGTTACAGAACTGAACTGCCCAGACGATCACAGAGGGGAGAGGGAAATTTGGTTGGTGGAGAAGTATTATCCCTAATGGAATCCAACATGGCACCCATACTGGCCTTCCTTCCTCAGAGCATGTCTGCTCTCTTCTGGAGAGCTCTTGATCTGACAAACTCCTTCTCACCACCCTTTCGAGTTCAGACTTAGGGAGGGAGAATCAACCCTCACCCACAAGACCAGTTCAGTACCCCCATTATATTCTCAGAGCTCCATATACTTTCTTCAAACTACATATCGCAGTTTGTTGGTTAGTGACACTCTCCCTCTTAGACTGCAAGCCCCAGGAAGGCAGGAAGGATGTCTGTCTGGTTCACACTGTATCCCCAGTGCCAAGCACAGGCCTGACATAGAATATTGCCCTGTCAATACACAAAAAGAAGGAAAAAAGGAAGGAAGGAAAGAAAGGGAGGATGAATGAGGACAGGAAGAATGGAAAAGATCCTCAAATTGGAAAGGAACATGCAACAAAAAATAAAGAGCATTGAGAGTTATTTATTGGAGGTTCAGATGTCCCCAAACACCAACCTGGAGATAAACCAGCTTAGGAAAGCAGGGACACTCACAGACCCTCCCCCAGAAATACTCAAATGCTTTAAGGAAGGTAGAAACACAGCTAAATGCACATGGGGGTTAAAACATGGAAACAAGGTGAGCGACAGTACTCTTCAGATAAAAAGGAAACCAGGAAAGATGCTAAAAAGAGAAAATAGAATTTAACTGCAAATTGCAGGATTTAGATTAGATAAAAAGAAAGTCTGGCAATGAAGGCTGGTACGCCTGAAAAGAAGGCTAAATCTAAAAATAAGAAAGCTTGAGTTACATATTTTCCCCCCTAAGGTTTTTGTGCCCCTTCTAGCTCAGATTCTATTGTTATCTAGCATTTGTTTTGCCAGGCTAGAGAGGGGAAATAAAAAGATATTACATAACAACATTATAACAATCATAATGAAAAAATTTTAAAGAGAAGTAAACTTACAATTTTACCATCTTGTTTAATTATTTTCATCTTTTGTTTCCTTTTGTTTTCTCCCTGTATATGAGAGACTATGCTTTGTCTACAGTTTGCCCTACTGTGTAGAAGGTAAACATCTCATTCTAAATATTACTAATTACTTAGCAATGTTTCACACACTTAAGGCATATTACATCTAATTTTACCAGTGAAATGTAACTTTGAGTAAAAACAACTTTTTATTTTCTTTTATGGGTGACAAAGAAGATAAATAGTTCAGATCAGAATTTGGAGTATACAATAAAACACTGACTTTTTCAACCAGATTATTCTTTGGTGGAAAGGTTACAGTGTGCATCTGGGCCGGGAGCACTTATTGGCTGATTTGATATACTTTAGGTAACAGATCCCTTGCAGAAAGATCTAACATGGAAGAGAGTACCTTTTAGCTCCAAAATGGCTGGCCAATGTCTGTCGGGCTGACTACTGTATTCCCAGGCCCAGGTTAGTGCCTAGTCCAAAGTGGAGTTTAAAAATATCTGAATGAATCAATAAATGAGCAAAGACTGAATATGAAAACTGCAATTGGCATTTTACAGCCAGCTAGTCTACAGGAAAGAGCAACCACGCACATGTGGGTTGAGCTGTCTTCAGTTTAGGAGGATGATGTTACTAACTCAGCAGAGCTAGGTTATCTGAGTTACCTACCAGTTCTGTAATTCCTTGGGCTTCAGAAAACAGACTATTCCTTTCCCCTGTTGTCTATACAGGGCTGGTTTTCTCCTAAAAATAATCTATTAGAAAAGTAAATTTTAGAAGTATAATAAGTCCCCAAAGGTTCCATTTTATAATTTAGGCTTCTCCAATTATAGAGCTCAACCCTGAGGAAACTGTAGTGAAAATAATCCTAATGTACAGGATGATTACTCCAGGGGTTAGAATGGGACATTTGATTTGCGGAGGATGGTAGGATCATGAGTTTTCCTTTTACTTTCTTTTGAAGAATTTGATTAAGGTGGTTGTTCTATGAAATATATTTTTAATACAACAAATATTAAGAGTTATTATTTCATGATAGTGGTATGATTATTACTTCTTTTATCTACTGTTCTATATTTAAAATTTTTCTATATGAAGAATAGAAACTTATAAACTGCAATAAAAATTTTATAAAAGCAAAATATGTCACTTAAACATAGTTACTTTGTCCTCCACATTCCCACAGCATTTTACATTTCTTTTGTTTTAATGTGTAGGTACAGGTCTGTCTTACCCACAGGCTCAAACATTAAGATTTTGAATTGCCATATCATTGGAAGTCATGGAGAAAAATGAGTCCTGCTTTAGGGAAGCAGTTTTTTTTTGGGTCTCATATGCCCAACTTTAGCACAATGCTTTGAACACACACACAAAAAGAATTGTTGCAATATATGAATGTACCTAAAGAGGCAGAAAAATAATACATGCAGCACTTTTCTTCAAACATCTAAAGTTTGAAAGTTTGATTTGTTCTGCTGCGTAGTCCAAAACAATTGGACTAGGGATAATGAATGATTCATTTACTCGAGCTCTGAAGATCCCTTTCAAGTTATTACAGTTTAACTCCTTCAGTTAGCTGTTCATAATTTATTGAAAATTCACTGAGTGTCATATTCATTAGGTGCTGGGGCTAGAGATACAAAGAGATGGGACAGCCTTGCACTGCAGATGCTCATTACATGGGGGCGGGGGGCACTTGTAAACACACTGATAGAATAGCTTGTTAGTTCAGTAATAGATACAAATATACTGAACAAGGAGGTTGGCCAAAATTGAGGTCTACAAAGAAGTTTCCCTGAGCTGAGCGTTAAAGGAGGGGCTGAGGATGGATTAGTCAGGCAAAGCCTGTTCCTGACAGAGTAGAGCATGAGTCAAGGGACAAAAACAAGAAAACAGCACTGTGCAGCTGCAGAATGGAGGGTTTCCGGAGCCTTACACTGTGGCAGGAGCAGGGCGCTGGGGGTGGGCAGGCAGCAGCAGGTCATGAAGGCATTGCCAACCCCATTTCCAGCTTAACTTTATCCTGTGGTTGGTGGAAGCTACACGAGGGTTTTAAACTGGGGACGTCATTACGAGAGATTATTTTAGTGGTACTGGAGAAGATGGATTTGAGGGAGATGAAGATTTGAAGAAGCATAACTTCTTAGGAGGCACTTGCACAAATGAGTAATAAAATTGTATTTATATTTAATAATCATGGCTAACATTTACTTAGCACTTAGAGGATGGCAGGTACTAAATCCGCATTTTAATGTAATAATCTTAACAAACAATCTTATGAGTAAATACTATTACTATCTTCATTTTACAGATAACAAGATACACATAGAGTTAAGTAATTTGCTCAACGCCAGTATCAATCCAGGTAAACTGCAACTAAAGCTTAGGCTCTTACTCACCATCCCATTTGTTTAATTACTTCTTTTTGTATTAGAATGAAACCTTCAGGCAGACAGGAATCACACTTAGTGTCTTTCCCTCTGTGCTTACACAGGAGGTATCACGTAACTATTTGTTGAATAAAATTAATGAATAACCCACGTGGAGAAAATAGTGGACTAAATTATGTATAGGTTCCAAAAACAGGTTGGATGCAATACTGATAATTGCTATGATTTGAACGACAGGACTTTGGTGAGTATTATGGAGTAAAAGCTTGGGTTCCCAATGAATTCAAACGTAGAAGCCCTAACCCCCAGGGGAGCCTGTAAGGAAGCAATCAAGGTTAAATGAGGTAATAAATTGGCCCTAATCCAATAGGATGGTTGGCTTTCTAAGAAGAGAGATTAGGGCTCTCTTGTTGTCTGCATATGCCCTCAGGGAACGCCATGTGAGGATACAGAGAGATGGAAGTCATTTGCAAGCCAGGAAAAGAGCCCTCACCAGAAACTGATTTGTCTAGAACCTCCATCTGTGACTTCTAGACTTTAAATTGTGAGAAAATACATTTCTGTTGTTTAAGCCACCCAGTGCATGGTATTTTGTTATGGCAGCTTCAGCAGATGAAGACAATCATTAGGATGAGGGTGGGTAGTGAAGGAGAGGTTTCTAGCCCAGGGAACTGAAGGGACAATGACACCACTAACATAGATAGAAACCTTGGGAGAAGAAGAGGTGATATTTGCTGTGGTCAGTGAGACAACACTAATTATTCTGTATCTAGGGTTTACTCACTCAAACAGAAATACAGAAGTTAGTTATTCAAGAAATATGTTTATGAATGCATTCCCTCACCATGGTGAACCCTACGCTTGTCCTAAGAACACAAACTAAATAAGATTCATTCTCTTCCCTCAAGGAACTCACAGTCCTATGGGGGAGAAATATTAGTTTCCTTTTGTGAAGCTAGAATGCCAACTTGAAAGGCCATTTTCCTTTTCCCTATTTCTAAAGACCTACAACTCATATGAACAAAGAGCTTTGGAGTAATGTAATCTGGTTTAGAATCTGGGTCTTGAAATATACAGGCTGGGTGATTATCTCAGGCAGGCCAAATAACCCTCTGGGTCTTAGGGTCATCTGCTATTTCAGACAAGAAAAGGGAGATAGAAATATTTTGTAAAGTTCAATGTGCATATTAGCAATTACTGTAATTATTATTAAACTATTTGGTACTGAGGATTGAACCCAAGGGTGCTTTATCACCAAGCTACATCCCTTGGTCCATTTTCCGAGGCAGGGTCTTGCTAAATTGCCAAGACTGATCTTGAATCTGTGATACTCATGTCTCAGCCTCCCAAATTATAGGGACTACAGGTGTATGCCACCACATCTAGCAACTGTTGTAATTATTAAAGCTACATTTCTAACCCACAAATACTGAAGATGAATCAGCCATGGTCAGCAAGTCAGAGGCAAGGTCAGCTGAACCCTGTGGGTGGCAGGGATTCCAGATTGGAGGAACAAGACTGAAGAAGTCAGGAAAAAAGAACAGGTACTGGGGCTTTACAGACCTTGCTCAATCACAATTCAGTCAGTTATTAGTTACAGAAAGCTGAGCAAGTCATATTATTGATCTGAGCTTTAGTTTCTTCATCTGTAAAATGGAGTTAATAATACCTACCCAGGAGAGTTGTTCTGAGTATGCAAAAGGCTTGGCATGGTGCCTGGCAGAGTGGTCCTTCAATTAATGTTAACTGTTGTTCCTATTAATATAATCATTTTCCTTTTCTGCCTCCTAAGGGGTTTGTGTAGGTGGTTAAGTTACTGAGATGCAAGGAAGTAAGCAAAATGGAAGAGCTATTAAAGACTTACTTTAAAAGTTATTTTTAAAGGCAAAGAAAACCAGTTCAACTCGGTTTTCCTCTCCTAATCTATGGTACAAACTCTTACAGAAATTGACCACTGTATTATATAGCTTGGAGCCTGACACAACTTGGTTCATTATTCCTTGTCTTCCATCCTAAATAGATCTACCAAGCACTATGAATAAAGGTCCTCTGAATGGAATGCTTCTCAAATTTTAATAGACACATGAGCCACCTGAGGGCTTGTTAAAATGCAGACTTTCATGCAATTGCTTTGGGGTGGGGCATGAAGTTCTGCATTTCTAATAAGTTCTCATTGAGATTAATGCTGGTTCATGGACCACAATGAAGAAACGGCAAGGCCAGGCTCTGAAAGGATGTGGAAGTATCTTCCTTGGCCTGGTATTCACCTTAATGGACAGCTTCTCTACACTGATCCACTAACCATAGAGTACTAACAGACACTAACAAGCTTGTTTCACCAGATTCAGAAGGTTCTGCACAGCCACTCATTTCAGATCAATGTCAGCCTTTCTGAACAGATTATTAAAATATAGGTGCCGGGGTTGCAAGGTTAATAAGATAACTCCTGCTTACAAAGATGGTTCTTATTGTCATTGTAAGTTCCACAGACTGTTAACTTACTGAGGGCAGTCTTGTCTCCATTGTTGTCTAAAATCATATAGGTGCTCAATTAGAACTAAGCGAAGGAATGAAGGGGTTCAAAAAGAATTGCATTAAAAAATGTCTTCTGGCAGTACTTTAACCACTATCTTACCTATCACAGTGGTTAAGTTAAAATGAGGCCATTAGATTGGGTCCTAATCTAAACTAGTGAGAAGAGGAAACTTAGACACACAAGAAGACAACAAATATGCAGTATACAGAGGAAAGACCATGTCAAGAAGTAAGAAGGTGGCTAGCTGTCTGCAAACCAAGGAGAGAGGCCTCAGAAGAAACCAAACATAGTGATACCTTGATCTTGGACTTCCAGACCCCTGATCTGTGAGAAAATAAATTTCTGTTATTCAAGTCACCCAGTCTGTGGCATTTTGTTATGGCAGCTCTAGTAAACAAATACAGATTGTTTTTTCCATAGCTGTTACGCCCAGTTTCAAGACTCTACTTCTGCAGGAAATACAAAATGTAAGCATAGTTCTACAAACTGATGGATGGACCACAGAGTGCCGTGGGAACCAGTACTGCAAGGATTCAGGGAGACAGATGGGAGAAAGGGAGGCATTAGCCCAGACTGGGCTTAAATAGCTGCCATATTCACATTTCCCTCCCCTTCTCCTAATAACAACAAAAAGTCTAGGGCTCCCACCAAATCTGAGACTAAAAATAGCTTTTAGACTTTTTCCCCCCTCCCTAGGATATGTTTTGATTTTTAACATAACTTCAAAAATACTGTGGCAGGAGGAAGACCCCCGATTTTTCTTTATACTCAAAAGTCCTAGAGAATATACCTGTGATGATAAGGTTGAATTTTTGACAGAAAAAAAATGTATAAAAAATACAATCATGGGCTGGGGATGTGGCTCAAGCGGTAGCGCGCTCGCCTGGCATGCGTGCGGCCCGGGTTCGATCCTCAGCACCACATACAAACAAAGATGTTGTGTCCGCCAATAACTAAAAAAGAAATAAATATTAAAAAATTCTCTCTCTCTCTCCCCATCCCTCTCTCTCTCTCTCCTCTCTCTTAAAAAAAATAAATAAATAAATACATTTAAAAAAAAATACAATCAAATGAGAGATCTTCTAGCCACAGGAAAGCTACATTTGAAGTCTGATTCTAAAGTCAGGGGATTGACTTTTGTTTGCTTATTTTTAGTAAGTATTACAAATGAGTGTGTCCTTCAAAACAGTTATTCTGTAAAGTTCTAAATTTATTCTAACCATGTGACTGTTCTTAAACCATGGCTGGAGTTGTTTTCAAGGTCTGTGAGATAGGCTTAAATGCTCTCAATGTGAATCCTTGAGGTAGATTTGATTTTCAAAAACAACCAGGGGCTCTTCTGGGCCCAATCTGGTGAACTGGGGTGGGAGGATGGGGGGCAGACAAACATAATCCCAAGGGGAACTGACTCAAGTATCCAGGCTGACCTCTCTTGAGTGAACTGGTACTCAGTCTCAGATGGCAGTTTCTAAAGACAAACCCCAGCCATGGAATCAACATGTCATATAGCTCGGTTTGACACCAAGCTTATGGTAAAGAGATGAGGGAGGAATGGTGGCTGTGATGAAGGAAACCCCTCTCATTTGGATATGCAAGTTTCTAAGGTCTCCTTTCTGCCCGAATATTTCCTCAAGTTCAGATCTACTATGGGGCTGGAGTTCCCAGAAGTACAAGAACTCAACACCTTTAGCCACATCTAATCCCAACTCGAGTATTGTTTGGGTCCAATAAATGGTAGATGCTAAGTTAAATATGGAGGAAGAATGTTGAAGGTGCCTGAGGCTTACTCTACCCCATATAACTAGGAAACTTTGGAGGCAGACATTTCTGCTCTGTGTAAGGAAGAGATTGTCAGCAACTGGAGCTGTCCAGCAATGGAGTTAGGTGAGCTTCCAGTGCTGAAGGGAGTTTAACGCAAAGGATGTTTGCTATGGGAACCTGTAGAGGTGCCCCTGTTATGAGTGGGAAAATATGCAGTGACCTCCAAGTCCAGGGGACACAGTATCTGGCATTTGGTAGGCACTGAAAAAATACTGGTGGAATGGAATGAATGAAGAATATGGTGCACCTGGTGAGCCTAGTAGAGGGGAAGAGATCTGGGGCTCAGTGGGCTGCAAGGAAGGCTGGGAGAAGTGAGATGCAAACAGCCAGGGAAGCATGAGGTATGGCCTTCCTTGAGTTTGGGGATAGCGTTGAGTACCTGAAGCCCTTCATCTTTATGAAAGTGCAATACCTTTGAAGGGGAGAGGGATTAGGGGGAGGAGAAAGATCACTGCTCACCCTTCTTAAACTCCTCCAGCACCGTGTCCAGCCGGGTATCATTGAAGACGCAGTGCAGAGGCCTGTTGTAGAAGCGGGTGACAGTGAGAAGTGGGGTGCAGTCGTCGGGGTCCACGAAGGCCAAGTCCTTGACAAATAGAATGTCCACAATGTTGTGGCGCTGGTCGCCCTCGTACACCGGGATGCGAGTGTAGCCGCTTCGAAGTATCTCGGAGACAGTGGCAAAGTCCAGCACCGCGTCCGAGCGCAGCATGAAACAGTCCCCGAGGGGGGTCAACACCTCCTCCACCACCTTGGTGCGCAACTCCAGGGCGCCCTGGATAATGTTGAGTTCCTCTTTCACCAGGTCGCTGTAGGGGTCCGCTGCCCGCAGCGTTTCCAGCAGTTTCTCCCGCGTGTAGAAGGTGCTGATCTCCTGGCGCAGCGCCCAGTCCAGCAGGCGGCCCAACGGGTAGCACACAGGGAAGGCGGCCGCCATCAGGAGTCGGGTCAGGCACACGCTGTGCGAGGCGATGGCCAGCCCATGCCGCGAACACACAGAGTAGGGGCAGATCTCTGCCCCCAGGAACACCGCGCCAGTGCACACCAGCGCGGGCAGCCACGGGAAGTGAATGCCCGCCTCGCTGTAGTCTTCCCCCGACCCCCCGATGCCCGGCGGCAGCGAGGCATACAGCCAACCCGCCAGGGCGGCGTTGGCTCCGGCTTGGCCCAGGAGCAGGGTGCAGAGCAGATGGGTC
>NW_025999999.1:4924320-4943779 GCF_001458135.2 Marmota marmota marmota | reverse complement strand
GTTCCGCAGCACCCGTAACTCCACCGGGTCCAGCGAGAGCAGGCTCAGGCGCAGGCCGCTGAACAGGGCGGACAGGGCCAGCAGCAGGAGCGCCCCGAGCGCCCGCAGCCAAGCGGGCGGCAGCAGGTCCCCACCTGGGCCATAGAGCCGCGGGCGGACGCGCAGCAGGAAGCCGCCGGCGGCGCCGTGGTGGTGCCAAGCGCGCCCGTCCCAGGCGCACAGCGAGAAGAGCTTCCCGCCACCGCCCGCGCCGCCCCGCTCTGCCTCGCCCTTGCGCAGCTCTCGCACCCGCACCTGGACCAGGGCCGAGCCCGCCACGCCCCCGGGGCGCAGGGGGCCCCAAGACCTCCACATCTGACGCCCAGTCGCTCTGCTCGCGGCAGCGCTGCGGTCCCGGGGGACGCGTGGGGACTGCGCTGGGCGCCACGCCGCTCCCGCTCGGGGGCTCCTCAATAAACACGAGCCGTGGGGGCCCAATCGCCCGTGCCGTTCTCCCCGGGGGAAAGGGTGGGTGCGGGCACCGGCGCAGCGGGGGCCGCGGCACCAGGCTGGAAAGTAGACTCGCAGGGAGGAAGCTGGTGCCTTCGGCAGCGCGCAGGGTACCCCCCTCCAGGGACACACGGCCTCCAGCAGTGTCCTCAGGCCGCAGGCCAAGCAGCCAAGCGGCGGCGGCCGGGGGCCTTGGAGACAGAGAAAAGAAAAGCAGGAGTACAGCGCCCCGGCTGCAGCAGTCCCGGAGCCTGACACCCACCGCTGCTGCTGCTGCTGCTGCCGCCGCCGCCGCCATCCTGCACCCGGCGCGGCTGCACGTGATACTGCAGAAAGCCGAGCGAGAGCTGGAGGGAGGAGGAGCTGGAGCTGGGAACCCGGCCCCAGGCAGGTCACCACGTGTGCTGCCCTTGCGCGTGGGCCGGAGGCTGTGGGGGTTCAGAATCCGCCAGGGAGGAGGATCTCCGCGGGAGGCTGGAGGTGGCCAAGCATCACCGCACCCCGCATAGCGGGACACACTTTAGTATGTCTGAGCTGCAGCCTGGGGAAGGTTTGGCTTGAAGTGGCCTTCTACTCAAGCAGTAAGACACCCCTCCTAGAACTGCTACCCGGCAGTAATTCCCTGCCGGCCTCACCACTTTCCTATTGGCTCAGGAATTTTCCCACTGTCTCCCTTGTCTTGCTGCCACTTGAGTTTGTCTCTTTCGTGAGAAGATAACCTGGAAGCAAGCTACTTTTGAATCTGTGAAAACTTTTAAGATTTGTTCTCAACTCCAGCTGACCTTTGATATTGTAAAAATGTCCAAATTATTTAAGTTTAATTCCTTTTTAAGATACGAATATCCATCCTTCAGAAACTTGAAATACATCGATACCATTATGTACTGGAATACTATGCTGCAAGAAAAAAGAATGCAATGGATCCAATGTATTTGTGATATGAAAAAGTCTCTAAAGTAACAGCAGAAAAATATCAAGGTGCAGAATAATGCATGGAATTTGCTACCTTTTGTGTTCAACATCTTTATGAATAAATTTATATGTATACATATACACACATGCATATATGTAAATATTAGATTTAAAATGTAGAGGATACACAAGAAATGGAATAGTGTTTACCTCTAGGGAGCAGGATTAGGCTCTGGAAGTTCCGTTGACAGAGACTTTTAAAAACTTATAGGACTGAGGTTATGGCTCAGTGGTGGAGTTCTTGCATAGCATATTGGAGGCAATGAGTTGGATTCCTGGAAATGGGAGGGGGGAGGTTTATCATCTCTTCTCCCCTATAGTTTCCCTCTCCATAAATTGAATAATACAATATGTAGTCTTTTTGGATCTGGCATCCCCTACTAAATTAGCATAATACATTTAAGATTCATCCCTATTGTTGTGCTTATCAGTACTTTTTTAAAAATATGGCTGTGTAGCATTCCATTTTATGATGTGTCACAGTTTATTAAAGGAAATTTGAGTTATTCTCCATTTTTGGCAATTATAAATCAAGCAGCTCTAAACAATTATGTGCAAGTTTTTGTGTGAACATGTGTTTTCATTTCTCTTGGGTGAATTTACTAGAGGTCATTATTTATTTATTTATAATGAAGTCATTTTTAAAAATTTATTATTTTTTTACTTGTTCCACTTAGTTGTACATGACATCAGAATGCATTTCAATTCATTGTACACAAATGGAGTGCATCATTAAAGTCATGGTTTTTATAAGTTTCATTTTATTTTGGTGCTGGGGATTAAACCCAGGGCCTCATGCATGCTAAGCACTGCACTCTACCAGTGAGTTATAACTCCACCCCCTTATTTTTGACATAATAATTTTGTATATTTATGTGGTACAATGTGATGTTTTGTTCCATTGTGGAATGGTGAAATCAGGAAAATTGTCATATCACCTCACATATGTATTTTTTCTTTGTGATGAAAATATTTGAAATCCACTTTTTAGCTGTTTTAAAATTCACAGTACATCACATTAATGGCAACTTATTCCTCTCATCTAGCTGTAGCTTTATAGGCATTGGCCAGCTTCTCCCATTTCCCAGGCTACCCTACTCTCCAATCTGTGGTAAACATCAACCCACTCTACTTCCACCAGTTCAACTTTTTAGATTCCACATATGATGTGAGGTGATATGGCATTTGTCTCTGTACCTGGCTTATTTCATTTAACATACTACCCTCTGGGTTTATCCTTGCTATCACAAATAACAGATATTTCCTGTGGTTTGAATTTTATTCATCTGTTGATGGACATAGCTTGGGTCCTTCTCTTGGCTATTGTGAGTAAGCTTGCAAGGAACCCAGGAATACAGGCATCTCTTTGGCATTCTGATTTCAAATCCTTTCAGTATAGTCCCTTCGGTGAGATTGCTGGGTCATATGGCAATTCTGTTTTTAGTTTTCTATGGTACTTCCATTACAGTTTTCCAAGATGACCATACTAACTTACATGGATGACATTTAAATATGTAAAAGTAACAGCAATTTCACATACTACCTTTGGCACCTCTGGACAATGAAAATAATCATTACTATGTGTTAAATTTTATTTTCTGTAGCATTTGTGAGCCTGCAAAGAATTGGCCAGAAAAGTTTTGCAAAGAATAAAGCCTAATACACACCATCCTTGAAAAGGTTACCTCTTTTAATTTTTAGTTGTCAATGGACCTTTATTTTATTTTTTTATAGGGGTGCTG
This sequence comes from Marmota marmota marmota, assembly GCF_001458135.2. Taxonomy (NCBI): domain Eukaryota; kingdom Metazoa; phylum Chordata; class Mammalia; order Rodentia; family Sciuridae; genus Marmota; species Marmota marmota. The sequence goes on along the minus strand of NW_025999999.1, from coordinate 4,940,576 downwards.
AGAACCAAACCCAGGGCCTCACATATGCTAGCGAGCGCTCTGCCACTGAGCCACAACCTCAGCCCAAGAACAACCTCTTTACATCACAAATTTTTATAACCCACAGTGGAAATAGCTTCTTCTCTGTTTGGCATTAGATAGGCCTTAGCAAGTGTTGGTCATATCCTATAGTTTGCCTTTCACATTCTGCAGGGAATGGGCCATAAACCTGCCATGACCTTTAAATACAGTAGATCCTGTCAGTTTTCTCAACTGTTGTGAAGATTAAAAGGAATAATGTATGTGGCATAGAGTAAGCCCTTCATATAGGAAATAGGGGCAGAAGACACAAAATATAATATTTTTCATGTTCTTCCTAATGTATAAATTCTTCTATTTTCATTGCATCTCATTTTGGGGTTTTTTCAGACCCTTCTCTCTAGATGGTCCCTAAGTTGTATATCCTCACTAAAAACTCTTACTTCTCTCCTGATCTTAGATTTCTCTTCCCTCCCAACCTAAACCCCTCAGCACAAAGACACCGGTTATGCTAAGGATTCTTGCCCCTCTTTTAGGCCACAGGATTTTATCACCACAACAAAAACATTTAATACTTTTATCAAAAATGAAGAGTTACAAAGAAATTTTACATTTTATTATCTTACACACATAAGAGCCCTGAGTAGATGTTATTATGTCTACTATCCAGGTCAGGTTAAATGACTACTAAAATGTCCTTGAAACTTTAGGTTGATATTCCTTAAAACCCTGTAGGTACCAAAATAAAATATTTCAAAAATAACACAAAGAAAACACATAAATGAATTATGACACTATGAATTAGAGGTAAACACATATTTTGGTTTACTTCTTTTTATTTTCTACATAGATTAAATAATTAAGAAACCACATGCTCTCCATATGTTTATATATTTTATAATTGAATATATTATATGTACAATTCTAGTCTTCTGCCTCTTAACATGTCAAGAGTTTTACCCTTGGTGTAATAAAAACTTCTTTGATAAACATAATTTTATAATGAGAAGAGAAAGAGAACAGTAAAAATGGTCTGATTGTATTGGTTGTATTATTAAGTGTTAGATTTATGAAAAACAATTTTCGTTTCTGAGTCCAGTTCCTCACCTGTGAACTGAAAGACATTTTTCTGGTCTCTATTCCGTCATGATTAAGGACTTACATACCCCGAGTGAAAATCATCTAGAGAGACAAGTACTTTTCCTTTTGCTGAACAGGAGGTGCTGGAAAAGTACTGGGCTCCCAGAGCCCTGCTGCAACTGAAGGATTCCCAGGGACAGGTTCAGCCGGTCTGAATCTCCTAAGGAAGAGCTGCCAAAAATAGCTCCCCAGAATCTGAATGTTTTCTATCTTCCTAGTTTTATAAGTGAGCAATTTCTCAATTCTTAGATGGAGGAAATAATATTTGCCTCTAATATCATGAGTATGCTGTTTCAGAATGTATATGTTAAAATGCTTTTATTTCATTACTTATTCATCCATCCAATAAATATTTGTTAGTTGATAAAGTGCCAGCCCCTATGCTGGATTTCGGTGTATCTGATGCCATCCAGGATGAAGCTTAGATTTTATAGAGGAAGACAGATATGAACCCGAAATTGCTCGCTCCCTCCTGTGAAGGCTATGTTCAAAGTGCTATCAGGGGTGCACACCTGTAATCCCAGTGGCTCCAGAGGCTGAGGCAGAAAGATTATGAGTTCAAAGCCAGCCTCAGCAATTTAGCTGAGGCCCTAAGCAAATCAGCAAGACCCTGTCTCTACATAAAATATAGACAAAGGCTGGGGATGTGGCTCAGTGGTTAACTGCCCTGGGTTCAATTCTTGGTAGGAAAAAAAAAGGTTTTTATCAGGGTGTATAACTTGGGACTCATCTAGATAGAGGGATCTGGATAAACTATTCCCCCAAATCAGTGTAATGAAAATAGTGTATACATTAGGAAGAACATGAAAAATTTGTTTTGTCTTCTATTCACTTTTTGTACTACCTTACGATTATTATAGTATGTTATTTTTCCTAATAGTATTACTTAACATGTATTGAGTGCTTATTACCCACCAAGTACGTTATCCCTTTAATCCTCACAATAGTTGAGAAAACTGAGGTTTTGATTGAGACTGTGAAAATCAATGATTAATGGGTAGTTGAGACCAAACAGATAAACAGTCTGAGTCAGAGCCTATGATTTTAAAAGTTAGAAATATAACAATACCAGGTAGCTCTTACAGAAAGCTTATAAGGCATAAACGAACTCATTTAATTCTCAGAAAAACCTTTGGAAGTACGTATTATCATTTCCATTTTACACGAGGAAGCTAAACTACAAAGAGATTAAATACTTTGGTGGCCTGTAGCAGGGACACTGTCAATGAACGGCACTATTTTATATAAACACTACTTTAATAGATGTTTGCTGTACTTTTGATCATTTGTGTACATTCTTTTACATAATTGCACTTCCCATGTTCCTACACTTGTAGTATTCTGTTTCTTTCTTTTCTTTTTCATTTTTATAGTCCTGGAGATCTAACCCAGGACCTTGCACATGCCAAGTAAACTCTACCACTGAATACACCCCCAGCTATTTTTTTATTCATCATTGTAGCATAAATATTTTGCTTCATCAAACAATTTATAAACATGTTTTTCCTCTTTCCTTTCCTGACCTCCATCCCCAGTTGATGTTATTTACTTGTTGGTTTTACCACAGGCACAGAAGATTGAGTTGGTTGCCTTTCCTGGTTGTGGGTTGGTGGTGTACTATCACTGTAGGCGGTTAAAGGCCTACTCCAGCCCATCATAACGCCCAATCTCATCTCTTCTCTTTTTTGGCAGCCACTCCAAATGTGAAATGACATATTAAGATAGGTCCCCAAACGCGTATTTATCCTTGTAAAACCCATAGTATTGGTTTATCTTTTAATTAGTAATTCTCAGACCATAAAATTCACCCCAACTTTTTTTTTTTGAAGTAATGGGGACTGAACCCAGGACACTCCATCTCTGTACTCTATTGCTAAGAGCCAAGTATATGATGCATGGCATTTTTGGTCGAAAGGTGACGCCAGCTAGCCATTGAGATGATATGATTATGTTAAGATTTGCATTCATATGGATATTGGACTCCTGCTGTTCACCTAGGCCGGCTTCGGGACTCCTGGAGAGTTCCCATTGGTTGGGGAAGTACAGTAGGAGGGAGTTCCGGGGGAGGAGCTCTCTCTGCGGTCCGGGAGGAGGCCGCGTGGGTGGAAAAAATCTGCCGGGTCGGTACCGGACATTGGTGGCAGTTTCAAAAAATAAACTTTGTTCCTGCTTGAGTGGCTCCTGATTTTGTGCCCAGCCAGACTGCGGCACTCTATCCCATCCCCTTTTTAAATTTAATTTTGAGATAGAGTCTTGGTAAGTTGCCCAGGCTGGCCTTAAAATTGCCATCCTCCTGCCTCAGCCTCTTGAGCATCTGGGGTTACATGCATGCACCATTACACCCAGTAAAGTCCATCCCTTTAAAGTATACAATTCTGTGAATTTTGGTATATTGGCAAAATTGTGTAACCTTCATCGCTATCTAATTCTGGTACATTTCATCATCCCTAAAAGAAACCCTAGACCCATTGACAGTCACTTCCCATCTTTTGTCCCAGGCTCTAGCAAGAACTAATCTATTCTCTAGCTATGTATGTTTTTATATTTTCACAAAATGTGCCATAAAACTTGTTCTCTTTCTTACATGTTCACACAACACCATGTTTATAAGATCTGTCCATATTGCTAAATGTACTCTTGGTTTGGTGTTTCTAAATGCTGCATGGTATACCACTGTGATGGACACTTAGGTTACTATCAACTTCCCATTATTAACAACAGAGCCACAGTGAAGTCCTTCATGGTGATCCCAGTGGACTTTGGGGGAATTCTTCTAGGATGTTCTCACTGAGGAACTGTTTGGGTCATAATGTGTACATTCAGTACTATCAGATTACTCCCCACCTTTAGTGCCTCTTTTCCTACATCCTAGCCTACACTTGCCCAGGCAAATGGATATCTCTGATTCCTAGTAACTTTTCATCTCTTCACATTTGTTAGCCTTTCATATATGAAATCAGAGGCTAAAGTTTTGGGTTGGCATTTCAGATACATTTGGTCTCTTTTATAGGATATTCCACAAATTCATAGTTTACTCAGCTTGAATGCCTGGACCAAATCAGAAAGAAGATGGGAGAGAGTTTTCATCCCATGGTGTAGAGATGGTTGCTTCTATACCTGCCAGTAGAGGAGGTGTAAAGCAGTCTGGACTTATTAATGTACACAACAAACAATTAATTCTGTGCACTATATTTTTGAGATACAGATATTTCTATCAGACAACAAGAAAACTCCCAGTCTAGTATAGGGAGGAGTTTTGCTTTGCCCAAAAAGATCCAAGTTTTTTTTTTTTTTTTTTTAAACACCTGAATCAAGTAATCCAGTGTAGAAGCCCAGACTGGGTCACAGAGAGCTGGAAGCAGAGGTGATAACCTTTAGCCAAACAGAGAAAGAAGAAAAAAAGATGTTTTCTTTACTGAAAAGAGATGGAAAAGTTGAAAGTTATTCATATGTGATTGACTTGAGTCAATGTTTTTTAGGATAATTGGATTCTTAGAAGGGTGGTGGTGGGGGAGTCACTTTGATTGAGGTAGCCTTTAATGCAAGTACTTACTCTTTTTCTTTATAGAACAATGATTAACATTTTTTTTTCTTTACAGATTCTAGAATAATACAGGGAAAACTGATAACAAAGTTTTCTTCTTTGAAGAGAAACTGATAGCTGGGGAACAGGGACATATAAGTTTGGTACAATTAGTACACATTTCCTATTAAAAAAATTAATATTTAATTGTAAAATACATAGTCTTATCTCCATTTCTGTCCATGTATCAGGAATAGGACCCCAAATCTGTATCTTAATAAGTAACTCATGTGATTCTAATAAAACTAATCATTGGTTCATTCTTTGAGAAATATGTTATCAAATGGTGATTGTTAATTGTGTAAACTTCCTGGGTTTACACACTCCCATGAGATTCTAATGAGAATTATGGGCCTCTTCCCCAGAAAATCTCACATTTACTCAAGGACACAATGATGTGAATATATTATAAATACAATTGCAGGAGGTTCAGGGGAACCTCAGTGGTATCATGTTTGCAATCCTCTTGTTAGGGACTTCGAAAATAGAGGTTTTGTTTATGGCAAGAAGCTTTTTTGTTTTGTTTATTTTTTGTTTCATATTTTTAAAGAGAGAGGTTTAGAGAATTGAAAACAGGGTGTGTGTGTGTGTGTGTGTGTGTGTGTGTGTGTGTGTGTATGTAAAGCAGAGGTGAAGTCTGTTTTATTTTTTAAATTTTTTTTATATGTGGTGCTGAGGCTCAAACCCAGTGCCTCACATGTGCGAGGCTAGCGCCCCACTGCTGAGCCACAAACCCAGCCCGTGAATTCTGTTTTTGATGAAGGGGTTCCTTCTCCATTTCTACCAGTACCTAACTAATAAACAAACAGAAGATAGGTCCCTCAACAATTCCTGTCTAGCTACATCCTGTCCATAAACATGTTAATGAAATTTTCAGATGATACTAACAGAAGACATGCTGCAAACAGGAAAGCCAAAGAAATTATATAAAACATTAGCAATATGGCAAAGAGAATGACACTCAACTTGGAAAAATTTCAAGAGGTATCTGGGGGAAAGTAATTGGAAAGAAATTTTTTCATGCCGAGGGCAACACCTGGAAAATAGTAATGGCTGTAAGAGGCCCAGGGGTGACACTAAACAGCAAATTAGCTACATGTTTGCTGTATAATATTTCAAGAAAAATATGACACTGGTCTCTTGTCATAAATCAGGGAGATAATGGCTCTTTCTGTTTGGCCCTAGTGACAGATAGCACCTGGGATGCTGTTTTTAGTTTTGGACACTTCATTAGCAGAAAATCACTGATTAGCATTTGGGAATTTGGAGGCAAGAAACAAGAACAATTAAAAGCATTTATTTAACATGACTCACCCATTCAAAACTGATGGTGCAGAGGGAAAAAGGAATAACGAAGCTCTGTACTTTGTGTTGCTGTGAAATCAAAAATCTCTTCACTTCAGTTTCAGCAAAGAACCACTGATTGTTGAAGCTGGGAGGGACTTTGGTGATGAATTTTAATGACCTTTTTATGTTCCTAGGCAGAGCTAAAATTTTGCTATTTGGGCAGTTTGCTCTTGGGCTGCATTGTACAGGGATTTAGAAAAGCTCTTCTTAAAATATAGATCTAGTAATATTATTGACCCACTTAAAAACCTTCAATGATTTCTCATGACATTTTGAATAAATCTAGCTTCTTATTAAAGGCCCACAAAGTTCTACAGGAACTGGCTCTCACCTTTAGCTTTTGTAACTCTCCCCCGAGCTCACCAGTCTTCAGCCACACCACTCTCTAGAATCCTTCAAGCTTCTTCCAGCCTTGGTTTTTGCAACTGCTCTTTATTCCTCTGGTTCCTTGTGTTGCTGATTCCTTCTCACCTTTCTTCCTTTTGTGACCATCTTATCTGAAGTCTCTATCCTCAGCTCATCATCTTATTTATAGCATTATCACAATCTGTAATTATCTTTATTTACTTACTTCTTTATTACCTTTCCTCTTATTAGGTTATAAGATCCAGGAGAGCAAAGACCTTTTCTGTGTCACTCATTCCTATGATTTCAGTGCTTAGCATGTAGTAATAGCTAACACACTGAGTTCTTACTATATTTCTGACACTATTCAGTGTTTTACATATATTTAATCCTCACAGAAATCCTATGAGATAGAACAATCTTTTCCACCTTACATCAACTATATGGGTAAAGTGAAGTGCAAAGACGCTAAATGTAACTAGCCCAAGGATATATAGCAAGTAAGTGGCAGAGCCAGGATTTAATCTTGGCAGTTCAAGTTGCCCAGGTTATGGAGGACGGGCAATGGATTAATTACTTGAATAGTTGTGTGTTGTCTTTTCCTCTTTGAGAAATTCTAGTAAAGAAGAATTTACCTCCATATTTGAGAATGTGTGATCTTAAGTCATTCCTTTTGGGGATAATCAGGAAAAGAAGAAAATTCAAGGAGAGTAATAGGAATAAAAACACGAGTTAGAACATACGGTAAGTCAAATTTTGAGTTTTTTGTGATACAATCTTGGGAGAGGCAAAAAAAAAAAAGCTAAGAGGATCTATTAGGATACAAAGAATTTGGCTGTTTTTAGAGGTGTTGAGGACACATGCCTTGGTACGAACTTATTTATCAAGGGTCAAAATATGACATATCTATAACTCTGTATTTTGAAAAGAGGTTTGAGAAATACCTGTTTAATTAGGCAACAGACTTAAGTGTGTCTAAGAGATTTTTTTCAGGGTGGGGGATTGGGGATTGAATCCAGAGTCTTGACTATGCTAAGCATGTGCTCTACCACTGAGTTACAGTATCAGCCTCTCCAAGGTCTTCTTTATTGAGTATCCAAGTGACTGTGTCTGTGAATCTATGGAACCAAAGATATGGGAGTCAGCGACAACTCTGTATTATAAAATATGAAACATCTATTTGGATAAAGGAGTTAACAGGTATACCATCTTAGTTTGCATGTTATCTGCAGCCAAACAAATCAAATTTCCAAGTACCTTGTCAAAACTGAAAGTTTTTTTTTAGGAAGTAAAGGATGATAAGTTGAAATTATCTTGACATACCACTATTAGTCATGTAGGCAAATGCTAACATTAACTGCCTTTGCTTTTTTATTAAATAAAATGAAAATGTATCTGTAAAGGACATTGTTAGTTCACTCATAGTGACCTTGATTTTTCAAGCCTATGTTTCCTGACTCTACTCTTGTTTTGTTCTTTCCTTTTTTTCCCAAGGCAGAGAGGATTTTTTTTAACATGATGCCAAGGAATTGAACCCAGTGCCACAGGCATTTCAGGCATGCTAGGCAAGCGCTCTACCCCTGAGCCACGACCCCAGTTCTGCAGAGAGGATCTTTATGAAACATAAATCCAGCTAGTTAATCCCCTGTTTAAGCCCTATCAAAGGTTTTCTATTGCAGGGATGAAGTGGGTACCTCTTAACATGGCTTATTAAAGTCCTTCTCAAGCTGCTTCCTTCAGTCTTTTGCTTCATTACTGTTTCTCAATGGTAGTAAGTGGCAGAGCTGGCTGCCCCCAGAGCCAATATTCTTAACTACTTCCTTGCATTTTCCCAGCAGTCAGTCATCTTGAATTTCTTTTTGCATCTCCCATGAGTCACTCAGTTTTGTCATTCGGTGTCACTACAGGATGCTGTCTCTGCCTGGAATTTTCTCTGCTCATTCTCCTGGTTTAGAAAATACCTCCGCATTTGTCCTGCAGACCTCAGCTTTGAAGTTTCTCCAAGAAGCTTCCATGGTCCTCCAAGTCTGGGTCAGAAGCCCCTGCTGTTAATGTTCCCACAGGTCCTTCACCTTCTGATATTTATTTCATCCGTTATACAGGTGGCCTCTGACTCACAATGGTTCAACTTACTTTCTTTGACCTTACCATAGTGAGAAAGCGATACATCTAGTGGAAACTGGACTTTGAAGGCCCTTGCTTGCTGGAGTATATGGGTATTTTGGCTGGGGGGCACAGCACCATACTCTTCCCATCCTCTTCACAGACTTGGAACCAAATTGTTCGCCTTCAGGCAGTTTCCCTGGGTCACGGAGAGTTGGGGAACTTCCTCTGTAGGTCATGCGCTGGGCAGCAGTCCTGAATGTTGTCTTCTGTTGAGAGCCACAGCCGAAGGGGCCCCAGCAAACTTCCAGCTGCCAGCAACCAGCTGCCGGCTGATGATTGGCTCACAGCGACCCCAGCAACATCTAGCTGATTGGCTCCTCTGCGGTGATGCTCATTGGGCTGTTTCCCTGCCCTTTCAGACCACGGAGCTGCTCATTGGGGGACTTTTTTGGCTCCGCCCACGTGACCCAGCCAATCGGCCTCAAGAGCAGGAGGATTGTGGGAGGGGGGGAGAAGCTTGTGGGGGGAGAGAGAGGCTTGTGGAAAGCCGGTGGTGGCAGTTGAGGCTCTGAGGGTTTTTCCTGAGAGGCTGTTTTGTTTGGCGTGTGTGGTTCTAAAAATAAAGTTAGTTTCTTTTGACAAGTGGCTCCTGATTGTGCCCAGCCAGACTGCAGCAGTCTTCCTCTACCGTAACTTTCGCCGGCTAGAATCCAGGACCTGAGCTGACAGAGCCCTGTGACAGGATGGTGGTCTCCAGGGCGCAACCCTGAGGGGAGGACCACCAGGGCACCTGCAGCGGCCTTCGGAGGAGGAAGGAGAACTGAAGACTGACCTGGGGCTGGGGGGCGGGGAGAGAAAGCTGCTCACCAGACAACAGGGGCCCAGAGGGCATCTTTACCCTGTTCTCCAGGCCCTGGGGTGGGTGGATAGAGGAGGCTGCAGGCAGCGAGCAGCCATCCATGTGAATCCCGAGTTCCCAGGGACCCGGAGCAGCAGATGGTAGCTGAGAACGCAGGTGAGTACCACCCGCAAGGACCAACCTCAGAAAATAAGCAGTCTGCTAATTAAGTGGCTGGGGACGAAGAGCACAGGATTTGGGATGTGGCTGTGAAAGTATCAAATTTATACTGGCCCTTGGGGAAGCTCGAGGGAAATACTGATTGTCTTTGGACTTGCAGGTGCTGCAACCTGGTGACCCTTTATGGAAATGAAGACGAGAACGGAGTAGTTATAAAATAACCATAGAAATGCTGACCTCAATGGCAATGAATCTCCAAGTTTTTTGTTGTTTTTTTTTCCTCTGAGCCTGAGCTCAGATTGAGATTCTTGATTGCCCTCATTCTATTCCTTCTTCTCCCTCTCCTCATTGCCCCTCCCCTGGCTGCTTCTTTTCTTCCTCATTCCCCTCGTCTTTCCATTAACCCAGGAGTTCCTAACCTGGAGTTCTGGTGGTCCCTGAACTAGGATGGAAAGAAATAACATTTAATACTATGTCACTTTAAATAAATAAATAAATAAATCACACACACAGACACACACACACACACACACACACACACACGGAGGAAAGGGTGGGGGAGAGGGATGGGTTCTCACTGTGTTGCCCAGACTAGTGTCTCCTGGGCTCGGTCCTGATGAGGAAAATACTGTAGGTTTGAGGTCTCTCAAGACCAGTTTTGGTTTCTCTGTTCTCTAGAAGTGACTTTCTAGCAAACCTGGATTTTCAACCTCCAACTCTGCCCATATTGGCAAATGCCACAAAGAAAAACGTGGTAGTTGATGTGGGTATTACCCTCCACATTTTTACCTCTCACTTGGTTCTTTTCTTTAGCTGGCCTTTGTTGCCTGAGTAATCATAGATTCTAGGAAATTCTACCCTACTTTTCTGAAGTTTTGGCTTATCTTTAGTGAAAGAACAACCAGACAAGGCTGGTTATCGGAGAAGTGCCCATTTATTGAGGAACAGCTCTGCATATTTATAGAGGGGGAGGGGCGGTTTGACAGTTATGACAGTTTATCGTTTAACGGTTTGACAGTTGGCACCGGGTGCTTTCTGATTGGAGGATAAGGATCATGTGAGTCAGCAGAGCTCACCATTGGTCGGCTCTTCTGGGGGATGGGGAAGTTAGTAGTCTGATTGGTGGGTAAGGATCATGGGAGTCAGCGCAGCTCACCATTAGGAGGCTCTCTTGGGGGATGGGGAAGTTGGTCTTTGGAGCCCGGAAGACTGCCAACATTTAGAATTCAGAAAATACTTTGAGGAGGAAAATTTTATTTGAGGCTTTCCAAAGCTCCAATTTTGTCACTCAAACCCAGGTAACTGTCAAGTTTTATTCATTTTTCTGTCCTATAGTAGCACTCCTGTGCTTGCTTCAATTCCAGAACTCAATCACCAGCTTGTGTTCAGAAAGGCAAATTACCCCCAAACACTGTGGACTCTTACACTAACTCTGGAGGCTTCTGTATTCTCTAGAATTTTGTTCCTTGTATTTTTTTACTGACTTTGCAGATCTTTGAAGCCTTTAAACGTATGATTTTTGCCATCTATCCAGTTTTAGTTGTAAATGATGATGTTTTCCTGCGTCAGACTTCCTCATTCTACATGGAAACATATATGTTCAGAGATGCCTATTTTTAGAAAAAGTCTTTTAGAGGGTTGTGTGAGCCCCCTCCCTCAACAGAAAGCAGTTAAGCAGACAACACCACAGTGTGGTCAAGTGTTGTGTTTAGTGGGGATTAAAAACTATGAAAGCCAAGGTTAAAGAAACTAGATCTGGGAAGTTAGGGGGATGCTTTTTAGAGCAGTGTTATATAAGATGATAACTTAGAAGTTATCCTGGCCCATACCTCACACTGGGAAATTGTTCTAAGTTGCTTTCCAATTTATTTTCACATGAATCATTTTATTTGATCTTCACAGTAATTGTGGACTTCATTTTAATGTTTTGAGTGTCTCCCCCTAGGCTTCATACAGTGACAAACTCATAGTTAGAACATATTTATTAGATGAATGAATAAAAGAAGAATGCTTCTCATGGAAATTTCCATCTAACTTCCTAACTGTTTAATTCATCTGTTATTATCCAGTTTCCAGCTAGTTTTCCAACATTTCCAGTGTGATATGCCTCGATACTTGCCTCTTTCCTTTCTTTCCATCTCCTTTCTCTTTTCTCTTTCTCTAAACTTTTATTTCTTGGACACCTTCAAATCAATGTGATATGCAGGCCCTGACAACCTTTTATTTATTATTTCAAAGCCATTTTGTCAGCCTTCTCTGACTTCTAACATTTTGTTCATCCTTATAAATTTCAATTAAATTTCACTGAAGGGGAGTGGAGCTTGCCAAGGGCTGAGTAGAAGAATCTAGATTTCCTCTCTTTACTTTGACACCTGCACAGGCCTTTCTCAGTGGAGCTCACTACAGTGTGATTTACTTGGCAGATTGGAACCCTCTATAGACCATTATCTTTTATAATTAAATAACTAAATGAGAGTGAGAACAAGAGAGAGATATGAGCCAAGGAAGAAAAAGTACACAGACCCACAGACAATCTAAAGATCTGGGCTATGGTCTCAGCCCTAACACTTACAAAGAGCGTGACTTGGGGCAAATCTCTTGAGGCCTCAGGCGGGGGAAAAGAAATAGGACACCAGATGTTTTCTATGGTCACTTCCAGAAAGAACACTAAGTGATTCTATAAGCAGTAACTAGAGAGGGCAAAAAGGAGAACCAAAGGAAGATCAGACCATTGTGAATTCAGGCTGGAAACTCCATTGGTTTTGATCTACCCCTTGTGACACTGTGTGCTAATTCATATTATTCTAACATTGGCCTTGTTAATTCTCTTACCCTTTAATCCTACTTGTGATTATTTCCTCCTTTCTATTACTTCTGGGAACACAATACTCATAAACAAGAGCTCACTTAGTTCTAATTACTTTTGGTTGTTTAACAGTTGCTTTTAGCCTTTTCACTTACATCAGGCCAAAAACACTTTTTTTGGATGATTGCTAAAAGCCATAAGTATCATCAGGACTTAATTTTTTTGATTAGGAATGTTGACTAAATCCCCCAATATCCTTAGAAAACTTCAGGTCTGTTGATTTGGCAGCTCAAGAAAGTTCTGGGACAACAGGGCATATGGCTACATTCCAACCCTAACTGGTCAGGATCATTGAGGGTCATGGAATGTTAGAGTTGGATGAGATCTTTGAAATTATTTGGTAGAAGAATGAATGGATATCAACACAAAGGCTTGGAGAAATTGTTTTTTCTTGACATACATAGTTTATGGGAGGTTCATAACTAGAAATCAACTGTTCTTTTCCTTAACAACTCAGTGCCCCAACCCACTGGGATAACAGACCATAAATGAAGCAGTGACTAGAGGGAAACACTGATTTGATGTGGGAACTTCATTCAGATTGGGTGCTTCACTGACAACTGTTATTTAAGAAATCATTTAATCATCTCTTCAGTGAAGAGATGGATCCAGCAATAATGAGTTGCTCTGTTGTCATTTGAGCTTGAGTGGCAACTTCTGCCCAGGCAGGAGGAATGCCGAAAGAATTTTAAAATTCTTACAAGATATCAGGCATAGTGCTGAACAGTAGGGATGTGTAGATGAATGCCACAGAATCCTGAGGGCTCTGCTCTTGGGAGTTCAGAATCTTTTTCACTCTAGGATTTGAGTTACTTAATTGTTTTGCTCTGAACCCAAATAAAGGAAACAAGGCTTTAAGATGACGGCCTTCCCCTGCTCTCTACTCTTACACTGTTGTGTAAGATGTTAGCTGTGGGTTTTTCATATATGGCATTTATCATTTGAGGAATTTCTTCTATTTCTAGTTTATTGAGGTTTTTTTTTTTTGTAAATCATGAGAGGGTGTTAGATTTTGTCAGTTACTTTTGGGGCATCAATTGAGGTGATTATAGGATTTTTTCTTCATTTCATTGATATCATCATAACATTTTATTTATATTATAACATTTTATATTATAACATGACTGACTTTTGTGTGTTGAAGCATCCTTGCATTCCTGGGATAGATCTCCCTTTTATCCTGGGGAGTAATCCTTTTAATATGCTGTTGAATTCAGCTTGCTTGTAGTTTGTTGAGGAGTTTTACATTTATTTTCTTAAGGGGTATTGGTCTTTGGTTTTCTTTTCTTATAGTGTGTTTGACTCCAGAAACAGGTTATTCCTGATTTTACAGAATAAGTAAGTATTTCTTCTTCAGGTTTTTGGAATTGTTTGAGAAGATTAGTGTTGATTCTTCTTTAAGTGGTAAGAGTTAATTTACCAGTGAAGCCATCTGATTCTGCATTTTTATTTGTTGAGAGTTTTTTGATTACTAATCCAATTTCCTTGCTTATTTCAGATCTATTTTGAAGTTCTATTTCTTCAGTTAATTTGATCCTTTGTATGTTTCTAGGGAACTATCCATTTAATCTAGATTATCAAATTTGTTGGTGGTTTCTACAGTATAAGCCTTTTTATTTATATTATAACATAATATTTTTTTATTTTTGTAAAACCAGTAGAAATGTCTCCTCTTTAGTTTCTGATTTGAGTAACTTGAGTCTTCTCTTTTCGTAGTCAATCTAGCTAAAATTGTGTCAATTTTATTAATGTTTTCAAAGAACCAATTTTTAATTTGTTGACTTTCTCTTCTTATTTTTATTTCATTTACCTTTATCTTAATATTATTATTTTCTCCTTCAGATAGTTTCAGGTTTTATTTTACTCTTTTTAATTCTTTTTTTTAGTATTTATTTTTTAGTTATAGGTGGACACAATATCTTTATTTTATTTTTATGTGGTGCTGAGGATCGAACACGGTGCCTCACACATGGTAGGCCAGCGCTCTACCTCTGAGCCAGAACCTCAGCCCTCTTTTTAATTCTTTAAGGTGTATTAGTAGATTATTGATTTGAAGCTACAGGGGACTGAACTGAGGGGCACTCCACCACTGAGCCACATCCCCATCCCTATTTTGTATTTTATTCAGAGACAGGGTCTCACTGAGTTGCTTAGTGCCTTGCCATTGCTGAGGCTGGCTTTGAACTCATGATCCTTCTGCCTAAACCTCCTGAGCTGAGACTGGAAGACTGCAAATTCAAGGTCAGCCTGGGCAACACTGTGAGACATTGTCTCAAAACAAAATAAAAAAAGGGCTGGCAATATGTCTCAGAGTACTTGAGTAGTATGTATGAGGTCCTGAGTTCAATTCCCAGTACCACACAAGTATGTGTCATTAGTGATTTAGCTCCTTAATAATTTGTCTAGCAGGTTTTCTGGTTTTTGCTGGAAAATTCTCCTATAGGACAAAGAGAAGAGTACTACTTAATTTCCTCATATTTGTGAATTTCTAGTTTTCTTATGTTGTTGACTTCTGTTTTTTTTTTCTCTTGTGATTGGAAAGCATATTTGGTATAAATTCAATTTTTTTGCAATTTGTTCTGTGCCTTAACATATGGTCTGTCCTGGAGAATGTTCCTGTGTACTTGAGGAGAATGTGTTCTGTTGTTGTTGGGGAAGATGTTCTGTATAATTTTATTAGTTTATAGTATTGTTCAAGTTCTTTTCTTCCTTATTGATCTTCTGTTTGGTTGTTTTATCCATTACCAAATGCAGGACATTGAAGTCTCCAACTATTATTGTAGAACTGTCTATTTTTTAAAAATGTTTATTTTTTAGTTGTAGTTGGACACAATACCTTTATTTTAGTTATTTGTATGTGGTTCTGAGAATCGAACCCAGGGCCTCGCCCATGCTAGGTGAGTGTTCTACTGCTGAGCCATAACCCCAGCCCAGAACTGTTTATTTTGATCTTCAATTTGTATTATTTTTTGTTTCATTTATTTTAGGACTGTGTTTTTAGCTGCATATATGTTTATCATTGTGATATATTGGATATATTGATAAATTGAATCTTTTGTAAATATATAATGTCCTTGTCTCTTCTAATCTTTTTTGACTTAAAATCTACTTTTTCCTGTAATAAAAAAGCCAGCTCATCTTTTTTAGTTACTATTTGCATGAAAATAGTTTTATATCCTTTTACTTTCAACATCTTTAAATCTTTGTTTGTACAGTAAGTTTTTTTTTTCCTCCCCTCCCATCTTCTCTCTCTACCCCATCTACTGTAATTCATTTCTCTCCTTGTTTATTTTCCCATTTCCCTCACAACCTCTTTATGTAATTTTGTATAACAATGAGGGTCTCCCTCCATTACCATGTAATTTCCCTTTTCTCTCCCTTTCCCTCCCACCTCATGTCTCTGTTTAATGTTAATCTTTTCTTCCTGCTCTTCCTCCCTGCTCTGTTCTTAGTTGCTCTCATTATATCAAAGAAGACATTTGGTATTTGTTTTTTACGGATTGGCTAGCTTCACTAAGCATAATCTGCTCTAGTGCCAACCATTTCCCTGCAAATTCCATGATTTTGTCATTTTTTAGTGCTGCGAAATACTCCATGGTGTATAAATGCCACATTTTTTTTATCCATTCATCTGTTGAAGGGCATCTGGGTTGGTTCCACAGTCTAGCAATTGTGAATTGTGCTGCTATGAACATCGATGTGGCAGTATCCCTGTAGTACGCTCTTTTAAGGTCTTTAGGGAATAGTCCGAGAAGGGCAATAGCTGGGTCAAATGGTGGTTCCATTCCCAGCTTTCCCAGGAATCTCCATACTGCTTTCCAAATTGGCCACAC
>NW_025999999.1:4914678-4920073 GCF_001458135.2 Marmota marmota marmota | reverse complement strand
GTTCATTCCCTTTGCCGGGTGACCAATGCAACGGGTGGGTCCTGACTGTCTCTCCCAAGCCCCGTTTCAATCCTGTGGCCACTGCCTATGAAGGCTCGGTTGGCTTTTACCTCTGTAAGTTCAGAAGGGCCGACCAGTTATTTCAGGGGGATCGTTAGTGCTGAGTCACAAGAAGCAGGCGAACCGGAGTTTGAATGCAGCCGATCCGGGCTCGGTGTGTGTGTTCTGAGGGGCCCAGACTGTTCGCCCCAGATCCACGTCAGCTCAGCATTGCCTAGTGATCCTGAGCAAACAGCATTTAGACAATTTACGACTCCCTATGCCTGCGCAGCTGGAGAGGTCAGAGACTTGATCTCTCCGCGCCCACCACCATGTTGGATCCCCCAAGATTTACTCTGTACAGTAAGTTTTTATAGAGAGTATATAAATGAATTGTTCTTTTAAAATCCATTCTGATAATTTTTTAAAAATATTTTTTAAATTGTTGATGGACCTTTTACTTTATTTATTAATTTATTTATATTTGGTGCTGAGAATCAAACCCAGTGCCTCACACATGCTAGGCAAGCACTGAGCCACAACTCCATCCCCATTCTGATAATTTTTACATTTTAATTGGAGAGTTTAATCCATTTATATTTAAAGTAATTGCTGATAAGAAAGGGCCTTTGTTATGTAGCTGCAATGTTTGTTTTCTCTGTTGTATTTGCTTTTCATTCTTTAGTCTCCTCACAGGCCTCAAATTCTGAAGGAAATGAAAGAATTGTGATTTTAATACTTAACACTGAAAGCACTTTTTGAATGAAAAATTTATATGAATTAATACTTATAAAATGTTAATCTTTAAGAGAAGCAGAAATTTTTTTAAAAATGAAGTTTCTAAGCATTAATTTTTCCTTTTTAAAAAAATACTAACCTGTCATATATAAAGTTTTAAAATATAGTTAGTGCACATTGTAACAGTTTGTGTTAAATGTCAGTCAAGTTTGTCTAAAATGTAAATCTGGCTTCATAGCACATTTGAAGTTAATGTTTACATGAAAGAAAAACAAATGGATTTACAATAACTTTTGGATATTTGATTCTTAACATTTCCATATACCTGCTCTTTAAAACAAAATACATCTTAAAAACATGTTTTCAGAGCATTAGATGTTTTCAGCATCTAGTATTTACAAAGTACAGTCTTGTCTCTGCAGAGATATAAAATAAAATAATACTAATAGATATCACTGTTTGTTGAGCAAAGACAAGCATAATGTTAAGTCATTTCAAACATCAGTTTAGTCATTACAAAAACCCTGTAAGTTAAGTAGTGTTATTATTCTCTTGTTCCCTGATTCCATCACCAATCTTCTTGGCTCCATTTCCAGAATATATATTACTTCAGATCACTTTTTGGCATGTTTGCTTCTATTACTCTAGTTCAAACCCCATAATTTGTTGTGTGATATACTGATCTCCCCATTTGCATTCTTTTCTTCGAGTGATCTACTTTCCAAATATCACCAGCAAAAACTAAAAAAAAAAAAAAAAGGCAAAAAGATTATGCCATTTTTCTTCATAAAATCTGTAAGTGACTTTCTGGTACATTTAGAGTAAAGTCCAAACTCTTTACACAATCTGTTCCTTGCTTACCAATTTTAATTTAAATGTGGAAAGCCTTTTTTTTTTTTAAATCAGTTTAAAGTTAGTGGATTTAAGAAGTTGATTATAATTCTGTGAACACTTAGAAAAGTAATAGCATCACATTTGCAAATACCAAGGTTCTGAATACAGAAGGATAACAAGACAGAAAAGTTTTACTATTTCTGATTGACTTGTTTTTTTTGTTGTTGTTATTGATATTTTGGGGGAGTACCAGAGATTTAACTCAGGGGCACTTGACCACTGAGCCACATCCCTAGCTTTAGTTTGTATAGTAGAGACAGGGTCTTCCTGAGTTGCTTATCACTTTGCTTTTGCTGAGGCTGGCTTTGAACTCGAGATCCTCCTGCCTCAGCCTCCTGAGCCACTGGGATTACAGGCATGCACCACTGTGCCTGGTTGTAACTTGTTTCTTTTTAAATAAAAATAATTATTATAATTTTATTAATTATGGAAAATAGGCAATTTGGTGGGAGAGAGCAGGAAAACAAGAAAAAATAAAATACTTTTGAGTACACATTATCAGGAATTTCTCTTCTGTTTGTCAACAGCTTACCATTGTGCAAGTAAGTATTTCATTAGTAACAAGGCAAATACTTGATTTCTGGAGTATTTCAATCATTGTGATGTTAAAGTCAATGGAAACAAAATGATCTTCACTAAGATTCTGCATTCTATCTCTTCATTTTTCAACATGGAAGTAAAACTTTGATCTAACACTAGACAGTAATAACCAGATGAGGTTCATTACTCAGACTGAATTTTACCAATGGATTTGTTATTTGATGCAAACAGATAGTAGTAGAGATAGATTAAGCTTTGCTTTGTGCTTTCTAACCTTGGTCCTGAATTGGGGAAGGTGATGTTTCTTCACCTAGAACAGGCAGGCATCCCTACAATCTTGGTCAGCCATTGAGTGTCTTGGTTTATTTGTGCTTGTTAAAGAAAAACTGGACTGACTTTTATCTGAAAAATTATTTTTCTTTCTTTTTATGAGTGCATTTCAATTCTGCAGAATAATGTGTTTCATTGTGATATATTCATACATGTGAATAACATACTTTGGCCATAACCACCTACATTATCCTCCCCTACCTTTCCTTCTCACTTCCCCTGATTCATTTACTCTTCTCTACTAATCTCCCTGCTACTTTCATGTCTTTTCCCCCACTAAACGTGAAGTACCTGTATTCTCTGTCTGACTTATTTCATTGAACATTGTGATCTTCAACTCTATCTGTTTTCCTGCAACTGACATGATTTCATTCTTCTTTGTGGCAGAATAATACTCCATTTTATACCACATTTTCTTTATCCATTCATCCATTAATGGATACCTGGGCTGATTCTATAGCTTGGATATTGTGAATTTTAGTGTGATAAATATGGGTATGCAGGTATCCCTAGAGTATGCTGACTTTAATTCTCTTGGATATGTATTGAGGAGTGATACAGCTGGATAATATAGTATTTCTATTTTTAGTCTTTTGAATAATCTCCATAGTGATTTCCATAGTGGTTTAAAAATTTACATTCTCACTAGAAGTGTCTAAAGATTTTTTTCCTCTTGCATCCTTACCAGCATTTTGTTATTGTTGTTGCTGTAGAATTCTTGATGATAGGGGTGAGTTGGAATATCAGTGTAGTTTAGATTTATATTTCCCTGATGGCTAAACAGGTTAAACATTGTTTCCTATAATTGTTGGCCATTCCTGCTTCATCTCTTTAAAATTTTTTTTAAGTTTTAGATGGAAAAATACCTTTATTTTGTTGATTTACTTTTATGTGGTGCTGAGGATTGAACCCAGTGCCTCACGTGTGCGAGGCATGCTTTCTACCACTGAGGCACAATCCCAGGCCCTCTTGCTTCATCTTTGTAGAAATATCTGTTTTGTTCATTTGCCCATTTATTGATTGGGTTTTGTTGTTGTTGTTGTTTGTTTGTTTTAAGTTTTAAGATATTCTGGATATTAGTCTTCTTTGAGAAGATATGGCAAAGATTTTCTTCCGTTCTATAGGCTGTCTTTTCACTTTGTTAATTGTTTCTTTTGCTCTGCAGAAGCTTTTTAATTTGATGCAACTCTACTTGTTTCTTACTCTTATTTCCTGAGCTCTTGCAATCCTATTCAGGAAATTGTTGCCTGTGCCTTTATTTTGAAGTATTTCTCCTATGTTTTCCTCTAGTTGTTTCAAAGTTTAGGGTCTTTTAGGTCTTTGATCCATTTTGAGTTGCTTTTTGTGGTGGTTGAGAGATAGGGATCTAGTTTCAATCTTCTACACATGGATATCCAGTTTTTCCAGCACCATTTGTTAAAGAAGCTGTCCTTTTTCCATTGTTTGTTTTTGGCACCTTTGCCGAGAATCAGATGGCTGCATGGGTTTGTCTCTGTGTCCTCTATTCTATTCCATTGGTTTATGTGTCTGTTTTTAAGCCAGACCCATGATGATGTTGTTAGTTTGTTTCTGTGGTATAGTTTGAAAGTGGGTATGCAATACTTCACATTATTCATTTTGCTTGGGATTATTTTATTTACTCAGGGTCTGTGTTAGTTTTTTGTCACTGTGACCAAAATACCTGACAAGAACAACTTAGATGAGGAAAAGTTTATTTTGGCTCACAGTTTTAGAGGTTTCAGAGGTTCAGTCCATGGTGGTTCTGCTTTATGGGCCTGAGATGAGGCAGAACACCAATGTGGAAGGGCAGTGGTGGAGAAGTTGCCCATCTCATAGTGGGTGGGAAGCAGATAGATGGAGGAGCCAGAGGGACACCATACAATCCCCAAGGGCATGCCCCTAGTGACCTGCTTCCTCTGGCTGTGCCCCACCTGCCCATAGTTACCACCCAACACAGTAATCCTTTCAAATTAAGATGGACCAATTAGCTTATAGCTCTCATAATCTAATCATTTCACCTCTGAAAATTCTTGCATTGACATAGGAGCTTTTTTGGGACACCTCACATCCAAACCATAACAGGATCTTTTTCTGCTTCCATGAATTTTATTTTATTTATTTATTTTTTTTTTTAATTTTTTTTATTGGTTGTTCAAAACATTATAAAGCTCTTGACATATCATATTTCATACATTAGATTCAAGTTGGTTATGAACTCCCAATTTTACCCCAAATACAGATTGCAGAATCACATCGGTTACACATCCACATTTTTACATAATGCCCTATTAGTAACTGTTGTATTCTGCTACCTTTCCTATCCTCTACTATCCCCCCTCCCTCCCCTCCCATCTTCTCTCTCTACCCCATCCACTGTAATTCATATCTCTCCTTGTTTATTTTCCCATTCCCCTCACAACCTCTTATATGTAATTTTGTATAACAATGAGGGTCTCCCTCCATTACCATACAATTTCCCTTTTCTCTCCCTTTCCATCCCACCTCATGTATCTGTTTAATGTTAATCTTTTCTTCCTGCTCTTCCTCCCTGCTCTGTTCTTAGTTGCTCTCATTATATCAAAGAAGACATTTGGTATTTGTTTTTTAGGGATTGGCTAGCTTCACTAAGCATAATCTGCTCTAGTGCCATCCATTTCCCTGCAAATTCTATGATTTTGTCATTTTTTAGTGCTGCGTAATACTCCATGGTGTATAAATGCCACATTTTTTTTATCCATTCATCTATTGAAGGGCATCTGGGTTGGTTCCACAGTCTAGCAATTGTGAATTGTGCTGCTATGAACATCGATGTAGCAGTATCCCTGTAGTACGCTCTTTTAAGGTCTTCAGGGAA
>NW_025999999.1:4911001-4912992 GCF_001458135.2 Marmota marmota marmota | reverse complement strand
GGGGGTGCAGAACGACCCCAGAGCAGGCTCTGCCCGAAGGTGCAGCGACGAACAGGCCACCGAGATGCTCGAGGCTGCAGTCCAGCCTTCAGAGGACAGGGCTCGGCACGCAGCCCAGCTCCAACCTCTAGGTGCAGCTGCCGGACAGTGTATACAGAGCCATCAAGACAGCAAGCAGAAAGCAAATGGCGGCTCCCGCGGAGTGGATTTTCGGCACAGAAACCACAGCCCCGCCAACAATCCCAATCCACAAACTCTCCCTGTATAAAAAATATTCAAAAAAAAAAAGAAAAAAAAAGGCGGGGCGCACTGAGCTTTCTTTGCCTCGGGTACTTACAATCCACTGCTGATTACACATTCAGCTTCTCCGCCCGGAGCGAAGCGAAAGAAGAAGCAGATGGGAGCAAAGTGCCCGCGGCTCTGAGCAGCCAAGCGTCTCTTTTTCGATTTCTTTGTTCTTCCTGCTCCTTGGCAAAGTGGTCCGATACAGATTAACGGTGAAAGGAGCTCTAACAGACTGTGCGAAATCTCTATTAAAGCCGCTGCTTTGAGCACCACGCTCAGCACTTCAGCAACCCCCGTATGCAGCGGCCATGCTTCCATGAATTTTAGATTTCCCTTTGTTTTATGAAGAATGTCATTGTTATTTTGATGGGAATTGCATTGAATCTGTAGATTGGTTTTGGTAATATGGCCGAAATGTTATGTTAATTTGTGAATATGGAAAGTCTTTCTAGCTTTTAGTATCTTCTTCAATTTCTTGACTGTTCTGTCATTTTCACTCTAGAAGTCTTTAACTTCCTTAGTTGGGTTTATACCTAGTTATTTTACTTGAAGTTATTGCGAATGGAATTGTTTTCTTGATTTCTTTCTCAGCAGGCTCATTATTAGTTTTGGTTTTTGTATAATTATTTTTTATCTTATTACTTTGCTGAATTTGTTTATCAGATCCAAATGTCTTCTGGTGTGTCTTTAGGGTCTTCTAAGGATAGGATCATATCATCTGCAAATAGGGATAATTTGTCTTCTTTTTTTAAGGTACTAAATGTTATTAATTTAAATTTTTTTCCCACATTTTAGGTGCATTATAGTTGTACATAATGATGGGATTCATTATTACATATTTGTTTGTGCACACGATATAACAATATAGTTTGGCCAAAATAATTCCCCAGTATTTCCCATTTTCCTCCCCTCCTCTTTTTCCCTGGTTGCTTTCCTCTACTCATACTCCTTCAATAATTTGTCTTCTTCCTTTCCTATTTATATCCCTTTTATTTCTCTGTTGTTTAATTGCTCTGGCTAAAATTCAGGTGGTGAAAGTGGACATACTTGTCTCAGAGAGACAGTCTCTTTTAATAAGGGATCCAATGGAATCACAAGATTTATTATAAACATAACAATAGAGGGAAGGAAAATTTCAAAGATGGCTTTTCTTATTTAACAAAGAAACTTTCCCAGTATGATACTTTTCAAAGAATAGATAACAACTCAATTATTATAAGAGCAATAATTATTAAGTGAAACAATCAATCATAAATAGAAAAATTTAGGAGTGATAGGTTCATAGGACAAAGCAATAAGTACTGATTTCTTGTGTTTTTACAAATAACACTTTTATAATAATAGAAAACAAATACTGTGTTTTCAAATGTCTCTACAGTAGGTAGCACAGTAAGTGGGATAGTTTTTAATGTTCTCAATCTAATACTTTATTCAATATAGTGATTATAAAATTATAGGTAAACTTACATTATGTGGTATTATTCTGACTTCTTTCTTCGTCATTGTCTTCTTCTTCTTCTTTTTTTTTTTTTTTAATTTAGTTTGTTTCTCCATGGTTAGCTTTCCCCCCGCCCTCTGTCTTTATAGAGGTACTTCCCACTGATGGTTTTGGTTATTGTTTTTCATTTCTTCCTCGTGTAGTGTTTTGCTCAAGATGCTTTGCAATGCTGGTTTTCTGGCTGCAAATTCTTTTAGCTTTTGTTTAT
>NW_025999999.1:4892737-4907260 GCF_001458135.2 Marmota marmota marmota | reverse complement strand
TTTTTTTTTTTTTTTTTTTTTTTTTTTGGTATCAGGGTCTGAACCCAGGAGTATTTTACCACTGAGCCACATCCCCAGTTCTTTTTAATTCTTATTTTGAGACAGGGTTTCATTAAGTTGCTTACAGCCTAGCTAAATTTCTGGGCTGGCTTTGAACCTGCAATCCTCCTGCCTCAGCCTCCTGAGCCACTGGAATTATAGGTGTGCGTCACCATGCCAAGCTTTATTTCTTTGTATTTGTTAACTCTTAATTCTCTGTAAGTTCATGAGATAGGTATTATTATTATCATCATCATTTTACAGATGATGAACTAAGGTACAGAAAGGGTAAGTAATATGCCCTAAAACACATATTTATTAAGGGGCAGGGCAGGATTTGAATCCAAGCAGTTTGGTTCTAAAGTACACCTTTTTCACAATATAGTACATTGTTCTCCAAACATAGTATACTATATAGCTTTTTGTTTTAGAATAGAACCTTCTTTACTTGCAACTGTAGGGTTGAGACAATATTTTTCTTTGCACTGTGAAATTTCTTTTTCAAGTAGTTTTTTTGAGGACTAGAGTTTTGAGGGTGAGCACTGTAATCCATTAGAATTGGGGGGAAAGGGGCTGGGGTTGTGGCTCAGTGGTAAAGTATTCACCTAGTACATTGCAAGGCCCTGGTTCGATCCTCAGCATCACATAAAAACAAACAAACAAATAAATAAATAAAATAAAGGTATTGTGTCCAACTACAACTAAAAATAAATAAATATTTAAAAAAAGAATTGGGGGAAAAGAGCAGATCTGAGAATCTTAAATTTGATATGGAAAAGGATAGACTCATAAGAAATGGGAGTATGAGACATGCAATATTTTATTCTTTTTTCTAATCTCTCTTTGAATTCCTCAGCCTCTGGTATAGTGACCTTTTGGTTCTTTCCAGCACACCAAACGGTGACTGCCTTAAGGCCTTTGCACTTGTTCTGATGTTTCCATTTTTTCCAGTTCTTCCAATTATGGACTTCTTGACATTTTGTTCTTTATTTGAATGTCACCTCATTACCATCCCATCTAAAGTAGGTCTCTCTCCTTCACTCTATGTCACTTGGCTTTGTTTTGTTTTCCTTATATCATTGGTTTATTTGTTTATCTATTTCTTGCTGGTCACTTCATTATAGTACAATTTTCTTGAGGGCAGGGACTTTGTAGTTTTCATTATTTGCTATTGTACCATCAGTATATGGGACTTTACCTCTCACATATATGCTCTCGGTTAATATTTGTTGGGTGAATGAATGAAATTCCACTTAATAAAGAATCTGAGGCTCAGGGAATTTAAGTGTCTAGTTCAAAGTCACAGAGCTATTAAATGTAGGAGTCTGGATTTGAATTCAGAGCTAGAATTTTAAGAAATAGCTATAGAGCCTTGTTTGTGAGACAAAGACATACTTAATGGGGAACTACAACATAGGGTGGCTGAAAGTGGGAGGCTATGTTACATTATGCAGGTAGGCAGTCATGATAGTGAATGGTTCTGAATTTGGCTAAAGGTGCTTTTATTGTGGTTGTTTCACTGTCCCCCAGAGTCTGGAGAAGGGAAGTAGAAAATTTGTGTTTATTTAATTGCTTCAGTGAAAGGTGTGAAAGAGAAGCTGAAGTAATTATTTGGCAAATGGAGATTTGGTAAATCATATTAATATCAAATGTCCATTTTGATCTTTTTCTATATAGCTGAGGACGTTTGAGGCTTTATTGTACTTCTGTTGTTAGATAAGTATAGGTGTGTTTTAAAAGATGCCTTAGTGGGGTGGGGATGTGGCTCAAGAGGTAGTGCACTCGCCTGGCATGCGCGGGGCGCTGGGTTCCATCCTCAGCAAAAACAAAATAAAGATGTTGTGTCCACCGAAAACTAAAAAATAAATATTAAAAAGTTCTCTCTCTCTTTAAAAAAAAAAAAGATGTGTTAGTGTTTCTATCCCTTCATTTTCTGGATAGACTCTCCCTTTCAACTTTTCCTCCCATACCAAGTCCTTCTTTAGATGATCTGATTCATTCATTGTCCCTTTAACAGACATTTCATTCTTCTTATCCTCAGTGTTTGCCTAATGAGGCCTATACCTGTTCTTGTGATAAATCTGGGCTAGTCACAAATTAACCATTTTGGAGTTGGAAAAGACTTTTGTAGAAGGTCTATCCAGAAATCTGAAGAGACTTGGCTAAAGTCATACCACAGTTAATGTCAAATTCAGTCAAGAACCCAGTTCTGGACTGACCGCAGCTCATTCAGCATAGAACAGGTAATTTCAGGCTGCCATTCGCCTGTGGCTTGCAGACAGATTGCTCGGGCTCAGTGCCTGGGTGCTTCTTAGAACCTGCTCTTATCAGAGCGAACACCGAGCGCGGGGTGGCCGAGTTCCGGCTCCCGGAACTGAGCCCGTGGGGGCTGCTTCTTGGAGCCTACTCTTATCGGAGCATACACCGAGCATGGAGCGGCCTAGTTCCGGCTCCCGGAACTGCCCTGGCCCAGGGCTAGGAGCCCGCGGAAACTGCTTCTCGGTCCGGGTCCTGCTGAGGGCTGGTCAGGACTCACCCGTTGCTTTGGTTGCCCGGCAAGGGGAACGAAATGCTGCCATTCGCATAGGATACCAACATGGCAGAGATCTGATGTCATCAGAAAGCGGCGGAGGAGAGAACTTCATCAATACCAGCGGCGAAAGAAACAGTTGGTCTCCTGGTAGGGGGGGTGAGGCACAGTCACCCGAGTCTCCTCAATTTGTCGTTGAGCCAGAGGGGAGAAGCCGGGCCGCCGCCAGCGCCCGGAGCAGGCCCAGCGGCTCGCCAGCGTGGTGACCGCGTGACCCCAATTGGAGAGGGGGCGGAGCGGAGCCGCCACTCGCACCCGCAAGGTGGGCAGACCCGCGACCCAGTGGTACATGGGCGTGGTAGGAGGGGCAGGGCAGAGCCGCCGTTCGCGCTTGCAAGGTAAACAGACCTGTGACAGCCGGGCGGGTCAGGCCCAGTGGCCTGCCAGTGTGGTACACATGTCACCCCAACTGGAGTAGGGGCAGAGCAGATCCTTCTCCCACGCCCGGATCAGGCCCTGCCGGTGTGGTGGTCACGTGACCCCAATTGGAGTGGGGGCGGAGCGGAACCGCCACCCGTGCCCGCAGGGTGAGCAGACCAGTGATCAAACTGCAGATCAGACCCAGGGGTCCGCAGGCGTGGTAGGAGGGGCAGGGCAGATCCGCTGCCCGCGCCTCCAAGGTAGGCAGACCTACAACAGACCGGCGGATCAGGCCCAGGAGCCTGCCGGCGTGGTACAAACACCACCCTAATTGGAGTAGTGGCAGAGCAGAGTCGCCGCCCGTGCCAGGAACAGGCCCAGCGTCCTGCAGGCGGGGTAGTCACGACACCCCAATTGGAGTAGGGGCAGAGCAGAGCCTCCACCCGTGCCCGAAAGGTGGGCAGATCTGCGACCGACCAGCGGGACAGGCCCAGTGGCCTGCCGGTACGACAGACACGTCACCCCATTTGGAGTAGGGGCAGAGTAGAGCCGCCGCCCGCGCCTGCAGGGTAGGCAAACCTGCAACCGACCGGCGGATCAGGCCCGGTGGCCTGCCGGCGTGGTACACTCGTCACCCCAATTGGAGTAGGGGCAGAACAGAGCCGCCGCCAGCTCCCAGAACAGGCCCAGTGACCTGCCGGCGTGGTAGCCACGACACCCCAATTGGAATAAGGAGAGAGCAGAGCCGCCGCCCGCACCTGCAGGAAAGATACGCAAGCAGTATGAAAAGACAAGGAAAGAAAGGACCACAAGCAATGCAGGTCAACGCAACTTTAGAAGAGGTAACAGCTGCAGCAGATGGAATGTCAGATAAAGAATTCAGGATATACATGCTTCAGATGATCTGGAGTATCAAGGAAGACATTAAACAGCAAAATCAGACAATGAAAGATCACTTCGACAATGAATTACGCAAACAAATCCAGGAAGCAAAGGATCAACTATACAGGGAGATAGAGGTTATAAAAAACAAACAAACAGAAATCCTAGAAATGCAGGAAGCAATAAACCAACTTAAAAACTCAATGGAGAATACTACCAGCAGAGTAGAACACTTAGAAGATAGAACATCAGACAATGAAGACAAAGTATTTCAACTGGAAAAGAACATAGACAGCTCAGCAAGACTGTTAAGAAACCATGAGCAGAACATCCAAGAAATATGGGATAACATTAAGAGACCAAACTTAAGAGTCATTGGGATACAGGAAGGTACAGAGCTCCAAACCAAAGGAATGAGCAATCTATTCAATGAAATAATACGAGAAAACTTCCCAGACTTGAAGAATGAGACAGAATCCCAAATCCTAGAAGCCTACAGGACGCCGAATGTGCAAAATCATAAGAGATCCACACCTAGACACATTATAATGAAGATGCCCAACATACAGAATAAGGAGAGAATTTTAAAAGCTACAAGAGAAAGGAAGCAGATTACATTTAGGGGTAAGCCAATCAGGATAACAGCTGATCTTTCAACACAGACTCTGAAAGCTAGAAGATCCTGGAATAACATATTTCAAACACTGAAAGAAAATGGGTTCCAACCAAGAATTGTGTATCCAGCGAAATTAAGCTTCAGGATGGAAGATGAAATTAAAACCTTCCACGATAAACAAAAGTTAAAAGAATTTGCAGCTAGAAAACCATCTCTTCAAAACATCCTCGGCAAAACATTACAGGAAGAGGAAATGGAAAATAACAATGAAAACCAACAGTGGGAGGTAGGACAGTAAAGGGGGGGGAAATAATCAAAGAGGAAAACAAACCATGTTTAGTAACAGAAATAAACAAATATGGCTGGAAGAACAACCCATATCTCAATAATAACCCTAAATGTTAATGGCTTAAACTCACCAATTAAGAGACACAGGCTAGTAGAATGGATCACAAAACAAGACCCAACAATATGCTGCCTACAGGAGACGCATTTGATAGGAAAAGACATACATAGGCTGAAGGTGAAAGGTTGGGAAAAATCATATCACTCATATGGACTTCGGAAACAAGCAGGAGTGTCCATACTCATATCAAATAAAATAGATTTCAAGCCAAAGTTAATCAAAAGGGATAAAGAGGGACACTACATACTGCTTAAGGGAACCATACACCAACAAGACATAACAATCATAAATATTTATGCCCCAAACAATGGTGCAGCTATGTTCGTCAAACAAACTCTTCTCAAGTTCAAGAGTCTAATAGACCACCATACCATAATCATGGGAGACTTCAACACACCTCTCTCGCCACTGGACAGATCTTCCAAACAAAAGTTGAATAAGGAAACTATAGAACTCAATAACACTATTAATAACCTAGACCTAATTGACATATATAGAGTATACCACCCAACATCAAGCAGTTACACTTTTTTCTCAGCAGCACATGGATCCTTCTCAAAAATAGATCATATATTATGTCACAGGGCAACTCTTAGACAATATAAAGGAGTAGAGATAATACCATGCATCTTATCTGATCATAATGGAATGAAACTGAAAATCAACGATAAAAGAAGGAAGGAAAAAGCATACATCACTTGGAGAATGAACAATAGGTTACTGAATGATCAATGGGTTATAGAAGACATCAAGGAGGAAATTAAAAAATTCTTAGAGATAAATGAAAACACAGACACAACATATCGGAATCTATGGGACACATTGAAAGCAGTTCTAAGAGGAAAATTCATTGCTTGGAGTTCATTCCTTAAAAAAAGAAAAAACCAACAAATAAATGATCTCATACTTCATCTCAAAATCCTAGAAAAAGAAGAGCAAAACAACAGCAAAAGAAGTAGAAGGCAAGAAATAATTAAAATCAGAGCTGAAATTAATGAAATCGAAACAAAAGAAACAATTGAAAAAATTGACAAAACTAAAAGTTGGTTCTTTGAAAAAATAAACAAAATCGACAGACCCTTAGCGATGCTAGCGAAGAGAAGAAGAGAGAGAACTCAAATTACTAGCATACGGGATGAAAAAGGCAATATCACAACAGACACTTCAGAAATACAGAAGATAATCAAAAACTATTTTGAATCCTTATACTCCAATAAATTAGAAGATAGTGAAGGCATAGATAAATTTCTTAAGTCATATGATCTGCCCAGATTGAGTCAGGAGGATATAGACAACCTAAACAGACCAATATCAATTGAGGAAATAGAAGAAACCATCAAAAGACTACCAACTAAGAAAAGCCCAGGACCGGATGGGTATACAGCAGAATTTTACAAAACCTTTAAAGAAGAACTAATACCAATACTTTTCAAGCTACTTCAGGAAATAGAAAAGGAGGGAGAACTTCCAAATTCATTCTATGAGGCCAACATCACCCTGATACCTAAACCAGACAAAGACACTTCAAAGAAAGAAAACTACAGACCAATATCTCTAATGAACCTAGATGCAAAAATCCTCAATAAAATTCTGGCGAATCGGATACAAAAACATATCAAAAAAATTGTGCACCATGATCAAGTAGGATTCATCCCTGGGATGCAAGGCTGGTTCAATATACGGAAATCAATAAATGTTATTCACCACATCAATAGACTTAAAAATAAGAACCATATGATCATCTCGATAGATGCGGAAAAAGCATTCGACAAAGTACAGCATCCCTTTATGTTCAAAACTCTAGAAAAACTAGGGATAACAGGAACATACCTCAATATTGTAAAAGCAATCTATGCTAAGCCTCAGGCTAGCATCATTCTGAATGGAGAAAAACTGAAGGCATTCCCTCTAAAATCTGGAACAAGACAGGGATGCCCTCTCTCTCCACTTCTGTTCAACATAGTTCTCGAAACACTGGCCAGAGCAATTAGACAGACGAAAGAAATTAAAGGCATCAAAATAGGAAAAGAAGAACTTAAATTATCACTATTTGCAGATGATATGATTCTATACCTAGCAGACCCAAAAGGCTCTACAAAGAAACTATTAGAGCTAATAAATGAATTCAGCAAAGTGGCAGGATATAAAATCAACACGCATAAATCAAAGGCATTCCTGTATATCAGCGACAAATCCTCTGAAATGGAAATGAGGACAACCACTCCATTCACAATATCTTCAAAAAAAATAAAATACTTGGGAATCAACCTAACAAAAGAGGTGAAAGACTTATACAATGAAAACTACAGAACCCTAAAGAGAGAAATAGAAGAAGATCTTAGAAGATGGAAAAATATACCCTGTTCATGGATAGGCAGAACTAACATCATCAAAATGGCGATATTACCAAAAGTTCTCTATAGGTTTAATGCAATGCCAATCAAAATCCCAACGGCATTTCTTGTAGAAATAGAGAAAGCAATCATGAAATTCATATGGAAAAATAAAAGACCCAGAATAGCAAAAACAATGCTAAGCAGGAAGTGTGAATCAGGCGGTATAGCGATACCAGACTTCAAACTATACTACAGAGCAATAGTAACAAAAACAGCATGGTACTGGTACCAAAACAGGCGGGTGGACCAATGGTACAGAATAGAGGACACAGAAACCAATCCACAAAACTACAACTATCTTATATTTGATAAAGGGGCTAAAAGCATGCAATGGAGGAAGGATAGCATCTTCAACAAATGGTGCTGGGAAAACTGGAAATCCATATGCAACAAAATGAAACTGAATCCCTTTCTCTCGCCATGCACAAAAGTGAATTCAAAATGGATCAAGGAGCTTGATATCAAATCAGAGACACGCCGTCTGATAGAAGAAAAAGTTGGCTACGATCTACATACTGTGGGGTCGGGCTCCAAATTCCTCAATAGGACACCCATAGCACAAAAGTTAATAACTAGAATCAACAAATGGGACTTAC
This sequence comes from Marmota marmota marmota, assembly GCF_001458135.2. Taxonomy (NCBI): domain Eukaryota; kingdom Metazoa; phylum Chordata; class Mammalia; order Rodentia; family Sciuridae; genus Marmota; species Marmota marmota. The sequence goes on along the minus strand of NW_025999999.1, from coordinate 4,899,375 downwards.
TCAAACTAAAAAGTTTTTTCTCAGCAAAAGAAACAATAAGAGAGGTAAATAGGGAGCCTACACCCTGGGAACAAATCTTTACTCCTCACACTTCAGATAGAGCCCTAATATCCAGAGTATACAAAGAACTCAAAAAATTAGACAATAAGAGAACAAACAACCCAATCAACAAATGGGCCAAGGACCTGAACAGACACTTCTCAGAGGAGGACATACAGTCAATCAACAAGTACATGAAAAAATGCTCACCATCTCTAGCTGTCAGAGAAATGCAAATCAAAACCACCCTAAGATACCATCTCACTCCAGTAAGATTGGCAGCCATTATGAAGTCAAACAACAACAAGTGCTGGCGAGGATGTGGGGAAAAGGGTACACTTGTACATTGCTGGTGGGACTGCAGATTGGTGCAGCCAATTTGGAAAGCAGTATGGAGATTTCTTGGAAAGCTGGGAATGGAGCCACCATTTGACCCAGCTATTCCCCTTCTTGGTCTATTCCCTAAAGACCTAAAAAGAGCATGCTACAGGGACACTGCTACATCGATGTTCATAGCAGCACAATTCACAATAGCAAGACTGTGGAACCAACCTAGATGCCCTTCAATAGACGAATGGATAAAAAAAATGTGGCATTTATACACAATGGAGTATTACTCTGCATTAAAAAATGACAAAATCATAGAATTTGCAGGGAAATGGATGGCATTAGAGCAGATTATGCTAAGTGAAGCTAGCCAATCCCTAAAAAACAAATGCCAAATGTCTTCTTTGATATAAGGAGAGTAACTAAGAACAGAGTAGGGACGAAGAGCATGAGAAGAAGATTAACATTAAACAGGGATGAGAGGTGGGAGGGAAAGGGAGAGAGAAGGGAAATTGCATGGAAATGGAAGGAGACCCTCAGGGTTATACAGTGGAGGGGGTAGAGAGAGAGGAGGGGAGGGGAGGGGAGAGGTGGGGAGGGGGGATGGTGGAGGATGGGAAAGGCAGCGGAGCACAACAGACACTAGTATGGCAATATGTAAATCAATGGATGTGTAACTGATGTGATTCTGCAATCTGTGTATGGGGTGAAGGTGGGAGTTCATAACCCACTTGAATCAAAGTGTGGAATATGATATGTTAAGAAATTTGTAATGTTTTGAACAACCAACAATAAAAAATTAAAAAAAAAAAAAAGAACCCAGTTCTCCTGGATTTGTAGTTACAGGCTCTGTACACAGCCCCACTTCTAGCCTTTACATTGCTAGAAGCAGTCTTTAAAGAATATGCTGAAGAGAGCCTCTGGATCTCCTCTGACATCAACTTCAAAATATGTGCCAGCGTGAATTTTCATATACAGAGTGTGGGATTTTTCGAGAAAGTCACGTCTGTTTTATTTACTCTGTGTAGTCCCTGACAGAAATATGCAAATATAGAATTTATTTAGTCTGCCTCCTCTGGTGACTTGCCAGTGTCTGGGGGTGGGAGAGGAACACAATTTTTGTTTCCCATGGGTTTTGTTTGTCATAGTTTGATTTCCCTTAATGAAAAAGAGCCCTGGGTAGCACCATATGGGACAAAGCTGAAGGTTATTAAATGCTTCTGTCTTATGTACATTGGGCATTCATATGTACTTATGCATTAAATTTAAAACTTGCCAAAACCTACCACTCAAAAATTGGTTTATTTCTTTTTTTTTATGTTTTTAAAATTTTTTATTTTTAGTTATAGATGGATACTGTATCTTTATTTTACTTTTTTAAAAAAATATTTATTTTTTAATTGTAGTTGGATACAATACCTTTATTTAATTTATTTATTTTTATGTGGAGCTGAGGATCAAACCTATGGCCTTTCCCATGCTAGGTGAGCGCTCTACTGCTGAGCCACAATCCCAGCTCTTTACTATTATTTTTTATATGGTGCTGAGGATTGAACCCAGTGCCTCACACATGCTAGGCAAGCACTCTACCACTGAGCTATGACCCTAACCCCAAAATTGGTTTCTTGAGTATTCTGATGAAGCACAATATTTGACAAAGGAATGCTAGTCTTTTACTTACAGTGTTAGAAATTGGAACCTAAATTTTATTTATAAATTAGAATCTCTTAGCTAAGTGTAATCCTTTAAGTAAAGAATTAAAGCCTTGATTCTTAGAGCTGTAAACTTTTTTCAGCTTCCTTTTTCCTGTGCAACATGTTCTTTATCAGAATGGGTTTTCTTGATCCAAGAATACAGCATCATATTGCTTTCCTGTATATAATTTTCTTATAGAATTTTTCTGAGTATAGCTTATTTATGTGCTATCATTTTCCAAAGAACAATGTAACTTTTTCAGGAAAAGAAGCTGTTTTCTTCTTCCTTCCTAATTGGTTCTGTCATCTATCAAAAAGAACAATTATAGGTCTATTGTTCTGAAATAATATTTCTTTTTTTTCCTGATAATAAATGGAGATCAGGAAATTCATATGAGCTTAGTAACTAGGAGAGTAATATAGTTTTGTAAATTGCTATTTTGATGACTCAATCAGTTATCTTTGGTAGTTTGAAGTCTAGAATCTAAGCAGGTATTTACTCTTATAAGAATTTCACTATTACTCTTTTTAAAAAAATTATATGTGACAGGAAAATGCATTAAAATTCTTATTACACATATAGAGCACAATTTTTCATATCTCTGGTTGTGTACAAAGTATATTCACACCAATTCATGTCTTTATACACGACTTTGGATAATAATGTCCATCACATTCCATCATCAATAACCCCGTGCCCCCTCCCTTCCCCTTCAACCCCTCTGCTCTATGTAGAGTTTCATTATTACTCTTATTCCATATTGCAAAATGCCCTCTTTGTACTTTCAGAAAAGGAATGAGCTGAATCTTTTATTTATTGGACATCTATTATGTGACAACTATTTTTCATACTTTAACTTATTTAATTGCCTTAAAAACTTTAAGAAGTGGCTATTTTAACACTAATTTTACTGATGGAGTGATAGAAGTTCAGAGATCCTAAGTAATTTGCCTAAGATCACATTATTAGTGAAGTGGAACTAGAATTTAAACTCAGATTTGGTGACTTCTATAGCTGTAAAGGCCAATTGCCTACCCAATGTTCATTCTATTTTCCTTCTTATATGTGGAACTCCAATTTTATTTGAGACCGCAAAAGATGTACTTTCCAGCCTCCTTTTTGGCTAGGAGAGGCCATAAAATATAAGTGGAAATTGTTCCTAGTGGAAAGTAGTTCCAGGTTAAACTTTTAAGAACCATTCTACATTTATTACACTAGCTCAACACTATGATCTACCTTCCTTTTTCTGAATGGTTAAGTGGCTAACTTTGTTTGTCTTGCTGGGAACTGAATCCACGGCTTTGCACATGCTAAATAGGTGCTCTAGCGCTGAGCTACATCCAACTAGTTAAGTTCTTTATAATTAATGTTCTTACTATTTTAAGTGTAGTGAGTAGACCAGCAGTATTAGCAACATCTGGGATTAGATCCTGCATTTTAATAAAATCCCCAGTGATTTGTGTGACTACTGAAGTTTGAGAAGTACTGGTTACCTTATGGTCACAACAAGTTCTTGACTGAAGGTGATTGAATTCTACAAAGTATACTTTAAGATATGCCTTGCTTTACGTAATAGCTGTATTTATGATTAATAGCAGAGCAAAGTTGTATAAATTAATTCATATTAAAAATACCAAGATAGAGGGACAGTTCCATTTTTTTGGGGGGGGGAGGGTGACATCTATGTGCCAGGCATTGCACTGAGCATTGTATTTGCCTTATTTCTATTTACTTATTTTTGGTACTGGGTATTGAACCCAGGGGTACTTAACTTAGCAATATCCCAGCCTTTTTTAGTTTTTATTTTGAGACAGGGTCTTGCTAAGTTGCTTAGGACCTCACTAAATTACCGAGGCTAGACTCAAACTTGCAATCCTCCTGCCTCAGCCTTCTGAGTCACTTGGATTCCCAATGCTCCTGGCTGCCTTATTTTTTATTTTATATATTTTAGTTATAGTTGGACACAATATCTTTATTTTGCTTATTTATGTGGTGCTGAGTTTTGAACCCAGTGCCTCACACATGTGAGGCAAGCACTCCCACCACTGAGCTACAACCCCAGCTTCCTGGCTGCCTTATTTCTTAAAACAATCCAGTGGATAGATGTAAATTATTGTTGCTATTATCATTGCCATTTTATGAGTGAGGAAACTGGTAAAAGAATGACTTAAATCTTTCATTTATTAAACACCTATTCTGTGACAACTACTTTTACATACTTTAACATCTAATCTCCTGAACAAATTTATGAAGTGGCTATTTTAATACTAATTTTTACTAATGGAGTAATAGAAGGTCAGAGACTTCTTTGTAAGTAACTTGTACACTGTCAAACAATTAGTGTATATCAGAGCTGGGACTTGACATCTGTCACACTCTAGAACCTACATTCTTAAGCATTTAAAGAACTCTTATGGGAGGAGTTAAGACAGCAAATTAGAGGAATGCTGCATTTCTAGTTCTGTGGCTCAGGATTCAAGCAGCAGGAATACCACTTCTCAACAAGGTGGGTGAAAGAGGGAATTCACTGAAATTCAATATCAGAGTCAGAGTCTCTTAGAGAACTCAGAAATTTGGTTGAATTGAACAAAGAACAAGAAAGAGTACATTGGAGCCCAGCTGGTTGTGACAGTGACTTCGGTAGCAGCAGTGGCATTGTTTGACCACAGAGGTGAAGGATAACACAGAGAGAGAAAAACACAATTAACAAATTTGGCATGGAAGAATCTATAGATTAGAAAAACAGTATGAACTTAGCTGATCTGGAGGCTGTTCACTGAACTGGTATTTGAAAAAGGCTCTGAGTTTTGCAATCGGCAAGGGGAGAGCTGAGGCTGGGAGCCATCTTGAGGAGGCCACACCATAGCCTGCTGCTTTGGAAGCCTGGGAGATCATAGGAAATACTGCCATACTATCCCAGGAACCATCTACTGTGTGGCCTAGAGTGTACTTACTAGAATGAGTGAAACTGGAACAAAAGAAGATTATACCCAAGGGTTTCAAGTCAGAAATATGGAGGGAAGTGCAACTTTCTTTCCCTTTCTCTGGAGGAATAGCTGAAGATGGTTGGGAAACTGAGCAGGTGGGCATGAATACATTCAGGGACTAAGCCTGGGAATGCTGAATTTGTGGGCATTGGAGTGTGTGAGACCTGTGAAGAATTGGTTCCTATGTCCCATGAGTACAATTCTTGGCAGGTTCCTGAGATCCTGACTCCCATCAGAAATTGGCATCTTCCAGGCCCTAGGGGTGTGTTGATTTAATCTCTTCAAAGCAGATACCACCCAACAAAAGTCCCTAAGGCTTAGATCTAAGTTCTAGCTGCTGGAACTCCCCTTTTAGAACCTGCAGCATTCTGAGAGTGCATTGATCTGGACTGTCTCGACAGAACTCCAATTGACAGTAATCCCCATTTTGTCCTACCTCAGTATGGTAACAAGTGAAGCTGAGAGCTGTTCCAACCAACTTCAGTTTGAGGCCATTCCAGCTAGCAGTTTGGTGAGGAACACAAAAAGAGGAATGTGTTAACAACCCCAAGCTCTTGCATGCACATGCACATGGTGTTCTGTCTCTTTCTCTGGATACATAGCCCAAGAAGAAAATGGAAAGAAGGACAGTCAGGCATAGGCAGTGTATCCTTGTTGACAGTTTGAGCACCTCAGTGGCAAAGATTCTTTCATTTTTCTTTTTATTTTATTTTTTATTTTTTTTAATTGGTTGTTCAAAACATTACAAAACTCTTGACATATCATATTTCATACATTTGATTCAAGTGGGTTATGAACTCCCATTTTTACCCCGTATACAGATTGCAGAATCACATCGGTTACACATCCACGTTTTTACATATTGCCATACTAGTAGTGTCTGTTGTATTCTGCTATCTTTCCTATCCTCTACTATCCCCGCTCCCCTCCCCTCCCATCTTCTCTCTCTACCCCATCTACTGTAATTCATTTCTCTCCCTTGATTTTTTCCCTTTCCCCTCACATCCTCTTATATGTAATTTTTTATAACAATGAGGGCCTCCTTCCATTTCCATGCAATTTCCCTTCTCTCTCCCTTTCCCTCCCACCTCTCGTCCCTTTTTAATGTTAATCTTTTTCTCATGCTCTTCCTCCCTGCTCTGTTTTTAGTTGCTCTCCTTATATCAAAGAAGACATTTGGCATTTGTGTTTTAGGGATTGGCTAGCTTCACTTAGCATAATCTGCTTTAATGCCATCCATTTCCCTGCAAATTCCATGATTTTGTCATTTTTTAGTGCTGAGTAATACTCGATTGTGTATAAATGCCACATTTTAAAAATCCATTCATCTATTGAAGGGCATCTAAGTTGGTTCCACAGTCTAGCTATTGTGAATTGTGCTGCTATGAACATCAATGTAGCAGTATCTCTATAGTACGCTCTTTCAAGGTCTTCAGGGAATAGTCCGAGAAGGGCAATAGCTGGGTCAAATGGTGGTTCCATTCCCAGCTTTCCAAGGAATCTCCATACTGCTTTCCAAATTGGCCACACCAATTTGCAGTCCCACCAGCAATGTACAAGTGTACTCTTTTCCCCACATCCTCGCAAGCA
>NW_025999999.1:4877364-4890893 GCF_001458135.2 Marmota marmota marmota | reverse complement strand
TTCATAAAAGGCATACCATATCTGGTGGCATATAGAAAACTTAATTTCAGACGAAGGATGTTATACTTAGAGGGAAAGGAGTGAAGGTATGAGGTTAAACTAACTTAGCACCTTTGGAGAACTCTAACCAATAGACTGGTAATTTATGGAAGAATGTATAGACTCAACCTCCTATCTGTATTTAGATAGTTACCCTATGTATAGATAGCAAAAGTTAGGAGATTGAAAGTGGGATAGAGAGAATATGAATGAAAAAAAAAGAAAAAAAATAACAAGGAAGAAAAGAGAAATAAGAGAGAAGGAAAAGGAAAGTAAGATAGAAATATAGAAAAAAATGGGGGGAAGGTGGGGTATATGCAATTCCTCTGTATTATATTACTTTGGTAATTCGGTTGTTCATGCACAGTTCTTGGTTTCACATATGTTGAAGTTGTGGAAGAGAGAGAAGAAAAGAGAGAAAGAAAGAGAAAGAAAAAGTCTCTCCGAACACTGTTTTCCTTGCTTCCAGTATGTGGTGTTGTCTATTCCTAGCTTGAGCCTCTGTATTCAGGGTGGTGGGTATAGCCAGTGTGAAAGGGAATGAGCTTCCACCTGTATCTTCCCTACTCTAGTCTCTGAGGTAGAAACCAGGTGCCTGTACAGTTGTTGTTTTGCGTTGATATCTACAACCCCCAAAAGCTTGTGGGAAATATTTTGAGTTATTGCAGCTAAGGGTGGAGGATTGGAAACTGGGTACCTGGATCAGCCGCAGAACGTGCTGGTAGCCACACCCCCTTTGATGGGTTTTAAGGGTTGATGGGCTTCCTCCGGACTAGCACATGGGGCGGGGCCGGGCTTCCTCCTCTGGTCTGGCTTGGCTGGCGCCTGGCGGCTTCCTCTTCCAGTCTTGATTCTTTCATTTTTCATCAAGAATATTTTTTCCTCTTTTTAGTTTAATTTTTTATTGGTATTCTTGCTGTGCTGATTTGTACACACACACATTTAGAGGAAAGCCAATCAGAATTACTTCTGATTTCTTAGCACAAACTCTAAAATACAGGAGGCTTGGAATGATGTGGTCCTAGGCCTGAAACAAAATAACTGTTAACTAAGATTGCTATATCCAGGAAAAGTATCCTTCATAATCAAAGAAAAAATAAAACCTTCCAAGATAAGCAGAAACTTAAAGAATTCATGACTACTAAGCTGGCATTACAAAAAAATACTTAAAGAAATACTTAACACAGAAACACAGAATACAACAAAAACAAAACCCAAGAGTTCACAAATGAACAAATCTCATTTGAAGTGTAATTAGGCAATTGAGAAACAGAACCAAAAATTAAACATTAGAAAAAATCAAAATGTCAAGAATTAATAAACATTTCCCTATAATATTGAATGTACACATCATCTCAATGTTCCTGTTAAAAGACACAGACTGTAAGGCTTGATTAAAAAACATGACTCAAGGATACATTGTTTTCAAGAGACTCACCTTATTGGCAAAGATAGACACAGGCAGAAAGTGAGAGGATAGAAATTGATATGCCAAGCAAACAGAGCCTAAAAACAAGTAGGCATAGCTTCAAGCCAAAATCGATCAGAAGAAACAAAGAAGGTCACTTCACACAGGAAAAGGGAACAATACAACAAGAAAATATAATAATAGTAAATACTTATGCCCCAAATGTTGGTGAACCTAATTTCATACACACAGTACTCAAAGACTCATATAAATTCCATTACAATAATACTGGGTGATTTCAACACACCACTCTCACCAATAGATAGGTCTTCCAGACATAAATTTGGCAAGGACTCTTTGGACCTAAAATACTATGAATCAAAGGGACTTAATAGACATCTAGAGAATATTTCATCCAACAATAGTTGAATACACTTTTTTCTTAGCTACTCATGGAACCTTCTCCAAAATAGACCATATTTTAGGCCACAAAGCAATTCTTAGCAGATACAAAAAAGTTGATATTGTTCCTTGCATCTTATCTGGTCATAATGGAATAAAATTAGAAAGCAACTCTGAAAAACACATACAGAAATATGGATATTGAAAATGCACTTTTGAATGATGACAGGGCAATAGAAGAAACCAGGGGAGAAATGAAAAAGTTCTTAGAATCAAGTGAGAGTATTGATATAGTATACCAGAACCTCTGGGACACTGTGAAGATGATTCTAAGAACAAAATGTATAGCTGTGAGTGCCTATATGAGGAAATCCAAGTAAACAACTTAATGACACATCTCAAGGACTTTGAAAAACAAGAACAAACCAATTCCAAAACCATTAGAAGGAAGGAAATAATTAAGATCAGAGCAAAAAAGAAAAATAAGACTGAAATTAATAAAATTAATGATGAAAAAGCAGAAATCACCACAGATACCACAGAAATCCAGAGGATCACTGGGGACCATTTTGAACAGTTATACTCTAATAAATTGGAAAATCTAGAAGAAATGGATACATTTCTGGACACATACAACCTGCCAAAATGGAATCAAGAGGACAGAAAACCTAAACAGACCAATAGCTAGCAGTGAAATAGAAGCAGTAATAAAAAGCCTTTCAATAAAGAAAAGCCCAGAACAAGATAGATTTTTAGCTGAATTCCACCAGACATTTAAAGAAGAACAAATGCAAGTGCTTCTCAAATTATTCCATGAAACAGAAAGGGATGGAACATTTGCAGATTTATCCTCTGAAGCTAGTATTACCCTTGTACTAAAACCAGATAAGGACACATCAATGAAAGAAAACTACTGACTAATATCTCTAATGAAAGTAGATGCAAAAATCCTTAATAAAATATTAGCAAGTATTAATAAGATTATATATCATGACAAAGTTGGTTTTAGTCCCAGATATACAAGGATGGTTTAACAGTTGCAAATCAATAAATTTATTCACTTCATAAATAAAATTAAGGACAAAAATCATTTAGTCATATCAATAAGTGTAGTGAAAGCCTTTGACAAAATTCAGCATGTATTTGTGATAAAAATACTTAAGAAACTACTGATGGAAGGAACTTTCTTCAATGTCATTAAGGGTATATATGACAAATCTAAAACCAATATCATAGTGAATAGGGAAAAACTGAAAGTATTTCCTTTACAATCTGGAACAAGACAAGAATGACCACTTTTACCATTCCTATTGTATATAGTACTAGAAATTTGAGCCAGAACAATTGGGTAAGGGAAAGAAATAAAAGGGATAAAAGTAGGAAAGAAGAAGTCAAATTATCACTATTTGCAGATGATATGATCCCATACTTAGATGACCTAAAAAGCTCCATCAGAAGACTTCTAGAATTAATAAATAAATTTAGTGAATAAGCAAATTACAAAAAAATCTACATACAAAAATCATAGCTTTCTAATACACCAGTAATGAATCTGCTAAGAATAAAATCAGGAAAATAGTCTCATTCACAATAACATAAAACAACAACAACAAACAGCCTAGGAATAAATCTAAGCAAGGAGGTAAAAGACCTGTACAATGAAAACTATAGAACATTGAAGGAAGAAATTGAAGAAGATTAAAGATGAAAGACCACCCATGTTCATGGATAGGCAGAATTGATATTGTTAAAATGGATAAACTACCAAAAATGATGTACATATTAAATACAGTTCCCTTTAAAATACCAATGACATTTTTTGCAGAACAAGAAAAACAGTCCTAAAATTCATATGGAAGAATAATAGCCAAAGCAATTCTACTCCACAAAAGCAATGCTGGAGGCACCACAATACCTGACTTCAAATGATATTACAGAGGTATTAGTAACAAAAATTGCTTGATACTGGCATAAAATAAGACACATAAGCCAATGGCACACACTAGTAGACACAGAGACAAACCCACACAGAGAGAGTCAGTTGATCCTAACAAAGGTGCAAAAAACATACATTGGAGAAAAGACAGCTTTTTAAACAAATGGTGCTGGAAAACTGGTTATCCATATGTAGAAGAATGAAACTAGATCCTTATCTCTCATCTTGCACAAAAGTCAACTCAAAATGGATCAAAGACCTAGGAATTAGACCATAAACATTCAACTCCTAGAAAAAAAAATAGGGTCAACACTTCAACCTATAGGCACAGGCAAAGAGTTTCTTGGTAAGACCTAAAGGCTCAGAAAGTAATACAAAAGTTAATAAATGAGTTGTCACTAAATTTAAAAGCTTCTGCACAACAAAGAAAACAATTAAGAATGTGAGGAGAAGAACCTATAGAATAGGAGAAAATCTTTGCTAGCTACTCTTCTGACAGAGGATTAATATCCAGAATATATAAAGAATTTTAAAAAACTGAACACCAAAAACCCAAATAATCCAGTTAATAAATGGGAAAATGAGCTAAAAAGAAATTTCTCAAAAGAGGAAATATAAATGGTCAACAAATATATGAAAAAATTTCAACATTGTTAACAATTAGGGAAATGCAAATCATAAGTACACTGATATTTCATCTCCAGTCAGAATGACAGCCATCAAGAATGCAAACAATAATAAATGCTGTAGAGATGTGGAGAAAAAGAAACACTCTTACACTGTTGGTGGCATTGTAAATTAGTACAACCACTCTGGAAATCAGTATGGAGTTTCCTCAAAAGATTAGGAATGGAATCACCACATGACCCAGCTATACCACACAGCAGTATTTATCCTAAAGAAATAAAGTCAGTATACTACTTTATGTATAAGTTCTCTCTTCTTTTTAATAAAATGCCTCGTGGTCTTTTTATTTATTTATTTATTTTTGATAAAGTGAAACAACCTATATAATAGATGTAAGAATCTAATAATTCCAAGCTATTAAGTATGAGGCTATTGTCATTAATAGCATTATTACTGGTAGAACTCTAATTAAACTTACATAAAGTAATAATGATAATACTCAGAAAAATTTCATTTTGAAAGTTCCTAATTACCTTTCTTTGACCTTTTAATTTATTTTTTAAAAGTGTTACAGTACTTTTATGATTCTATAAGTAATGTTTTAATAGAACACATTGTAAATATAGAAAAGTGTAAAGGATGACATAAAAATCACTTATAAACCTAGAAATAGCTATGTATATTTTAAATACTTTTTTCTGACTGGAGATGAAATATCAGTGTACTTTTATATTCATTGTCAAAGTATTGGGAAGAGTCCTCTGTCCCTAATTTATTAAGTTTGGAGTTTTGCATATTAGTTTATGTTAAAGTGAGGTGCACACTTATAAAACTGTTATGACTACATAAAAGTGATCTTTATGTTTCCATCCTTTTTAAAGGCATTTGTGAATTTATATTTCATTATATTGGATATATGGCATTTATACTATTAAAAAATCACCAGTGTTCACAAATACTATATATTTCTATTATTAAAAGCCTTGTAATATGGAGGGCAGGAATGGTATCTAAATGACCCTCAGAGGTAGAAGGGCTCATAGACCTCTCACCTGGTGAAGAACCAAGCCTCTTCTGTCATACTTATCTTTTCATAGCTTCATCTAGTAGGACTGCACTCATTCATAAGGGATCCATTTCATCTTTGTCAAACAGCCTTATTTGGTAGATTTTTCCTTAAACAGAGTCCAAAACATCATTTTCCTTTTACTTTTTACTGTTGGTCCCAGCTTTGCTGTCTATAAAATCAAACAAAATAAAATCAAGTAAAATACTTCAGCTTCTTTTGGGTTTTCTCAAAGTGGAGTGCAAGCATTTCAGGAGACTAAATCAGGTAATCTTATTTTTTGACATTTTTGTGCATTAAGATGTTCATTATTTTGTGAAGTAGTAAATGTATGTAATCCACACAATATGATCTGTTAAAAAGTTTGGGACCATTCTTATATGTGATAATCTTTCCAATTATTGAAAGACTCTCTTTTTATATTCCCTTTTCCAGCTAAGAAATCTGGATCTTTCTTCATGTGGCCTTTATTAGATATTTTCAGATTTCTATTACATAAGGGCTTCATTAGATGTTTTCAAATTTTTCTCCTCCTAAGGTCTCTAGTTTATCAGTGTTCTTCTAGATATAGGCTACCCAAGCAGAGCAAAATTTTATGATGATAGATTCTGACATTATGGACATATACTATGAGTTATTTAACTCTCATTTTATTGTTAGACATACAAATAATTTCCCAGGCTCATGTTGGTGTGCGATCAATGATATACTTCATGTGTATCATTCTGATTGTTTCCTTAGAAAAACATCCTAATAGGAAGTTAATAAATATGAGTGTTTCTAAGGTTTCTTCCTCTCTCTCTCTCTCTCTCTCTCTCTCTCTCTCTCTCACACACACACACACACACACACACAAATGTATTACATTACTGTTTCCTCCTAGAAAGATTGTATGACTTTATTTCCTTACAAGAATAGTATCCCTCTTATTATTTGCTTGGCAAAAATTAGTTATATTACTGGGCATTATTATTTTATTTTACTCCTTTCTAATTAGATGGACAAAAATGAAATTCATCATTGCCTTAATGTTGCTTTCTTTGATTCTTGATATTCTAATGTTGTATAATTCATTTATATGCACTGACTGTTGTCTACTCTGCATGTTACTGAAGTGTCCCCCTTTATCTACACTTTGACTTTCTGTGGTTTCAGTTACAGGTGGTCAAGCAAGGTACAAAAATACTAAGTGAAAAATTCCAAAAACTCTTTCTTTATAAGTTTTAAAGTGCATGCTGTTCTGAGTAGCATTATAAAATCTTGTGCCATCCAGCTGTATCCAGCATGGGATATGAATCATTCCTTGGTCTAGCATATCCATGCTGTATATGCTATGTGCCTGTTAATTACTTAGCTATTTGAGGTATCAGAGTTATTTCATGGTATCATAGTGCTTATTTATTTTACTTAACAATGATCACAGAGTTCAAGTGTAGTGATGCTGACAATTCAGATATACCAAAGAGAAGCCATAAAGTGCTCCCTTTAATAAAGTGAAAGTGCTCAACTTTCGAGAAAAAGAAAAAGAAAAAGAAAAAGAAAAAGAAAAAAAAACTTGTATGCTGAGGCTGTTATGGTAGAATAAGTCTCCTGTCTCCCTATTTTTCCTTTCCTCCTTGTTCTCCCTATTCTCCTTCCTCTACTGATCTTCCATTCCTTCTTTTATTTATTTCTGATTGCTTTCCACATCTACATAAAGGTGAAATTTCCTGTGATATATTTATGCATATAATATGGTTTTATTAAATTTATTCTGCATTTTTCTCCCCTTTCCAGTTTCTTCCACCTCCCTCTGGAGTGCCTTCCTCTACTCCACTGATCATCCCTATGGCTCTGTCCCTATAGCTTTATGATATTTGACTCCCCACTCCTTTCCCTTATTTTGCTCTAGTTTAATATGAGAGAAAGGATTGGACGCTTGATTTTTCTGTTATTTCACTTAACATGATGTTCTCCATTTCCATCCATTTGCTGGCAAGTGCTGTAATTTCATTGTTCTTTACTTGCACATTCCTTTTAAATCAGTACCATTATCTTTGGTTTAAAATTATTTATTTTTAACTAACGGAATGTTTTTAACTCTGTGACCATTGTTAAGTAAAAGAAAGTGTTTAATTTTAATTCATCTCTTAGCTTTGAATCTTAAACCTACCTTTCCTGTAGTTTTTCAAAGTGGCTGCATCCTTAACCTTTCAGTTTATTAAGAAATGCATTGTAACATTTCCTATAAAATGAAAGAAACTTGAAACAATATAATCCCTTTTAGCCCCCAAACTAAAATTACATATTTTTTGTGTTAATGATCTTCTGTATTCGATAATTAGAATGGCAGCTTTGTTGACAAAAAAATGAGTCTTCTACCCATTAATTTATGAAAGAGGAAAAAGAAATTTGTGCTAGTTTTACTGTTGCACCTCAGACTGTAAAAGCTATTGCAACAGTGGATGATAAGTGATTTATTAAGATATAAAAATCATTAAATTTGTATGTGTATGTATAGGAGAAAATATAGTATACATAGGATTTAGTATTCTCTCTGGGTACAGGTACTGTTGGGAATCTTAGAACATATCCCCTGCAGATAAAAAGGGGGCTCTGGATTAGTTATGAACATTATATGTTCACTGTTTGCTAGATAGCTTCATTCTTGATTTAATTTTGGGGCCAACAAATAAATAAATGGAAAAATATTAAGTAAGACCTTCCATAAGAGGTAGATTTTGTCTCTGGAGGAATAAGTTAAAGAAGTCTAATATTTATAAGTTAGGGTTAGTGTACTCATGCTTTTAAAATGCAGATCAGCATATTTTCTGAAGAGAAGTACAAAAACATTTTGCTGGTTTAAAATTAAGGTCTAGATTCTTCCAGGATCCTAGCAAGATGTTTTTTCCCTCTGTCACAATATGTTGTTTCTCTCCCTCTCTCTTTTTAATGATTCAAGTTGCTCTTGGGGTAGATGGATGTGTATGTGGACACGTGTGCACATTTGAACTTTGTAAAGCCATAAAATGATGGAGCTGGTTGTGTTTGTGCTATTTCGACCCCTGGGGAATATCTTGATGTATACTACATGAATGGAGATAAATGAACCCCCAGCAGTTTTCCAACATTTAAATATTTTCCCTGTAATTAGATAAAACCCCACAAGAGGGCAGTCTCTGCCCATTAGCTCCTCTTCATTCCATTGTTTCAGAATTCATCAGGTAATTTAAAAATTTGACTCGGTAATATAGCACCAAAATTTTTATTTTTATTCTGGGGGTGAGGCTGTAGTTCAGTGGCTGAGCGCTTACCTAGCACATGTGAAGCACTGGGTTTAATCCTTAGCACCACATAAAAATAAGTATTTAAAATAAAGGTATTCTGTCCATCTACAATTTTTTAAAAATTATATTTTAAATATGTTGTAGTCAAAAGTTTTTGCTTTATTTTAAATTCACAAATATTTTTTGCTATTATGGTAGGATTATATTTTTATGTTACAATATCCTTTCTAGTACCTAAGTCATTTCTCTGCTATCTAATTTAGTATTAAGATACTTCTACAGAACTAAATGACACTCCTGTGGCTTGAAAAAATGAATTTGTCTCTCGTATTTGTGTCACCATCACTGATTTAATAACCTCTGCAGAGAACAGAATTCAATATGGTTCTTGTCTGCTGTTACTAATAACAGCTTATCCTCTTTGCCAGTTATGGGATTTTCAAGACTCTAAGCACAGATTTGAAAAAAGATAACACCGATTTTTTAAAAAACTCTGGAATGCATAAAACCATTATAAGTATAATTTGGATGAGGCTACAAAAGCTTGAAAGCATCAGAAAAAAATAAGGGGACAATAGGTTATCTCTGACATATATATGAAAGAGATCAGTGTGTAGTGAAAAACACTGGACTGGAAGCAAAATTAAAAAGTTACATATGTACCTGACTATGCAATGTTAACACTTCTTAATAGGGCTTTGTTTTATAATGAAATAAAGATATTTAGTGACACATGGAGTATTTCTTGGGATGTAGGGTGAATAACCATTAATAGAGAACATATATATGAAGCACTGAATTTAGCATCTGGCTCAATGTACTTATTGCTAAATGAGCTATAAAGACTATTGTTCCAACTAATAATATTTTTCTATATGTGATAAATAGTTCAAAAATTAATTTTATTCATTTTAATGAATATTTTTTGGCACTTACTATATGCAAAGTACTATATGTGCCAATAAAATACTATTGTTTGGGGTATATAAGGTATCATTATTAAAGATTACTAATAAAACAAAAACTATTAGTATCTATATTTTGCTGAATTTTTTCACACTTGCATCCAATGTACCATTAACTTTTCTTTTTCTTTTTTTTTTCCTGTTTTTGATGGTGCCGGGGATTAAACCAACAGCCTCATGCATGGTATGCAAGCACTCTATCACTGAGCCACATCCTCAGTCCAATACCATGTACTTTTAATCAGTCATTAATATTACCAGGATTTCATCATACATCATTATCATCACGTAACGGACTTTTTCCTTCACTCCTAGTAGAAAGGTTCTATTATAGTTCCATGTCCTAGATATTTTGGTCTCAGGGAGCCTAGTTTGGGCTGGTATCTGAGATTATGTTGACTGCCCTAGTGTCAATATCTTGCTGGAGAGAAAGGATGGAGAAGACCCAGTAAGGATGCTACTCTTGGAAAAAGGGAAGATTCAAAGAGAATGGGTTTTACATATGCCTGGAATGGAGCTTAGGATTGGGCAGATGCAATAAAATGGGTAAGGAGGGAGGATTGTTGCTGGGATTTTTCTGGCCCAGACAGCTGAAGCAGAGTGACCATAATAACGTTCCAGTTTGTCTAGGAGAATCCAGGTTATTTCTTGGTCATTATGCACTTATTAATAACATTCCCTTGAGCTCTCAGAAGTGTCCCAGTTTGTATGATAAATTATATGATCACCCCTACTCTATGGTGCTAAGGTGTAGTGGTCAAGAAAGATTTCCTGGCTCTATGCCATTTACATGATTACCTACAGAGAGAACAGGGATGTGCTGAGGGGAAATGATAACAAAAAGGGTTAATGTTAAACAGTAAGATGAATTTTAAAGATATCACCTCAGCTTGTCTTAATTTTAATAGAGAAAAATTAGAAACTGAATAAAAAACTACTATAATTCTCCAAAGAGCCATTGCTTCCCAGACTTTTTTTTTGAAGGGATTAATACTGGGTTTTGGAGGAACTGAATTCTAGATATACCTGAGTCACTAACTTGCTATATGACTTTTCCTCTTTTGCCCTGCAAGAGCCCAAGTGTCTACATTTATAAAATAAAGGACAGAATTAAATTATTTCTTAGGTCTTTTGCAGTTTTGATATTAAATGGTTATTTTTTTCATGAGAAGTGGATTGGTAGGAAGCACCCTTGCAGAATTTTGTTCTAGTAAGAAGTCATACCAATGTTAATAAGATATTGAAGTCTGTTACTGGTTTAGTATATTTTCCAGCTGAGTCTTGTGTGGTTTGATTTTATACTATGTAAAAATTTGCTCAAGTTTTCTCAGTGGAAATTGGAAAAAAAAAGTTTTTCGGACAGTGGCAGTGCCATTCTTGTTAGAGAATCTCATTATCTACATTTAGACTCCTAAGAAATGAGACAGAATGAGAATCTCTGAAAGCATCCAGTTTTTTCCTGCCATGAGAGATGTTATCTCTTGCCCAGCAGTTCTGATGCAGGAGTTCAAAGTCCCCTTTCTGTTTCTGTCATTGATTGATAGATTGCAGTGAAAGAACTCCAAGCATAATTCTTAGTTTTTGTTCCTGTCTGTCTGGACTCTTCCCTTAATAGGAATTTAGCTAGTTTTTATTTACGCAGATCTCATCAGAGAAGTTCTGTGTCAAGGGCTCGCTTCAGTTGTATTTTAGTGCACATATTCTCACTGGCCAGAGAACATCATGGCTTTTGTTGTTGTTCCCCACTGGGAAAATGGCTACTCCCTCCCTCCTGTAGGGCTCATTTTTTAAAGGGTTCCGTCAATCACTGGATCATATTATCTGTCCCTCCGTCCATCTGCCTGTCCATCCATCATCCATCCATCTGTCCATCTGCCCATTTTATATGTGCCTTCACTAAATATCAGTATTAAGCAACTCTAGAAGTATCACTTTTGTTTCTCTTGGTAATTAGTACCATAACTGTAGAGGGGTTTATGTCTTGGAACTGATTCTTCCAAATTTTAGTGCCAAGATTTAGAACCCTGTTTTCTCAGATCCCATTTTCCTTGTCTGTCATTTGTCTGTTTTAACATTTAGGCTAAAGGCAGAGAAGGGAGGAAAACTCTCAAACCTTGATTGACTGACTGACTTTTGTTAGAAGCTCTCCATGGGTTGCATGTGGGTCACCGCACATGGAAGCCTCTTGGATGGAGACATCTGGTGTCTGGAAATGACCAGCGGACATTTCCTCTGGTCAATTGCCCAGGGAGAATGTGAATCTCTATCCAGCTCTGTGGTGACCCACACATCACCTGACATGGGCGTGACCTGCCAAGATGTCAATCAACCTGCTGACTGCTAGACATCATGGAGTGAGACTCTGCCTTTGAAATATTATCTCTGCTTTTGATGTACCTCCTTAAATAAACCACCAGAGCACTTTGTCTACTTCGAGAACCCTTGTGGACTAGATCTAACAGGGGCTTCGCCTTTTGTAAATATACTTCTGAATGTTTGTGCTTTCTTATTCACTAATTATTTGAGATTTTAAGTTTTAGGGTGGTTTTACACCCTCCTGGGCAGGAAAAAGAACCCCCCCCAATGAGATGCTGGCCATTGACCCTCCCCCCATAGCCTTTCTTTTGTGTGTGTGTGTGTGTGTGTGTGTGTGTGTGATACTGGAGATTAAACACAGGGGTGCTTTACAACTGAGCTCCATCCTTAGTCCTCTTAAATTTTTGAATTTTGAGATAAGGTCTCAAGTTACCAAGTTACCAGGGCTGGCCTTGAACTTGCCATCCTCCCACCCCAGCCTCTCAAGTCACAGGGATTACAGGCATGTGCAACTGCACCCGACTAACCTTTCTTTTCTTTCTTTCTTTTTTACCATTAAAAACCCCTTTGTATTTAATTATGAGTATTTTCAAAAGAACCCCCCCAAATAGAGTTGTCTACTAATCCCTGTGTATCTATCACCCATATTAAATAATTATAATTATTTTGAGAATCTTTTTTTCACTTGTCCTACCTTCCTCTCACTTCTTTTTCCTAGAGTATTCTAAAGCAAATTCCAACGTATGGATTAGAATAATTTATGAATAGTTTTGGATGAATCTCTTATCAAGTCTTTATTATTTTTTTTTAAATAAGAACTATGACAGCACGAGTTTTTGTTTCATCTTTGATGACTTAGTTTTTGCTTAAAGGGAATTTTCACAATAGGAAGATTTTAAGACATGAAAGTTGAAGTGTGCAGATTGGGGCATGGGAACCTATTAATGAAGGTCAGTGTTGTTGTTAAAGGGAATTTTAGTCCTTTTAAAATCAGATATAGGTAATCAGATGATCAAAACTCTGATTACTCCTTATATTGCCATATTATGTTTAATTTCTCTTACATGTAAATAGTCTTCTGGGCCTCCCCATCATTGGTCTAGGGCTTGAGGACATTTTTCATAAGACCCACTGGCCTGGTGATTGTTCCTAGGGTATTTCACTGCATAAAACTAGGAAATGTGATTTTATTATTACCAGGGATTACTCAGTAGCACTCAACCACTGAGCCACATCTTCAGCCCTTTTTTGAATTTTTGCTTAGCAACTCACTAAGTTGCTGAGGCTGGCTCAAGATACTCCTGCCTCAGCCTCCGGAACCGCTGGGATTACAGTTGTGTGCTACCTTATCCAGCTCAGGAATTTTATTTTTTAAAAGATTAAATACGTTCTGAATACTTAGTATTAGAATTTCTGAACTCTTCGTCATACTCCCCATTCAATTTCAGAACTATAGGATTTTAACTTGACCTCATCTGTCTGATCTTTTTTTTTTTTTTTTTTT
>NW_025999999.1:4849918-4877340 GCF_001458135.2 Marmota marmota marmota | reverse complement strand
TTTTTTTTTTTTTTTTTTGGTGGTACTGGAAATTGAACCCAGGGCTTCCCACATACTAGGCAAGCCACTCTACCATTGAGCCACATCTCAAACCTGTTTGTTTGATTTGTTTTGTTTTTGTTTTTCATTTTTTTTAAGATGTAGATGGACACAATATCTTTATTTTATTTATTTATTTTTATGCGGCGCTGAGGATCAAACCCAGTGCCCCAGGCGTATGAGGAAAGCATTCTACCACTGAGCTCCAGCCCCAGCCCTATGTTTGTTTGATCTTTAATATTAGGTGTCGTTCTAATTATATTTCCTTTCTTATATGCTGAGGATCCTAGTTTTTGTGAATGCTGAATATGATAGAATAAAATAGAATGT
The DNA here is from genome assembly GCF_001458135.2 of Marmota marmota marmota. Taxonomy (NCBI): domain Eukaryota; kingdom Metazoa; phylum Chordata; class Mammalia; order Rodentia; family Sciuridae; genus Marmota; species Marmota marmota. The sequence goes on along the minus strand of NW_025999999.1, from coordinate 4,876,971 downwards.
CTCAAGGCAGGGGTTGTGGCTTAGTGGTAGAACGCTTGCCTTGCATTTGTGAGACCCTCAGTTCAATCCTCAGCACCACATAAAAATAAATAAGTGAAATAAAGGTATTGTGTCCAACTACAACTACAAAATAGATATTAAAAAATAGAATGTTGCTTTAAAATTAATTTGCTTTATCCCACATTTTACATGTACACGTACCAGTTTAAGAATAATACCAATACTACCACTAACAATTTTGATTACTAGACATGTATAATACTGGGCTTCACAACCACTTGTAATAGTTCTTCTCTGTGTGGTTATACCCTACCTGTGTACACATTTGGGTTGTTTTATTTCATTTTATTTTCAATTTTTAGGGCTTACTTTAAAATTTGGTTTTCTTTCATATTTAAGCAAAATATTTATATGGTTCTAAAGTCAATAAAAAAGCTACATTTAAAATTTCAATATTTTTATTTAATTTCTTAGTCTACTTGTACTTTGCTTTTTCTCAGTTGGCTTCCTAATATAAGTAATATTAAATCAGCTGGTAACTTGCATTCTCTCATTCCTTTTCTCCCAGCATCTCATGTGAAGTACTGTCTTTTTGCTCCTGGTTAATGATTATGAGCCAGTCAGCAGACTTACTCTGTATTTTTTCACTCTCTTTTCATTTTTTGATAGTTGTTTTGGATATTCATTATTAGAGTATATAGCTGTTATCTACTATATTCTATCTCATAACCATTTTAATTCTCTAAAGTAGATATATAATTGATGCTTACAATCAGTTCTTAGAAGTCTGTAAAGTCATTTGAGTTGACTAGAGTTTATTTTCTAATGTATTTCCCTGGAAGGGCTCATGGGAACTTTCTCTGAGTTCTTGCATGTCCCTAATAGTTTTTCTATGGCCTTTATACTTGAAAGTCACTTTGGCTTTGATGTAAAATCCTTGACTCACATTTTTTTTTTGTCCTGGAGTATCTGTGTTATTTTATTATCTTCCAGAATAAAACATGTTTGTTGAGACCTGATGATAAATTTGATTTTTTTCCCCTCAGAAGTAATTTGGTCTTTTTCCTATCCCTGAAGGACATTTTCTTTTTGTCTTTATCCAGTACTTTATTAGAATATATTTAGCTATTGGCTATTTTGTGATATAGTGTCCTTTCTATCTGATGTTTAGTTTTTTTGTGAGGAGTTTTATTTAATTATCATTTCCATATTTATTTTGTTCTTGGTTTTATTTTTTAGCAACTTCCTTTATGCTTATGTTAGATCTTTTAAAATCTGTTTTCTTTACTTCTCTGAAATTCTTTTTTTCAGAATAATAAGCTACTTTATCTCTTTTTTTATTGGTTCTTTTTAGTTATACATGACAGTAGAATCCATTTTGATACAATTATACAAGCATGGAATATATCTTGTTCTAATTAGGCCCCCAGTGTTGTGGATGTACATGATGCTGAGATTCACTGTATTCATATATGTACATAGAAAAATTATATCAGATTCATTGCACTGTCTTTCCTTTTCCTATCCCCCTCCCTTCCCTTCATTTGAAATTCTTTTTATCTTTTACTTTTCATTTTCATGTCTTTTTCTTTTTATCTATTTCTTTAAGGCAATATATTTTTTATTGATTCAGTTCTTTTGAACTTCATTTCTGAAATGATGTTTTTCTTTTACTTCTAAATCTTTTCTGAGTAATTGTGATTTATGCTTTTTCATATATTTCATCATTTTCTTTTGTGTTTTAAAATATTAGTTTTAAGTCTTCATAGTTTTCATGGGCATGTATTTTCTGACATGATTTTATCATTTTTGGGAGATTATAAACTTCTGTTTTCTTTTTATTATTTTTTTTATGAGACTGATTATGATTCTTTTTATTATTCATTTTTATGCAAAATTAGATTCTCTGAATAAAAATTTAGAGAATTTTCCTAAAAGGAAGGAGTCGTGGAGACCCCTTCTAGCTTTACAACTCTAGGGCTTCCTCATTTGTGTGTGTATGTTTAAAAAGTTTGGCCTTTGGCCTAATGATTTTGTTTCCCTTCTCCAGTTTTATCTGAGCTTTCTATTTCCTTTGCTTCAGTTCTCTATGTACTGCCCAATATAGACTCTATTCTTAAATGTTTCTCAGTATGTTGTTTTTTTAAATTTGTGGAAGTTTTAGCTGGTTGGTTTTGAGTTTACAGGATGCAGAGTGCCTCAGGCCCTTCACATTTCAAATGGATGCTTGAAACCACTCAAAAATCAGGGTATATAAAACCTGACCACTTTTTTTGCTGTTATTTTCAAATATATCTACTCTTCTTTCCAGTGGGGGGGTGGGTGGTGCGAGTGTGTGTGCAGAGAGAAAGGAGAAGGAACATGAATAGGAATGTTAACACAGGTGATTTCTGGGAAGGTTTCTTGGAGTCAGATTCTCTGTGTCTTACTTTCTAACTATTTCAATGAAAAGTGCTCAATGAAAGTGAATTTAACTATTGGGGGAGACTTAATCTTTATGTATTAATATATGTTGTATATTAAATTAGAAATCTGTAGAGAAAATCAAATAATCAATTTTACTTTTGAAAAAGCAAATGAATTTTAATTTATTCAAAAAGAAATTTTAATTTTGGGGGGTCTTTCACTTTCTTAATTTATTCCTGAGTATTTTATTTTTGTGTATGAGGCCACAGTAAATGGGATTGCTTTTGTGATTTCTTTCTCAAGAATTCTCAGAGTTAATATCCAGAATATATATAGACAGCTCAAAAACTTAACAAAAGAAATCCAATTTAAAAATAGGCAAATGATCTGAATAGATAATTCTCAAAAGAAAAAATACTAATGACCAATAAAGATGAAAAAATGCTCAATATCATTTGCCATAAGGGAAATACAAATCAAACCTATAATGAAATGCCGTCATCCCAGGAGAATACTTATTATAAAAAAGACAAAAAATAACAAGTGCTGGTGAGCATATGGAGAAAAAGGAACCATTAAACACTGCTGGTGGAAATGTAAATTAGAATAGCTACTATGAAAACAGTATGGAAGTTCCTCAAAAAACTAAAAATGCAACTACCATATGATACAGCTATATCACTCCATGGGTAAATATCTGAAGGAAATAACAGTCAAAGGAGATACCTGTATACCCATGTTTATTGCAGCACTATTCACAATAGCTATGATATAGCATCAGGATAGATGCCTGTCAACAGATGAATGGATAAAGAAGATATGAGATGTATACACAATGGAGTATTATGCAGCCATAAAGAAGTAGTGAAATCATGTCATTTCATAATGGAACTGGAGGACATCTTGTTAGGTGAAATAATCCAGACACAGAACAAGTATCACATGTTCTCTCACATGTGGGGGAAAAAAGAATGCCTGAAAGTAGAAGAGAAATTACTAGGGGCTATAATGAGTGTTGGGGGGTGGGACTGGTGGGGGGAAAAGGGGAAAAGGGGAAGGGGAAACAAGGTTAGAAGAAGGGAGGATTGATATCACCAATGCAAAATGTATGCATGTATGGAAATCTCACAGTGAATCACATTATTTTGTACAATTGATATGTGTTGATAATTATAAAGAAGGGAAATAAAATTTGCTTTGTGCAGATGAGCCAAGTGTCATTTAGATATGGAAATAAAGCTTAATAAAAATGTTAAAAAGTGAATTTCAACATTGTGTACATTGACAAGACTGGAATCCTAATTAGAATAAGGTATATAAGATATATTTTCATGTTTGTATAAATATATAAAAATAGAATCTAGTGTCAGGTACAACTGAAAAGAACAAATAAAATTTTTTAAAAATGTTGCTGGGTGCAGTGGCACATGCCTATAATCCCAGCAGCTTGGGAGGCTGAAACAGGAGGATTGCAGTTTCAAAGCCAGCCTCAGCAACAGTGAGGCGCTAAGCAATTCGGTGAGACCTGTCTCTAAATAAAATACAAAATAGGGCTAGGGATGTGGCTCACTGGTTGAATGTCCCTGAGTTCAATTCCCAGTAACCCCCCCCCCCATTTTTTAAATGTTAAAAAGACATGCTACACTTATTTAAATGTTCATTAACTCTAAATATAATCAGAATATCCCAGTGATTAAGAGCCTAGCCCCTGAAATAACAGACCTTGATTTGAATCCCCAAGCTTCTACTTACTAAACATTGACTTTCATTGACTTAATTAATAGATCCAGTTAGTTCCTTTTTTTCCTTTTAAAATTAGGCAATTAGAACCCATTTATGTTTTTATAAGGATTAAATAAGGTAATGCATTAAAATGCTTTGCATAGTATCTATACTTAATATGTGCTTTAAAAAGTCGAATAAGATGGGCCAGGTGGTACATGCCTGTAATCCCAGAGGCTGAGGAGGCTGAGGCAGGAGAATTGGTGAGGTAGAAAAATTGCAAGTTCAAAGCTAGCCTCAGCAATTTAGGGAGGCCCTAAGCAACTCAGTGAGACCCTGTCTCAAAATAAAATACAAAAAAGGGCTGGGGATGTGGCTTAGTGGTCAAGTGCCCCTGAGTTCAATTCCTTGTACCAAAAAATTAAAAAATAAATAAATAAAAAATAAAATTGAATAAATATTATCATTAGTCTGTTGGCTGGAGATGTATTTCCTATCTGAGATGATGGAAGAAGGGCTTATAGTGACATCAACTTTATTTTCATGTTGAATTTTCTTTCAGCAATAATAGTTTTTTTGCCTGCTTGCATGGTATTATACATATGTATGCTTCCTTCCTTTCTTTTCTTTTCTTTTTTTTTTTGTGTGTGGGGGTACCGGGAATTGAACTCAGGGGCACTCAACCACTGAGCCCTATTTTGTAATTTATTTAGAGCCAGGGTCTCACTGAGTTGCTTAGTGCCTCGCTGTTGCTGAGTCTGACTTTGAACTTGAGATCCTCCTGTCTCAGCCTCCTGGTATGCTTTCTCTTTAATAATGACTTTGTTTTGATTTTATCATGCCTTGTACAGAGTAGGTACTAAATATTTGGTAAATGTTTTTTCTTTACAGAATATGAGTAGCACATTACATGTCTTAAAATAATTTTGTTCTGGTGAAAATTTGGTTCTGGTGGGCTGTGCCCAATATTGTTTTTGTGAAGCTCATGCTTTTTCATCACCATGACTTTAGGACTTTCAGCATCTAGGATGGCTACTGCTCAATTTGAGATTGCTGCTTCATCTACTAGTATGTTTCACAAAGACACATACGCACATCTGTAAGCCTTGACTTTCTTTTATTTATATATGCAGCCGAATGCATTACAATTCTTATTACACATATAGAGCACATTTTTTCATAACTCTGGTTGTATACAAAGTATATTTACACCAATTCATGTCTTCATACGTGTACTTTGGATAATAATCATCATCACATTCCACCATCATTTGTAATCCCATGCCCCTCCCTTCCCCTCCAACTCCTCTGCCCTATCTAGAGTTCGTCTATTTCTCCCATGCTCCCTCTCCCTATCCCATTATGTATCAGCCTCCTTATATCAGAGAAAACATTTGGCATTTGTTTTTTTTTGGGGGATTGTGTAGGCCTTGATTTTCATATTTCTGATTAATCCATTCTATATTTTACAAATGCTTATTTACCATCAGTAACAGAAACCCTGTAATTCCTTATTCTTAGAAGTCTTCATCAATTTCTTTTTTCTTTTGGCTTTGGAACATCATCTTGTTGATATATTGGTATTGCATATTTCTGTCTTCTTTCTACCAGGCTGTATTAAGTGCTGTGTGAAATAAAAAGATGAGTTTCAGTGGAATTTTAAAGAAATGAAGAAGTTTCAGTACTTAATTATTAAAACTTAGATAAATTTAGCTTAGAGAAGCAGAACAAAGATAGTTTTGTAAGGTCTTGTAAAATAATGGAGCTAGGTTCTGTTTAGCATCCAGATGATTCTGATTCTACTGGGTCTGTGGATGGAACTTAAATATCAAGACCTTAGAGCAAAATTATGATTTGCTGAGGTGTGTAATATGCTGTTAAAGTACGTTTTGACTTCTACCAACACTTTTTATATGACTCACTTTTATAAAATGTCTCAGATCTGGCAAATTATTTGTATTAAATATAAAGATTAAAGAAATCTGGTATCGCTATACCGCCTGATTCACACTTCCTGCTTAGAGTTGCTTTTGCTATTCTGGATCTTTTATTTTTCCATATGAATTTTATGATTGATTTATCTATTTCTACAAGAAATGCCATTGGGATTTTGATTGGCATTGCATTNGAGAGAAGATGGGAGGGGAGGGGAGGTGGGATAGTAGAGGATAAGAAAGGCAGCAGAATACAAAATACACCAGTATGGCAGTATGTAAAAAAGTGGATGTGTAACCGATGTGAATCTGCAATATGTATACGGGGTAAAAATGGGAGTTCATAATCCGCTTGAATCAAATGTATGAAATATGATATGTCAAGAGCTTTGTAATGTTTTGAACAACTAATAATAAAAAAATTAAAAAAAAGATTAAAGAAAAATGAGAACAAGATTTATTTCCAGTTTTTAGCTTCATTGAGGATAGATTAGGAAGCATGTTTCAATTTCTTATTAAGGCCTTTAGTTTATAATAACTATGTTCCTAAACATTTAAAGAATTTGGATTCAGAAAATTAAAAAATCAGAGCTTCTTAATACATAGGATGACTGAGATGAACTTATATCTGACCTGAGAGCTGCTTCTTTTTCACTGGAGTAAAGGAGTAAACTTCCTTCCAAGATTGTTTTCCTGATAAATGGAGTTTATTTAAAGGTTTTAAAATGCTTTCTGTAACCCTTTAAAGGAGTTCTTTGGTGCCTACAGTGGTGATTGAATGTAGCATGTGCAAGTGTGAGAGCATGTTCAGGTGTGCTTCTGTTCCTTAACTGAGACGAAATCTTATTAGGAAATATTTCCTAATCTCTGAAACCAGGATAATGTATTTTAAAAAAAAAAAACAGATTGTGAAATAGGTAAAGAAGAACTCAAACTACCACTATTTGCTGATGACATGATTCTATATCTAGAAGATCCAAAAAATTCCACCAGAAAACTTCTAGAACTAATAAATGAATTCAAGTAGCAGGATATAAAATCAACACCATAAATCAAATGCATTCCTATACATCAGCGATGAATCTGCTGAAAGAGAAATTAGGAAAACTACCCCATTCACAATAGCCTCAAAAACAAAACAAAACAAAACAAAACCTGGGAACAAAAGAGGTAGAAAACCTCTACAATGAAAACTACAGAATTCTAAAGCAAGAAATTGAAGAAAACCTCAGAAGACGGAAAGATCTCCTATGTTCTTGGATAGGCAGAGTCAATATTTTCAAAATGGCCATACTATCAAAAGCGTTATACAGATTTAATGCAATTAATATTAGAATCCCATTGACATTCTTCATAGAACTAGAAAAAGCAATCATGAAATTTATTTGGAAAAATAAGAGTCCCAGAAAAGTCAAAGAAATCTTTAGCAAGAAAGTGAAGCAGGAGGCACCACAATACCAGACCTTAAACTATACTACAGAGCTATAGTAACAAAGATGGCATGGTATTGGCACCAAAATAGACTTGTAGACCAGTGGTACAGAATAGAGGACACAGAGACAAACCCACATAAATACAGTTATCTCATACTAGACAAGGGTGCAAAAAAATTCACTGGGGAAAAGATAGCTTATTCAACTAATGGTGCTGGGAAAACTAGAAATCCATATGTAGCGAAATGAAATTAAACCTCTTTCACCTTGCACAAAAATCAACTCTAAGTAGAACAAAGACTTAGGCACTAGAACAGAGACCCTGTGCCTAATGGAAGAAAAAGTAGACCCAAATGTTCATCATGTCAGCCTAGGATCTGATTTCCTTAACAAGACCCCTAAAGTGCAAGAAGTAAATTCAAGAATCAATAAATGGGATGGATTCAAGTTAAAAAGCTTCTTCTCAGCAAAGGAAACAATCAATAATGTGTAGAGAGAGCCTACAGATTAGGAAAAAATCTTTACCACATGTACCTCTGTTAAAGAATTAATCTCTAGGACATATAAAGAACTCAAAAAACTTAATACAAAAAAACAAATAACTTAATCAATAAATGGACCGAGGAACTGAACAGACACTTCACAGAAGAAGAAATGTGATCAATCAACAAATATATGAAAAAGTGTTTAACATCTCTAGCAATTAGAGAAGTGAAAATCAAAACTACACTAAGATTTCTTCTCACTCGGGTCAGAATGGCAATCATCAAGAATACAGGCAACAATAAATGTTGGTGAGGATGTGGTGAAAAAGGTACACTTATACATTGCTGGTGGGACTACAAATTGGTACAACCACTATGGAACTCAGTATGGAGATTCCTCAGAACACTTGGAATGGAACCATCGTTTGACCCAGCCATCTCACTCCTTGGGTTATACCCACAGGACTTAAAATTAGCATACTACAGTGATACAGCCTCATCAATATTTATAGCAGCTCAATTCACAATAGCTAAGCTATGGAACCAACTTAGGTGCTCTTCAATAATGAATGTATAAAGAAAATGTGGTATATATACTCAATGGAATATTACTCAGGAATAAAAGAGAATAAAATCATGGCATTTGAAGGAAAATGGATGGAGCTGGAGAATGTCATGCTAAGCAAAATAAGCCAATCCCACAAAACCAAAGGCTTAATGTTTTCTCTAATATGTGGATGATAATTCACAATAAGTGGGGGAACTAGAGAGGAATAGAGTTACCTTATATTAGGTAGAGGGAAGTGAGGGTAGGGGAGGGGAGGGGATGTGGAGATAGGAAGAATAGTGGAACGAAAGAGACATTATTACTTTGTGTATATATATGACTGCATGACTAATGTGATTCTACAATATATACCCTCAGAAAAATGAGAAATTATATCCCATATATGTATTATACATCAAAGTGCATAAATGTATTCTAGTGTCATGTATAACTAATTAAAGCAAATTTAAAAAATTAAAAATTAAAAAAAAACATTGTGAGGTTGATGGGTGGGGAGAGATGGTGGTGGCGGAATGTAAAACATTTCGCCAGCAGATGGCACTCTAACATTTCTACAGCAGGCAATCCTTAACTATTCCCAAATAAGAAAGTAGGCAAAACTGTACACAAAGCATGAAACACTCCAGCCATTATTGTATGCAGAATTACATATTTATCAATTAATAGACAAATTGATATTATTTCATAACCATATATGATTCATACATTTTCCACCAAACCATTAATAGCACTTATTAAATGGATATATATTTTTTAACATGATCATTTTTCCATCCAAACTGCGAGGTTAAGAGAAAGAATGCTCTTATTTATCTTTAGATCTTAATGGCAAAAGGGAAAAGACACAATTTTGGCTTACAGTTAGCACTCAATAAACATTTCTTTCCAGAAAATTTGTTAAGTATTGCCTTGAATGCAGGATAAAGTTTATGAACATTGGTCCATGAAAAGCATTTAAAAAATTGTTTCCGTCTCACAGTTACATCATAGGCATAAGCTCTAATATGTTTGATGTATGTATGTCTTTTGATATTTTTGTTTCATTGTAAAAGATGTTTTGTGTGTGTATTTAATTTGCATTAACATTATTGTGCTGTAGGTACTGGGTTATTTTTGTGTTCCTCATGAATCATTGTATTTAAATCCTATCCATATTGTTGTATGTACATTAAGTTCATTGCTTTTAACAGCTACCATTCTCATTTTGCCTATCCATTTCTCTTATGCTATACAACTAGGTACCTTCAGTTCTCAGCTATTCAACTCAGTGCTTTACTGATCATTCTCATTCAAGTCGTGTATGAGCCTTTGTGAGTTGCTTTGAGTTATGCACAGTAGTGGGATTTCTGGGTCTTAGGGAGCACACATACTTAATTTCATAAAATACTGCAAGATCTCACTCTTTCAGAATGGCCCAGCCAGGCTACATTCCCCTTAATCTCCCTTTATCCAGAATTAGGCTTTATCTGATATTTCAAATTTTACCAATCAGGTGATGTAACATGAAATTCTTGGGTGAAAATTATCTGTTGAAAATCTATTAAAACTAATGGGATATTTCACATTTACTTTCATATTTCTTCCCCTTTGAGGATGGTTCCTCACTATCTAAGCTTTCACTGTGTAAATTTAGGAATGAAATAGATTTGAATATTTTTTAATACATTCCTTAGAATCTGAACTCTTTCTCTTCATTATCTTCTCAAAAACTAGGAATCAAATAGATTTAAATAACATGTATCCCTTGCCATCTAAATTTGCTGTAGGAAAGCAGAAACTAAATTGAGTTGAATAGTGAGGGATCTAGGATATGCTCAGGTCCCATTCCAAATCAGCTTTAAGAAAACCTCAGGTGGGCTGGGGTTGTGGCTTAATAGTAGAGCGCTTGCCTAGCACAGGTGAGGCACTGGATTCAATCCTCAGCACCACATAAAAAACAAATAAGATTAAAAAAAAATCTCCTCAGGTGATTTTAATGTGCAGCCAGGACCTCGTGACCTAGACTCTCACTTTATTTTCTTATCCACCTCAAAGGGAAAAAGATGATGATGATGTTGATGATGATGATGATGATGATTTTTGGATACTGGGGATTGGATTCTCAGGGTTACTGAACCACTGAACCACATCCCCAGCCCTATTTTGTATTTTTATTTAGAGACAGGGTCTCACTGAGTTGCTTAGTGCCTTAATTGTTGAGGCTGTCTTTGAACTTGAGATCCTCCTGTTTCAACCTCCCGAGGTGCTGGAATTACAGGCATGTGCCCCGGAGCCTGGCAAGATTATTTTTAAGTAGCACATAAAATACTATTTTAATGTTTTGTCTAGGCTTCACAAAATTTGAAGAGGAACTTAAAATTTAAATGTGTGAAATTAAACATACTTTCTAAGAGTCATCAGCATGTCATTGTTTCTAGGTGACTGAAAGGCCTAGAAGAATTGGAAAATTTTGGTGAGAGTTAGGACTAGTAAGGTTTACTATAACTGGCATTGAATTAAGGAAAGATTTGGATCTGCTTATGTGAGGACCTAACAACTCCAAAGAATTAGGAATATAGATGTTAATTCAGGTAAATTAGTCAAAATGAGTAAGTATGTAACAGTAGAGTCTATCACCCGTTTTGATCATTGAGGAGAGGACAGGAGAAGTGGCAAGCCTGCTATTATCAAAATTTGTTTAACTCTCATTATGAACATGGTGTTATAAAATGTCAAAGTATGCCATTTACCCAGGGAACTAAAGAAAATACAATCACAGCTAGTCAACACAATTATGTTCCTGGCAAACATTTTATTTATACATCCAATTTCTAAATTTTGAGACTTGATATATATATATATCTATATATCTTTATAAATATTCATGATTTATATATTTCACCTTCTTAGAAGTCATCTGTACCATTAATTAATACTCAATTGTCTGACTAGGAAAATGGTATGAATAAATAATGAAGCTATAAGAAATGTGAAAGACCATCTGAATTTGTTTCTCTGGGACATTAAACATAAAAATGCTCAAATGTTTTCAATAACAAACATAACAAAAACAGTAGTCATCAGAAGAGCTGACTTTAGTTTTAAATTCTTCAAGAAATAGCTTGAACTTTTTGACTCTATTTTCTTACCTAAATTATGAGGATTAAAACCTGTCCTAAGTACTATGAAAATAAAATTAAATAGTAGTCATGTAATAAATAAGTAGTATTCATGTAAGTTATTACAATAATTGGGGCTTAGCGAAGATAAATTACTTGTTTATAAAAGTCATGCTAGCAGATAGTAAATTGTGAAATAGATTTTAATCCAAGTCTGTCCGCCTCCACTTCCATGCTTTTTCCAGTATGTGATGCATTTTCAAAACTGAACGGGTTAAGAAGAATATGATTGACTCTTCAATGGTCTTGACCAAGACGTAAGTAATTTTAATCTGTTTTCCTGTTTATTGGTTTTTCTACATACAGCAGTCCTTTAAATAACTGTCATCCCTACCCTGAAACCTGTTAAGGGATTCCAAACAGAGCTTATTATTATTATTATTATTATTTTGCAGATGTCTTCCTTCACATATTTATTTTCATTTTCTTTTTAAAAAATTTTTATTTATTTTTTTAGTCATACATGACAGTAGAATGCATTTTGACATAAAATATACATGGAATGTACACACATCAATCATATTGTCTATTCTATTCTGCTGCCCTTCCTATCCTCCCTACTCCTCCCCTCCTCTCCCATCCTTTCTCAAACAGAGCTTTTTAGAGTCAACTACATTTATTATGGTTATGATCTTCCCTACAAAAGTTTACTGCTTAATGGCAGTGATGGGATGAAAGATCATACAGCCTATTGGCTTATATGATGAGGTGGAACAGCCGTGGAGTTACAAATTCCTTTCTCCTTCAACTTGCCATATGAAGCAAGTGGTGTCATTCCTTGCTCTTTCAGACAGGATGGAGGCAGTCTTTGATGATAACATAACACACTTTGTAACCAGTACTGTCCTTACCTATTCCTGTCCCTTTCTTAGTGGAAAATTGAAGAAGGCATGTAGAACCTATTTACCTTTTTTTTTCTTTTAGGTACAAATCACTGGAAGAGTCTGTGTGGTTAAAATGTGTGGTATTTTCTTGTTTTAACTGCTGCCTTCACTGACAATGAAAGTTGACCTTTCATTTTAAGCTTACCATTAAGATACATACGTATTGCTTTATTCTCACCCCAGTCATCAGTTAAGATGGTATTTTTGTGGCAAGTGTGGGAAATAGGTAATAAGAACCAACAATAAACAAGTAGCACAATTGCATAATATATTAGAAATTATAAAGTACTTTCTTCCTACATAACCTTACTCCATTCTTATCCTGCTCTTGGATATTATATTAATTTTAATTTTATGGAGCAGAGAGCTGAGGCTTAGAATGGTTTAAAAATTTACTCAAGACCACAAAGTCAGATTTGATAAAATCAGGACTTAAATTTAGGTTTTCCAATTCCTAGTTCAAGGCCCCCCCATACACTGATAAGTAGAGTATGGTGATTATGAACACAATATAGGCTTTGGAGTGAGGCAACATTGGCTTTCAATTCTTTGTTGCCACTTACTTGCTACCATGAGAACATTGCATAACATCTGAGTCTTGATTTCTTTGTATGTATTCTGTATGTAATAAGGAATTATATCTACCTCTCAGAGCTTTTGAAGAAGATTAACGAGATGGTAAATGTATAGGCCTGAGTGCCATGATTGACCCTAGGGTTTTGATAACAGTCATCAGGGACAAAAGGCAGGTGACTGATGAGACACTGAACTGATGCTGTATCTTCATGCTTTCTAGTCCTGGTTACAGTGGCACATAATTTTTCTTGGTATTTAACAGCTAAGTACAATTCTTTCAGAAGGAGAAAACAGAAATAACTAGGCTTTGATTGTTTAGAATGAAAGGGAGATGGCATATAGAATCAATTAGTGTGACAGGCTGAAATTGAGAAAAAGGAAGAGGATAAAATCAGAAGAAATCATTTTAGTCAAGATGACCATTATTAAAAAGCACTTACATCTTGGAAAAACACTGGATGTTACCAAGTAGAATTAAGTCATAAACACAAGATACACTGGTAGTTCCAGTTACCAGTCCTAGTACCCATGTTGGTCACTGATACAGTTCCACTTGTCAGATAAAATGATAATATAGTGATTTTTTGAATAAAGCTAAATTTGTTTGGTTTTAACACTTGCTCTCTATTTGGATGTAGCTTTTCAGCTTTTTTAAAAATGTAAACTGGTTTTTTTTTTTAAAATGATAGTGATAAGTAGTTGATAGATTTTTTTTAAGGTCCTTACTAGACAAAATAAAAAGTTGGCAAACTAGTATGTTTCTCCCATTAACTAATACTTATTTTGAAGCCCCAGAATCTAGAAAACAGTGAAACAGTTAAAGTTTTCTTTCAGTTCTGAGAATCTAGTCTCCTAGATGTCAAAGCAACCTATACAGATCATTAAAAAATTAAGCAGATTGTCTCTAAGGAGATATCAACATATCTATTTCTTAACAGTTCATATTTTATACAGACATTATATTCTTGTCCCCTAGGAAATTATGTAAGATAGAACAGAGAAGCAGATTATTGTTATCCAACACACAGAAGATAGGGTAAACACACTAATCTAATATATAAATGACTAACAATCATTAATTTAGGGGTAGATGACAGACAAAAACCATGATGGGGGAGAAGTAGATGCAAAGAGTAGCTGGGAGATCTATACCCAAAGTAGACTAAAGGCCCAATCAGATCATCTTGAAATCAACCAGGGCTATCTGGAACTCCTTAAAACATCCCCTGATGTATTGAGGTTGGATATGACTATAGAATTTCAGTGGTTAGACTAGAGATGGTTTTCATCAGTAATTAAGAAAACAAACATTTTGTTTTGTTGGTTTTGACTTAAATCCCATATACAGGTTCTGATGTAAACATTAAATACAGGTTAAAATAACTAGGCACCAAAATATTCTAGAGTAGTTGAGTCAGTAAAATTGTGAATATTTGTAATTAAGCAGGTTCTTATATATTCAAGTTCATCCTTAGTCACAGAAGTAAGTATTTTTGAGAGGAACATTTGTTATAGACATCTAGTGGGCAAGTGATTTATTTCATTCTAATGATCTCTGCTGGTCTCAATTAATGTGGCTTGTAAAATTGCATTCACTTGTAAGCCAGGGAGTGTTTTGGCCTTTGGAAAATCTGGCTCATTGTTAAAAATATGTAATTTGTTTCAATTCTGAACATAGCAAATAAACTAATGGCCTTGCAAAATAAGTATTTCTGAAGTAAATGGCCAGGAAAATGCTAATAACTGGGAAAACAAATTACCAAACAGAGTCCCAAAACAATTTACTAAATAAAAGTATTTTTTTTTATATTCTTAAGAGCAGTATATGACTTCAGTATTTTGAACATGAGTTGATTGCCCATTAATATATTTTACAGATATTTATTGAGTCCCTACTAAGTGCCCAGGTTTGTTTGATACAAAAATAAAGGTTATTTATTACTCATCAGGCTGTCACCGTCTCTGGGAGGTTCTCAATAAGCATTTAAAAATTAGCAAGTTTTTACTGGAACTTACACCAAATACCACACCTACAGACACACACATACACATATCTTAAAGGATCTGGGCATGTTCGAAATTTTCAGGAACTGAAGGAAGCAGGCATTAGAACTGGAGCCAACATCTAATACATGTTGTTACAGCTTGGTTTTAAAAATCACTTTTAAGTTATGACTTGGAGCTTCTTTCTCCTTTAACCTCATTTCATGTGGTCATGCTTCTGGAAGGTCCTCATGGCACAATAAAACATTAACTTCTAGATTTCATGGTTACTTGGGTTGGTAGAGGTTTCTCGGGGAGTAAGCTGAAGGTCATCTACTTCAGCCCTTTTCAGATTTGATAATACTATCTAGTTGAGGGAAAACGGAGACAGGTTGGTATTACAGTGTTTGCTGAACTCTGAGACTGCCCTTTGAACACCCACCTCTGGGGAAAACCTATCGAATTTGTTTGTGTGTTTGATACCAAGGAGACCCTGGGATGCTTCTGTGTACTCATAACTGCATAGAGTAGTTCTCTTCATCTGCCAAGTAGAAGGCCTATTGTTTTCCAGAAAGAAGCTGAAAGTGGGGCCTACCACAAACTCTGCCTGGCCTTTTGCCCACTGTTGCAGGATGGACCTAGAGTGCAATCTGCTGTTGTGGATGGGAATTCCGCGCTGAGGGGGAACCACGCTGTTCAGGGCTGGTCTCTGGCATCTGGGAGTTGCCTGTGGACCAGCTTTGACTAGGGGCTGAGTTTAAAGCCTCTGTAGCAGCGTCTTTCTGTTCCTCTCTGGCACCATACAGACTCACTTCCCTGCGAAAAGGCAAAACCCAAGGGTCGTCCTTAAGGAGGGGCAGATCTGCCTGTGCAGGGAAATAGCATGGCCAGAGAGCGTCTCAAACGTATGCAGAGCTGCCCTGTCTTAGTGCAGTCCAGGTCGCTTTGACTTAATCAAAGCCAGAGTATATTGAAGGCCTTAAAACCGTTAGTTCTTGGTGGCTGCAAGAAGAGCCCAGCAGAGCTATGGCACAGATTGGGCGTTGTTTTTCTTTCTCTTTTTCCTTCCCTTCTCCGAACAGAGAATCCCTTTGACTTGGATATTCTGTTTTTACTCTCTGGCCACCCTTTGCCATATCAAGGTCAGAGGATACTTCTGTGGGGGCTGCCCCATGCGTCGCGGAGGTCCTGGCTCCTAGTCACGGAGTTTCCCTCTGTGCTCTGTTCTTTGACAGGAATCACAGTCGCCTCCCCCAAATCCTTGCAACTTAACAACCCTTGCGTTTGCTGCTTCAGCCCAGAGAGAAGGGCCCGATCGGATGCTATGCCTGATGCTGTCAGGACAAACAGACGTGCAGTCTGTGGGAACTCTTTGCGCGGTAGGAGCTTATGCTTAAACCGCTTTCTCCAAAGCCTCCCAGCAAGGGAAGTAAAAAGACGTCCCGACGCCCAGTGCCCAAGACTACTACTGTACTGCATCGGTCCCACCGTCCTCTTTCCTGACCCTGGAGGGTTAAATCAGGAGGGTACAACGCCACCCCTTCCTCCTACTTCCCGCCTCCCCCCACCCCTCACCTTTAAAAAGTTAAAAAATGTCTGCAGTCGAAATCTCTTAAAGGGGCGGTGCTGGTGAACGAGTACTCTTGGCACGAGTTGCTGAGAAGGCTGGCTAGGGGCGTGAGTTCGCTCCACCAGCACCAAAACACTGAAGGAAAAAAAAAAAAGAAAAAAGAAAAAAAGAGAGAGAGAGAGAGAAAGCGCGAAAGAGAATGGGGGGGGGGGGGGGAGGAAGGGAAAAGAGGGGGGAGGCAGACAGACACACACTTTAGATAAGGACAATTAGTCACCAGCGAGACCCAGTAGGGAGAGAGGTTTAAATCAGAGGGATTTAATGAGGGTGCTCTGTGCCTTCCCTGAAGACATGCCCTCCAGCAACTCCCGCCCCCCCTCGTGCCTAGCCCCGGTGGCTCTCTACTTGGCTCTGTTGCTCCATCTCTCTCTTTCCTCCCAAGCTGGAGACAGGAGACCCTTGCCTGTAGACAGAGCTCCAGGTTTGAAGGAAAAGACCCTGATTCTTCTTGATGTGAGCACCAAGAACCCAGTCAGGACAGTCAATGAAAACTTCCTCTCTCTCCAGCTGGATCCCTCCATCATTCATGATGGCTGGCTCGATTTCTTAAGGTAAGGCAGGGGCTTCGATGGATCATTTTTAATTTTAAGTAACCCCCACCCCCATTCTCTTTCTATCCTCCACTTCAAAGGGGGAAGAAGAAGAAGAAGGAAAAAAAAGAAGAATAAGAAGAAGGAGAAAATAAGTCAAGCGGATCTCTCTCAGAAGAGAAAAAAGGAGGTTTTCCTCCTCCTGGAATATTTGCTGTGAGGCTGTAACTAGTGACTGAGAAAAGCAGTGTTTTCTATTAAGATGCACATGTTTGCAATGCAGAAGGCATTTCAGAAACTTATCAGTTATGACTGAAAAAATGTTGTGCTTACATATATCCACAATTAGCCTCCCCTTCTCCTTCTGAAAAAGAAACAAGAGGTTCAGGGCAGTTACAAAAGCGAGGAAAAGATCTGGAGCAACAAAGACCTGAGAGGAATGGGTGTGTGTGTGTGTGTGTGTGTGTGTGTGTGTGTGTGAGAGAGAGAGAGAGAGAGAGAGAGAGAGAGAGAGAGAGAGGGAGAGAGAGAGAGAGAGAGTGTGTGTGTGTGTTTTTCCAAGCCGGAATTGCACGAAAGTGGAATTTTCCACGGAAAGATCTTCGTCAGTTGTCTCCCATTCCCAGAAAGAAAATGAATTTAAGGAGAGGCTTGAGCAATTGCAAGTTGGATCATAGCTTTAAAATTTTATTTTATATCCTTCACTGTCATCTCCAGACTTCAGGATTTTGCAAGGCGCTTTTTATAGACAGAACGCACACCCCACCCCCGATCCCCCTCTTTCAGTCTCCTGCAGTAACTTCATAGTTTAAAAAAAAATCCTCTCGTGGGTCATAGCGTACATAAGAAGGGCGATAAGGGTCCTAGAAATGCTCGGGGGAAGTTTCGGAGGTTTGAACCCGGCACCGGCACCAGCACCAGTGGGTTAGCCGACAAGGGAGAGTGTGATCCCCTTGGAATCTAACTGGGCTCTCACTCTTCCCGGTTATTACTATTAAGCAGTTAAACAACCGCAGTCGTTTCCCATCAGGGACAAAGTTGCAGTATTAAAAAAAAAAAAAAAGAAAAGAAAAGTAGAATAAATAAATCATCTAAAATATCAAATCCAAGTGTTGATTTTTTAAAAAATTCCCTCCAAATTGGAGCCTCAGCTGTGGGCTCCACCAGAGTCCTGAGAGTTCTCCATGCCATTCCTCTGCCTCAGGGCCGTGTCCGCTGCCGGTCTTTCGTGAGTATTTTTCACTCCTTCGGAAATTCGAGTTTTGTTTCTCCGGATGCGTCCGCCCCTCAGCTTTCGGGCGTCTTCCTCTGGCCTTGGCGGAGTCTGCGGACGCGGCAGGTAGCTGGAGCCGCCACGTGGAGCGCTCCTTTCACGTGGGGGGAGCTAAGCCAGATGACTGAGTGGATGTTGCCGCCGCAGCGGAGGCCGTTTCGGTCCTGCGGGTGCTTATGGTGGGAGGGCGGGAACAGCTCTGCCCCGCCAGGCTTCCTCCTCGAAAGCTCTTGTGCTGTAGAGCGTGTATCATCAGAATATGGGGTGCAGCAGGGTTTCCGAAATGCACGCCCCACTTGCATTGCGCTCCTCCAGGTGCGCAAACTCCTCCGGGTTTTCTTTTCTTCCTTCTTTTTTTCTTTAAAAAATATTAGCCCGTTCTCCCCAAGTACTTGCCCGCTGTAGAAAAACTACTGGAAGGCAGCTTTTCCGGGAAGAAACCCGGACGGGAGGGGCGCATTTGCATTGGTAGAACAGGCTTCTTAGTGGAAGGTGGTTGGAAATGCCGCGTTTCCTTGGGGCCGGACTGGCGCGTACTTCTGCTCTGCCCGCAGCGGGTTCACGCGACGCCCTAACTGCGCGCGCCCTGGAACTGGATCCTGGAGTCCACTGCCAAATCGTTCTTCTTGCCACCGAAACTCTCAGGCTAGTTACGTCTCTTCTCAAAAATTCTCTATAAGCCGACTCTCCGTTTAGTCTCTCCTATGTCCACCTCCTTTATCATGCTCTTTAATTTCTGCATTTTGATTTGGAGTTTTCAGAACCGTAGCCAGCAAAGCTTTAAAAATAATTTACAGACCTGGAACTCTCGTTAACAGCATCTGCATGGTTCCTCACCTACTCTTTCTTAAAACAGCAGCGTTTAGTTTCTAAAAACCTGTTGGTGGAAATCCTGAACTTAAATAGATGTAAATGTTGTTGTTTTGGTGGTGCCCCACCGAATTTCCCCCAACCGGCAGTTCCACTTTTCTGCAAACTTCTTTACTCAGCACTCCCAAACTGACCAAGTGGGAAGGAAAAAAAGAGCCCAAATTAAGGTGTTTGAAGAAAAATGTTACCTTTCTTGCAGGCTGAGCTATCTCAGGGACCAAAAAGACATTGCTTTTACGGTGTGCGCGCGCGCTCCTGTTCTGGAAAGGCAAGGATTTACTCAGAGAATCTCTCCGCCCCGGGATTTGGGAAACAATGAAGTTGTTATAATGTAAAAGGAAAATCAAAATTTTCACTTAAAAAAGTCGGAATCCTCTTGACCTCAGGTGCTAGGCCTTCTCCGAGAGAAAAAAGTCAAGGTTTCACCTTAAGAGATTCCCATGCTCCTGGGGCCGGGGAGGCGACGCAGGCTTGCTGTGTGAAAGTTTGGCAAAGGTCGGGGGCTGGCGTTTGGTGGGTTGCGCGTCTAGGTCTGGAGCGCTTTCCTGGCAGTGGCAGAAGCCAGGCAACTGAGCGTTGGCCCCATGTTCTCAGTACAAGCAAGTGTCCCTCTAGGCACATACACACACTGTAAGCAAATGTAATCTCTAACCCTTTGGAAATCAGTACCTTGGGCATCCAGGTGTCGGGTGGGAAGGGGCCGTAGTGGACAGCCGGGCACCGGAGGCATAGCATGGGGAAGTTGTGAGGCCGAGGGCAAAGTGGACTAGGGCGCCAGGCGCATGCAAAAGACGCCGCGGAGCAGCCCCTGGCCGTGTGACCCTGAGCTGGGGCGGGCACAGAAAACCCGCCAGGTCTCCCTCAGGGAGTGAGAAGAGGGCCTTGCTGGTGCCATGCCCGCTCTAGCCTTCTCCTGGGATCCTTTCCTCTCTTTCTCTACCCTTGCAGCTCCAAGCGTCTGGTGACCCTGGCCCGGGGACTTTCACCCGCCTTTCTGCGCTTCGGGGGCAAACGGACGGACTTCCTGCACTTCCAGAACCTGAGGAACCCGGCGAAAAGCCGCGGGGGCCCGGGCCCGGATTACTATCTCAAAAACTATGAGGATGGTGAGAAACTTGGTCCCCATTCTTGCAGGGTGGGAGAAATTTGGGAGTCGGAATTGAGCATCCGGGGTGTGTGTGTGTGTGTGTGTGTGTGTGTGTGTGTGTGTCTGTGTGTGTGTGTATGTAGGGGGCAGATTTGGAGGACGGCCTGTCCCCTGAAAAACTGGAAGTCGAAGGCCAGGGACACCCACAGTGTGAGACTCCTGACTGTGCAAAGGAGGATCTCCAGGTCGTCCTAGTACCAGCTGCCTGGCTTTTGCTGGGCGCAATCTCCAAGGCCAGAAGCTGATAACTAAAACTTAAGGCAGGCTCTGGATCTGGGGGGAGAAAGTGCAGCAGCCTTCTTAAGAAAATTCAGACAGGTTCACAGATTACTGAATTGTCAGAGTCATATTTCATTCCCTAAATTCTAGGCACACGTGCCTTTTTGTTTTTCTTATTTCTTGCCTTCCTGGAATGAGGATACAGAGATTTAGTCTTTTTAGAACCCACTCTAAAGTTTTCTGGAGCAATGCTTTGCCTTTTACACTCACCCCTTTTTGAGGAAGGTTTGAAAACCTCAGTACTGGATTATTCTCTGCCCTTCAAAGAGCCTAATCTTAGAGTCCTATTTTCTCCCTTAGCTGAAAAAAAAAACCACACCGCAAATGTCAGCCTTCTTTCCTGCCAGAGTCAGATGAGTTTGGTGTTAGAAGGGCTTTGAAAACTACAAATTCTATTCCACGTGAGAGGCCGGTCTTTTTAGGTTTGAGCAGTCTCATTTTTTACTAAGGGAAAGATGAAAATGGTACTTAAAAATTTTTGTTTAGAAGGTTTGGTGTTAATATCTATCAGCATTCTGTGTGACTAGTGGGACATTCTTTCAAAGAGGTGTGATGGGAATCCATGTGTCCAGCCACTGATGCTGTTAAAATTGGATAGAAGATGCATTAGTGTTGGTTCTTGGAGGGTTCTTTCCTGCTGTCCCTTCTCACAATTATGTAAACCACAGTTTTATTTTTTAAGGGTAGAGGATCAGGTTTTAAGTTTTGTAAAAATCTTGTCCTTACACACCAGCTACAAGGAAATATCATTGTGTTTCTAGGATTTTACTGAATGGGACTTCTGGAGAAATATTGGTATCTATTTAAAGAGTGGCTGAGAAACATTTTATAAAAGTTCAGAATAGAGACAGCAAGGCTGAGGCTTCTTGAGTTTGAAGCATGAGTAGTACTTAGTGTATTTTTTTTTTAAATAACATTTGCCAAAGAGTGGAAGTGTTTAAGGCTACATCTTTTCAAAGGTAAAAGTCATTGCCATAAAAATGTGGATTGCAAGTAGATTTTGCTGTCACTCAGCATAAAATACTGAAAGGAAAAAAGATAACCCTAAACAGCAGCTCTAATGGTAATTTGACCCAGAGCCTTATAGCTCCCAGGGTCACTGTCAGCTCAATATCAGACAGACACAAGAAAGGCTATATTAATGATTTTCCTGATGGGACAGTTTTTCTTTGAATTCATTTAAACTACTTCCCCTTTAGTTTGTGGAAAATCTTGTAAGAGCCTCTGGGTTTGCTGTGGGGAAAAACAACTTCATAAATTAGAAATTGGCCTTTTTCTCCCAACTTCATACCTAAGATTATATTACCAATTCATTGAGAACAATGAAATTTGCTTAAAATGAAGGATACAATTTATTTCCCTTTGTAGAAGTAGAAAGTGGGCATTATGAGGAGAAAAGAAATTGGCAGAAGGCTGTGCCACATAAAACTTCATGGAATTAAAGTAAGCAAACAAACCAGGAGTAGAAAACATCTAATAGGCCATCTTCTGTCTTCTTGCAACTTCAGGGTCCAATGCAGGATCATTTCTTATTAAATCTTTTTTAAAATTTTTTTTCATCTAACCTCATATTAAATATCTCTAAGAATGTAGTTTTTACCACTCCTTGAGGAGAGAGTTCTGTCCCATAAATTTTTGCCTGGAATTTCTCCCGAATTTTCTTTTAATAAATATTCTCCCAAATATTTACAGTGATTCATTTGCATGTTTTAGACATCTCTCTTCAAAATATTTTTTTGTCTTTGGTGTGAATGTTAGCTTCAAATAAAGATTTCCTGTTAGCTGATTTTTAAAAAATCTAGACTACCTGGATTTAATTCTTAAAACTTTCTTTAAAGTCAGTCCTTCCAGACACTAATCTGTTTTATTGCTCCTTGCTGAACTCCTTTTGATTTATGTCTCCCTGGTAATAAGATGCTCTGAACTATATCAGTATTTGAGGCCTTAGCAGAGTTAAAGAGAGTAGGAATGCCCTACTTCTGCCCTTTGATGCTCACATATCTTTAAATCACCCATGTTGTCTTTGTTGTTGCATTGCAGAAATCAAGGCAAAAATGTTTTTGGTATAATCTCAACAATTTTGCAAGCATTATATTTTCTTTTTGACTTTTTATCCACTGGTAATTCTCATCATGAGCATCTAAAAATAATTTGGTTGTCTTAGTAAGTGGCCCTGTAATAGGCACTTTGGGCATCAAGGCACTTTATTAAAAACGTGTGTACTTATACATAATACAGAATAACAGTGTACATTTTGAGTAGTAAGATACACCTGCTGGTACATTATGAAATTCAGTGATAGAACAAAGAGAATATGGAATTTGGGCTTAGTAAGTTTGCACTACAGGCCTGGCTCTATCAGTTATGAATGTATGGCCCTCAGCTTGTTTGCTTCTCTGTAACATATGGATGATGATAATACCTGTTGTGCATTGCTTCTGTGAGGGTTCCAAGAGATAATGTGTGTAATGTGTTGACCGCAAAACACAAGGTGAAGGATTCATACTTTATTAAAGACAACTTCTGGAAATTTGTAACATATCATTAATGTTTTAAAGTGGGATTAAGAAGTGAAAAAGATTAGGTAAGACTGAAATTTATACAGAATGAAGCTGGTTGATTTAATGAATCATTTGAGAAAATTAAGACAATATAGGAAGACTTTAAGGCACGGAGGTAAGAATATCAAGTGGCCTTTTTTGTGGAGATGAGAGAAGAGATTACTTTTTAGTTTTATATATTGAAATTGAAAGGAAGTGATAGTTTTAGCTTGGGCAAAAACCATTTTTTTCTCTCATTAATTCATTCATATTGCTTTCCTAATGTGATTTTTTTGTTGTTTTCTCCTGAATTAATAATTCAATTAATGACATGTGGCTTCCATTTTCCAAATACTTTTTGAGCACATTAAAGCAATTGCATTTTCTCTAACTTTGTAAGGCCACTGTTTATATATCACTTTGGCAGTTTCTCTGGTTACACCTTTAATTCAATTACTTATTCCACTCTATGCTTAGGCACTTTGGATTTCATACAAACATGGTGATGATCATAAAGGAAGTAAAAATAGGGTAGTTCTTCATACCCTGGGAGTTGTGCCTTTGCCTGACTTTCTGTCTTTTCTGTGGTATGTTATGCTTTACTTTTTCCCAACAAAGAAATCTTGGGCTAATTTTTTGTTCTTAAGTTTATTTTGCTCCGTCTGACCCTGCTTATAATATAATCAGTATGTTTCATTTGTATGCTTGTCTCTTTATGGCCATAACCACATATCTAATTAAGATGTATAGCATTTATTATATGCATCAACAACCAGCTTAATATTTCTAAAATTTTGTATCGTGTCACTCTTTTGCTCAAAAACCTTTTGGATTGCTTATAAAAATTTTTCAAATTCTTTTATGTGGGATTCACACCTTTCACATTTCACTCTTGGCTTACTTTGTTTTGCTCTATGTTTTCATTACTTTTTAATATAGGCCTCCATCATTAGTCACTGTCCTTATAACACCTTCACTATCCCAACCCCCTACTTAGGATAGCCTATGTATTTCTGCCTTTAATGACATTCTCTTAACTCTTTTCAAATCTCAGCCTCAACCCACCAATTCTTAAAGGCCCATTGCAAATGTTTCTTATTTACATAAATTCTTTCATGAATAGGGTGCTCCAAGTAATCTTTTTCCCTCCGGACTGTTGAAGGTTTTACTCTGTGATATTCATTTGGACCTTTCTGTGTTGTTTTTATATTTAACTTCTCATATTTATATTTATTTTGCCTTTCTAAATAATGTAAATTCGTCATGGTAAGGGACCACAACTAATTATTGTATAAATGTCTGGCATTATATATGATACATGGTAGGTCTTCAATAAATAGTCTTGGGTACATGGTAGTTTAAGAATACAGTGGAAGGCCCTGGGAAAATGGAGGTAACCAATAAAGAAATGAAAGAAAATACATGAAGATCCCATTCATTTTTTGCCTTGAGGGTATATTCCCATGAAGTCCATTGTTGATGTTTATTTTAATAACATTCTTCTTTTTAAAAAAATATTTATTTTTTAGTTGTAGTTGGACTCAATATCTTTATTTATTTATTTTTATGTGGTGCTGAGGATCGAACCCAGGGTTAGTAATATGTTCGGCGAGCGCTCTACCGCTGAGCCACAACCCCAGCCCTGGCATTCTTCATTCTTTTAATCATATTTTTATCTTTGATTGTCAAAGTTGTCTTGGTTTGGGGCTATACATTAAGTTAACTTTACCATTCTATTTAAAGCTTTGCATTGGAACCACAGGCTTTAAAATTTTTTTCTTTTATTTATTTATTTTATTAAAGCTTTATGGTTACACATAGTAGTTGGATTTGTCCTGATAGACTCATACATGCATGGAAATCGATTTAGTTCATGATCCTCCCTTTTCCCTCCCATCCTCCCTTCTCGCTCCCCTCCTTCCACCACTCTATAAGGCTTCCTTTCTTTCATGTATTAATTTGTATTTGATTGGTTCTTTTGTAATCTTATCCTTCCCTCTCCCTTTTCTTTATTTTACTCTAGCTTCTGCATATGAGAGAAAACTGCAGGTTTGTTTTTGATTGTATCTGTTTTTGTTTTTGCTTTACTTTTGCTTTTCTCTGTTAGCCTTCTGTGCCAGATTTTCCAATTCTTGATGTAACAGTGCTTTCCCACAATTTTCTAGTTTTTTAAAATCTTCATCTGAAGACTTTGTCTTGAAAGAGCTTTTGAAATGCTAAATGATGAATGTGAGTATACTTTGCAAACCTTAAAGTTTAAAGTTTAACAACCATTATTATCATTCTCTTTTCTTCAGGAAGTTTTCATGAAGGTGGAATAATTAACTTTTTCTTTCTATTCCCATTTTATCAATCAAGACGAGTCACATAAGAATAGCACAACCGCTGTCTTACGTATTTGCTTTGAATTTATCCAACTTTCATTATCTTATTTTATTTCACATGTTTCTTGAGATTCAGTTACATTTAAACATATTTATATATCATATATTCTTTATTTAGTTTTTATGCAGGACAGAGAATGGCAGAATATGAAATAAATAAAAGATATTGTCTCAAATCACCATTAGAACACAACAGTAATAATTATTTTAAACAAAATCTGCAAATCATTGTCGAAATTAGTATTTGAAATGTCAGAGAAGAACAGAATATTTGCATAATCTCAAAGCATACCCCCCATGATATTTATTAATTAATTACTCTGATACTTTTAGTACATGTTCATAAATTTTCTTCTTTGGTGAAGAAGAGTAACACAAAGAATGTATAGGATGGAAATAAGTGGAATACAATAGTTTATTACAGTATAACAAGAGATAAATCCTGTCAGATTTAGGTGGAAGTTAGGTTGGGCTTATGAAAGATGAATAGATTTGAAGAGGTAGAGACTGAAAGAGAGGACATTTAACTCAAGAGAAAGCCTGGGACAAAGCCTGATATGTGTTTGTGCAGCAAAATGACCCCCCCCTCCGCTGCATGTAACGTACATGTTAGAAATTATCTTTAGTTCATGTGCTAGAACCACTTTAAATTCTTTTCTGTGGAAGCCTATTTGCATATTTTTGTTCATTCAGAAATATTTGTAATTAAAGAAAAATATGGAAAGTAAACTACATGTTAAAATTTTCCCAAGCAAAATTCATATTGCTAGAATTATGTCTTAATTAGGTTTTAAGATGTTCTAATATATATTATATATATATATATATATAATATATATTATATATATATTCGAAATATTTTGTTAGTTGTTAATGGACCTTTATTTATTTCTATGTGGTGCTGAAAATTGAACCCCGTGCCTCATACATGCTAGGCAAGCACTCTACCACTGACCCATAACTCCAGCTCCTCTAATATATTTTTGTTAGCTTTAAAATATGTAATTAAAAAAGGAGAGTCTGGCATGGTAGCACAATCCTATAATCCCATTGATGTGGGAGGCTGAGGTAAAAGGATCACAAGTTGGGGGCCAGACTTGGCAATTTAGCAAGACCCTGTCTCAAAAAAAGAGTTGGGGGGCCTTGGGGTGAAGCTCTGTGGTAGAGCACCCCAGAGTTCAATTTGCAATACCCCCAAAAATGAGGTGGGTGGGAGAGGGAGAGGGAGAGGGAGAGGGAGAGGGAGAGGGA
>NW_025999999.1:4826934-4847170 GCF_001458135.2 Marmota marmota marmota | reverse complement strand
TGTGTGTGTGTGTGTGTGTGTGTGTGTGTGTGTGTGTGTGAGAGAGAGAGAGAGAGAGAGAGAGAGAGAGAGAGAGAGAGAGAAAGGGGGAGAGAGAGAAAGAGAGAGAGACACGTACACAGACATAGAATAAACAGACACACAGAAAAGACATAGGATTTTGATAGATGAGTATATTCACTATACTGTGCTTAGATAAGAGAGGGATCCAGTGTTTTATTCATGTATTGTTTTTATTGTTTAACTTATTCATCCACTCATTTATCTGGAACCCAAAAGTCTTGTGAAGCAAAAAAAGAAAAAAAATAGTGCTTTAGGTTGGTTTTCCCTTCAGTATATTTGAAGGTCTTACAGGATAGGAGACAAAATCATTGTTAGATAAAACAGTGAAAGAATAATTATAAGGAGACACAAAAATAATTGAAAGAAGTGGCTGTCACATTTTTAAGCTCTATTAGAGTGGCATAATAACTGGCAATATGAGTTGAATAGAACTTATAGTTTCTTTTGGAAGGAGGTGTATTTTGGAAGTACACACATTGAAGGGGATTATAAAAATGGAGATCAACAGTGTGATTGATGTAAGGAGATTGGTGGGAAAAAACAGAAATAAGAATTTTTGAAAAAATTCTGGGGAAACTGAAAATATTTAAAAAATTTCTGGGTAATTTTAGAATTAAGTTATCTTGTATTTACTTACTGGAACCATATTCTACTTTTCTATTCCTTCAAATTCTAAGCTGAGTGATGCCTTATGGAAGGATAGGGGAGCTGGTAAAGGTGATATTTCAAGAAGGCCCTTCCTTCATACTTCCTCCAAGTTCTTGAAGTCTTTGTCTTAAGATTTTGTTAAATTTAAGCAGAGAACCTTATAGTACTTAAAATGAAGTAAATTAAAGATCAAAGAGGTTATATATTCTGCACCAAGTCTCAGGGGTTAAGTAAATGTGCTAGTAATTGACTGAGTTGTCAGTGAATCCAGGACCATCACATTCCTAAGTTTGTAATTTTCACAGTTCCTGTTATAGCACAGTAACACACTGTTCCTTATTTCTCTACCAAGACAGATTCAAAGGCCTTTACTTTAGGTGAAATGCTTTTGTGTTTGCCTCAGTTTGATTTGAATATCTCTTTTAAAAAAGGGCTAAATGATAATTATTGTTGATTTCCCTGTGGCTGTTTCCATGTGGTTTGGACACTTATCATCGCAAACCTATTCTGTAGCCTCTCATCTGGGTCTCTATCTTCATATTCTCTCCACCTTACTGTCCGGTTAGTCTCTGAAGCTCTGCTTTCCTTCTGTCATTGCCTAGAGTGAAAACTTCAGGGTCATACATTCCTTGTCTACTAGATCAAGGCCTCCTTAACTGTCCACCATCTTTTGAGGCTCTCTGCAGTCAAGCCCACCCTCCTTGACCAGCTTCTTCCTTCAGTCTTTCCATAGGAACCTGAGTCCATTCATAAGCTGATGGTGTTGCTTTGTGTTAGTGTTCCTACCTCTCTGCCATTCTCTTCATCTCTAACCCGCTGAATCCCCTGCCCAATCATCCCTATGCCACTTTCTAGCTATTTCTATATGTCACCTACTTTCAAAATTCTGCTTAAGTTTGTCTTCTTTCTCTCTGATTCTTCATTATCTCAGTTCAAGTAATTCTAATAAATTTTTTTTAATTTTTAAAACTTTTTTTGGGGGCCTGAATGCTTAAAGCATTTATTGCCTAAAAATAATTCCTGTAGTTATTATAATATTCTATCTTTTGCTCTCAGGTTTTTTTTGGGTGTATTTTTATGTAGACTTGTCTCTGTCCCTGGTTTATTGACCATTTGAGCAAAACAATTATATCAATTTCAGCAGTTTCTACAACATCTAAATATACCTTTTGCTTAGTAGCTATTCAGTGAATACTTATTGACTGGTTATTTCCCACTTACTTGGCAGCTTAACATACTAAAGGAAGCAACATCTCTTTCATTCATTGTTCCTGCTTTTATTTATTTATTTTTTAATTCATAGGATTTTTCTGGTTGATGTTTAACTTCTTTATTCATTTCTTTTTAAAGATTTATACTTTTTTATTCATTCTATTACCTACCAATGCAATGTATGCTCATTAATACAAACTCAATAATACATACATCAAATAAAAAGTGAAAGTCTCTCTTTTGTATTCTACTCCCAGTCCCACTTCAGAGATATAATCATTTTTAATAGTTTGGCATATATATTTTCAGATCTTTTGTCCTTCATACAGAAGTATATAGATTTTTAAATATACACATGGGATCATATTGTGTTATCTAGAAAAATTTTTTTAAAAATTTTATTGGCACATTATAATTATACAGAATACTGGGCTTCATGGTAACATATTCATACATGAACACAAGATAACAATATAATTTGGTTAATTTCCATCTTCAATACCTTCCCTTTTTTCTCCCCCTTCCCTTTTCTGGTCTCTTTTGTTTATTCTACTGGTCTACCTTCCTTTAGAAAACTCTTAGCTGGTAATTTTGGTCCATTTTTCATTGGCTAAAGAATAATCTGAATGTGAATGAGCTTTATTTAGTTATTCTCTTTCATTGGTACTTTTTTGTTTTTAAGAATTTATCTGTTTGCTATTTGTAGTGTCTAACAAAATGATGCTGAAGTATTACATCTCTCTTCAAATTAGAATTTGATCTAATTTTTCCCCCTAACATCTATTTATATACCCTTATCCATCTTAATCCTTTTGTTATAATACATTCTTTGGGTAAATGAAAATGGCTAGAGCAAAACTAACCCTACCCATCAAAATATGTTTTCTTTTAATAAAACAAGTGCTTTGTAAAGTTATGGATGCAGATGGAAAGTGACACTAAAAATGTTTTGACCTCTTGTTCAAGTAGTATATCACTATGTGATTTGAAAGAGATCCTGGCTGGGAATTTTTGATTCTCTTTAAATGTCACTCATCTCATTAAAGCTGTTTCATAAATTTGAATACTACTCAGCCCATGAAGAGAGATTTATAAAGAGCTGGCATGTTCAATTAGAAACAGACTAAAGAAGACAGAAGGCAACCATTTTTGAATAGTTTCTGATCAGTCATTTGCATGAGAAAAATAATTATATTTTACATTTGTAATATTCCTTAAAAGTTAAAAAAAAGAACTCCTTACATCCTCACAGCAACTATATATGGTAATCTTATTTCACATAGACATCTCCATTTAATAAATGAGAAAATAGACTCATTGAAGTTGTTCATAATAACATGGTTTTAAGTATCAGTGCTGGGATTAGAACTTCTACCTTCAGGCCTGACACTCTTTTAAGTATCACAGCTAAATCATCACAGAACACAAGTACTTATTCCCATTCAGTGGCCATAGGTATTTATGTTCTGTGGTGGTTGATCCAATGTGAAACAGCTTATCTGGAAGGCTAGAATGGGTCTGTGGTTTCTGTGAAAGGTCACGTCTGCTTGTAGGAAAGCTGGGGTTCATTTTAATCATGGCTTCTTGCATGGTTTTGAACTATTCTCCATTGACAAATTCCTAAACAGTTTGTAGAATGCTATTCCTGGAGACATAGAACTTGAACCCCAGACCTTCTTTAGACTGGGGCCCAAACCTAAGATATTGTTAGAATCTAGTCCACAACATGTAACAGAGGAGAATTTGAGAGTACTCTGTGGGATGCCAATATCACTGCTGAGACCTCCAACAAAGAAAAGATGTAAATGTAGACATTCATTAGCTATTACAATGCACCCAGTGAAAGTATGGGATTGTCTGTTTGACTGCTACAAAGGAGGCCCATAGTGAGTAAGCAGAGAAGCTGGAAATAGATCTTGAGCTTTCTGGTGACAGTCACTAAACCATGCACACTTTTAAAATTGCATATAGTCACTATTGAGATAAGTCTGTATATTTTTTCAGTGATCTTGATAGGCATGCTATTCTTGGCTGGGTGTTTATTTCCTTGTAATTTTTTGGAAAACCATATTGTGGACTTATTTGCCTGACCATTGTGAACTGCCTGGGAAAAGTAGACTCAAGGTAAAATCAGTGAGATGTAGATTCAAAAGGAACTATGGTCCCAGGCTTAGCCAAGTTAAAATCCTTAGGTGAAATTAAACACGTAACCTAAAACCATTGAACAAATAAATGCTATTGTTTCATAGAACATTTGTAGACGCAAATGAATGGCACCCCAGTCCAAAGGTCAGGATTTTCAACAACTTGTAGCAGAAAACTTACACTTATTAAATGTCTTCAGTAGGGGTTTTGTGTTAGTAGATGACTGAGGTCTTTTGTTTCTTATGTTTTCCTCATGGCAATAAAGTTGAAATTTAGCAAGCTTTCAAAATGAAATTTCTCATAGAAGTTATAACCACAAGTTTTAAGTTTTCATCACCTAAATGTGGAACACAACAATTGAAAACTTTGGGGGAGGGGAAAAGAGTTTATAACACATGTGGTGTGTATCAAGGACCAGTGTAAATCAGGAAGGTGTGGTAAGGGGGATTTCCTGTGTTACAGAACTGTTGAAATAAGGCTTGCCTACCCTCCACCAATAAATTCCAAATGAAGGTGTTGGCCTTTCAGACACCATGTAGACGTGGTTTGCCCCTTACCTGACACTGTGTTTCCTTGAAGCTGGGATCAACAGTTTGTAGCTAGGAAGAATTTGTCGTTGGGGATAATGTGTTCTTTGATTGTGGCAGGTACCTACCTGTAGGATGGAGCCAGACCAGTACATTGGAGCCTGTTTTTAAAATTATTTTTATTCTTTTTTTTTTAGTCCTTGCTATAGGAATATTCATTTCTAGATTTCCAGGCATGATAATAATAATTACCATTTATTGAGTACTTATATGTCCCTATTGCTAGACCTAGAGCTTTTTAAAGGTGATAGGATTTAGTTCCCAGAACCCCATTAAGTTGTACCATTTGATAGATGCTTAGAGTTGTTCCCAATTCTGGCCGCCCATTAGAATTAGCTAGGGGAATTTTAAAACATATTGGGTTCTATCCCAAAGCTCAGGAAATAATGCCAAGAGTTAATAAATGGAATAGCATCAAATTAAAAAACTTTGACATAGCAAAGGAAATAAGAATGTGGAGAAGCTACAGAATAGAAGAATCTTTGCTAACTACTCTTCTTACAGAGGATTAATACCCAAGATATATGAAGAACTCAAAAAACTTAATACCTAAAACATAAACAACCCAATTAATAAATAGGCGAGTGAACTAAATAGACATTTCTAAAAAGAGAAATGCAAATGGACAACAAATAAAAGAAAAAAAACGTTTAACATCATTAGTAATTAAAACTATACTGAGATTTTCTTATTCCTGTCAGAATCATAGCCATCAAGAATATGAACAATAATAAATGCTGGAGAGGACATGGAGAAAAAAGGAACATACTTACACTGTTGGTGGGATTGTAAATCAGTACAACTGCTATGAAAACCTGTACAGAGATTCCTCAGAAGGCTAGAGGAACCATATGACCCAGCTATACCACTTGTTGGGATTAATTCTAACAAATCAGATACATGGATACCTATGTTTACAGCAACACAATCCACAATAATCAAACTATGAAACCAACATTGATGTCCACCATTGGATGTATAGATAAAGAAAATGTGGTATATTTACACAATGGAGTTTTATTCAGCCGTAAAAGAATAATGACATTATGTCATTTGTAGGAAAATGAATGGAATTTGAGAATATTACATTAGGCAAACTAAGCTAAACTCAGAAAGTCAAGGGTCCTATGTTTTCTGTCATATATGAAATCTAGAGAGGAAAAGGAAAAGAATGGTGTGGGGAGATCTCATGAAAATTTAAGGGAAATCAGTAGACTAGATGAAAGGGACCAGGAGAAGGAAGAGGGGTGGGAAAGGGGAAATACTAGGGAATGATACTGACCAAATTATACTGTTATATTGTTTGCATATTAAGAATATGTAACAATAGATCCCACCATTATGTACAACTGTAATATACCAATAAAAATATGGAGAAAAAATATATTTGGGTCCTAGACTAGTTAAATATATCTCTAGTATCAGCATTTCAATTAAAAAAAAAAAAAAAAACCTTCCCAGGTAACCCTAAAGTGCACACCAGAATAAGAACCTCTGGGTGAAGTGATTTGCCTGAGGCACCCTACCTGGTCTATGGTGGCATTTGGAGCTAGAGCCCAGGCATCAAGTATTTTAGTGATGCCTACACTTTTAATGTACATATGTATTATATGGTGAAGTAGTAAAAATGAGATGCTGTATTTCTGACAAACTTCTAGGTGATGTCTACGTTGCTGGCAAAGGGGAGCAGCAAAGCTTTGCTACTGGTTACTAATATTAGCATTTATGGGAGCCCAAAGGAAAAAATGTTTACTGGAAGACAGTAGCAAAATGGGGAGCTGGGAGAGAATTCTCATTCATTTTGCTTTAGTGATGATGGCAGGCCAATTAAATAAACATCCCAGCATTTTCCTAGGGCCATCCTAGACTTTTCTAGAGCTAAATAATCTGTTGCAGGTAGTTTTTGCATTCTTGAAAACCCTTTTAAATGTCAAGACTGTAAGATTTCATTTTTTTTTTGCTAAGATTTCATTTGTTTATTTGTCAGGTAAGAGATGTGGTTGTAATTGTTAAATGGATCAGTTGTTAAACTTTTCCTCTTCTTGTTAAAGGGGGCTGAAACAGGAGTTCAGATGGATGAGAAATTTCAAGAAAGCTGTACATTTTCACAATTAAATGTTACTTTCCTTAATTGCCTACTATGTAATCGGCACTTTACTATGTTTCCCTTCTAAGGATACAGAAATGAATAAGACACAGTCCTTGTCCTGATACAACTTAGATTTTAGTGGAGAAAATGACATAAAATAGATAACGATATTGTAGGAATGTGAACAGACAAATTACTGAGGAAGAAGTAGTAATTGTAAGAAATATTTGAGGAATATTTTGTAGGTGTCCCAGATGAATTTATTGCTGATATTGTTTTTGATTATTGTAAACATTGGTTAGTGTTTAGATTATTAGAACATTGTTGATATTTCTAAAGGTTTCTTCTGTGTTTAGAATGGTTTTATAATTTTGAGATTAAAGATCCAGGTGATTCTCATCGGTTACATGCATAACTTTTTAAAAAATTAAATGTATTTCTTATGGAATATCAGTAACATCATCAGTTTGAATTTATTGAATAATTCCAAAGAGCTTGGAATTATGCTAAAAAATTTAACAGCATTGGCTCATTTAAATTTTTTAACAAACAGCTTTATTGAGATATAATTCACATTCTATATAATTCACATGCCATTTAAAATTTACTGTTCAGTGAATTTTAGTATCTTAACAGAGTTGTGCAACAATATACCACAATTTTAGAGCATTTTCATCACCCTGAAAGGAAATTTTGTACCCCTTAGCCATTTTCTCATAATTTGTCTTTCCCTACGACAATAGACAATCACTAATCTACCTTTTGTCTGTCTGGATATTTCATGTGAATGTAATCATACAATATGTGGTCCTTTGTTTTTGACTTCTTTTACTTAGCATGATGTTTTCAAGGTGCATCCCAGTTGTAGTATGCACCAGAACTTAGGTTCCTTATTGCTGAATTACATTCCACCATATGGATACACCACATTTTGTTTATCCATTTATCAGTTTAATGAACATTTGGGTTTGTACTTTTTGGCTCTTATGAATAATGCTGTTATGAACATTTGTGTAAGCTTTTGTGTAGACATATGTTTTCCTTTCTCTTGAGTCTATACCAAAGAGTGGAAATATATGCAGGGTCTATGGTAATTCTGTGTTTTAAGGAACTGACAAACTTGTCCATTGGCTCTACCATTTTATGTTTGAACCAGCGAGGTATGAGGATTCCAATTTTTCTACATCTTTCCAACACTTGTTATTGTCTCTTTTTGATTCTGACCATCTTAGAGGGGGACATGAAATAGTATCTCATTATGGTTTTCATTTATATTTCTAAAGATGGGTAATGTTGAGGATCTTTTCCTTTGCTTTTTGGTCATTTGTATGTCTTTGCCAAAATATTTATTTAAATCCTTTGCTTAAATTGTTATTTGTCTTTTTTATTATTGAGTTGTTAGAGAATATGTGTGTGTGTGTGTGTGTGTATTCCAGCTGTAAGTCCCTTATGAGATATATGACTTGCATACATTTATTTCCATCCCATGGGTTATTTTTCACTTTCTTGATTATGCCCTTTGAAGCATGACTTTTAAAAACATTTTTTTGATAATGTTTCATTTAGTTTTCGTGATATTCCCATTTTATAGAAGAGGAATTCAAGGCTTGGGAATGTTAAGTCTCTGCCTAAAGCTCACATAGAAGCCAAGTGAGTGATATATACATGTAATCCCAGGGCTGGGGAGGCACAGCCATCTCAGGCAGTTTAACTTTAGCACTTAGTTCCTTATGCCTCCTTCAGATTAGTTTTTCTAAAAATGTGAACCCAGGGGACAAATGCTCATGGGAAAATATAAGCCTTCTAGGCCTCTTTTATTGGCTTTGCTTGTTGACAGTGACATTGAATACAACATTTACCTCAATTTGAAAGTTGTGTTTGTGAGTACCACAAAGGGAATTTTTTTCTCTTGCTGAAACTCAGGGAAATATGATGTTTTCCTTTGGCCATGGACTTCCTGTCTTGTGCAGCAGAAGACCAAGGCCAGAAGTGGTCTATTTAATCATTGTATGATTATTTATCAGAGATTATTTAAAAAGGAATTCAGTGTTAGAGACTTCTTTTTTAAATTTTAAACATCAGAAATTTATTGGTTGCTCAAAACATTACATTGATCTTGACATATCATATATCATACATTTGTTTCAAATGGGGTATGGATTCTTATTATTCCCCCGTGTACAGATTGCAGGATCATGTTGATTATACAGCCACGTTTATACATACTATCAAACAAGTGTCTGTTGTATTTTGCTGCCCTTCCTATCCCCTTCTTATGCCCCCTCCCCTCCCCTCCCTCTACCCCATCTACCATAACTCATTTCTCTCACTCTCTCTTATTTTTTTTTCCTCCCCTTCACCTCACATCCTCTTATATGTATTTTTGTATAACAATGCGGGTCTCCTTCCCTCTTCCGTGCAGTTCCCCCTCTCTCTCCCATTCCCTCCCACCTCTCGTCCCTGTTTGATGGTAATTTTCTTCTCATGCTCTTCCTCCCTGCTCTGTTTTGAGTCACCCCCCTTATATCAAAGAAGACATTCGGCATTTGTTTTTAAGGGATTGGCTGACTTCACTTAGCATATTCTGCTCTAATGCCATCCATTTCCCTGCAAATGCCGTGATTTTGTTGTTTTTTAGTGCTGAGTAATATTCCATTGTGTATATATGCCACATTTTTTTAATCCGTTCATCTATTGAAGGGCATCTAGTTTGGTTCCACAGTCTAGCTATTGTGAATTGTGCTGCTGTGAACATTGATGATGCTGTATCCTTGTAGTATGCTCTTTTTAGGTCTTTTGGGAATAGTCCGAGAAGGGGAATAGCTGGGCGGAATGGTGGTTCCATTCCCAGCTTTCCAAGGAATCTCCATACTGATTTCCAAAATGGTCGCACCAGTTTGCAGCCCCACCAGCAATGTACAAGCGTACCCTTTTCCCCACATCCTCGCCAGCACTTGTTGTTGTTTGACTTCATAATGGCTGCCTTTCTTACTGGGGTGAGATGGTACCTTAGAGTGGTTTTAATTTGCATTTCTCTGATTGCTAAAGATGGTGAGCATTTTTTCATGTATTTGTTGATTGATTGTATATCCTCCTCTGAGAAGTGTCTGTTCAGATCCTTGGCCCATTTGTTGATTGGGTTATTTGTTTTCTTATTGTTTATTTTTTTGAGTTCTTTGTGTACTCTGGAGTAGGGCTCTATCTGAAGTGTGAGGGGTAAAAATTTGTTCCCAGGATGTAGGCTCCCTATTTACCTCTCTTATTGTTTCTCTTGCTGAGAAAAAACTTTTTAGTTTGAGTAAGTCCCATTTGTTGATTCTTGATTTTAACTTTTGAGCTACAGGTATCCTATTAAGGAATTTGGAGCCCGACCCCACGAGGTGGAGATTAGAGCCAACTTTTTCTTCTATTAGATGCAGAGTTTCTGGTTTGATTCCTAGCTCCTTAATCCATTTTGAGTTAACTTTTGTGCATGATGAGAGACAGGGATTCAATTTCATTTTGTTGCATATGGCTTTCCAGTTCTCCCAGCACCATTTGTTGAAGATGCTATCCTTTCTCCATTTCATGCTTTTATCACCTTTGTCTAATATAAGGTAGTTGTAATTTTGTGGATTGGTTTCTGTGTCCTCTATTCTGTACCATTGGTCTACATGCCTGTTTTGGTACCAGTACCATGCTGTTTTTGTTACTATTGCTCTGTAGTATAGTTTAAAATCTGGTATCTCTATACCGCCTGTTTCACTCTTCCTGCTTAGGATTGCTTTTGCTATTCTGGGTCTCCTATTTCTCAAGATGAATTTCATGATTGCTTTTTCTATTTCTGTGAGAAATATTGTTGGGATTTTGATTGGCATTGCATTAAACCTGTAGAGTACTTTTGGTAATATCACCATTTTAATGATGTTAGTTCTGCCTATCCATGAACAAGGTATATCTTTCCATCTTCTAAGGTCTTCTTCTATTTCTCTCTTTAGGGTTCTGTAGTTTTCATTGTATAGGTCCTTCACCTCTTTTGTTAGGTTGATTCCCAAGTATTTCATTTTTTTTGAGGATATTGTGAATGGGGTGGTTGTCCTCATTTCCATTTCAGTGGAGAGACTTCTTCAGTGATTTTTTTTTCTTTTTTCTTACTGAAGGGTAATGATATTTTATCTTCAGGGTATCTTTTTCTCTTCTCTGCCTTTTGGATTTTCCTTAGAAGTCTCATTTTGCTTAAGGTGGGGGAAAAAATCCTATTTTGATATCCAGTATTTTCCCTAAAAGAATGTTTCTTTTAGTTAGTTCATGAATATAATAAAGACTTTTTGATGCAGCACCAACTTTCTTTCCTGCTTCTTTAGCTCCTTTGTTATTTTCTACTTTGACTACCTGTTATTGTCCTGTCCCAGACTTACTAAAATGGTAACCTCCTAAAATGACTCAGTGGCACTAACTTCTTTCAAAGGAAAGGAATAAACACTTCTTGAGCATCTACCTCTGCAAGGAAATTTATATATTATTTTTAATTGGGCAATTAGAAATTGTTTGTATTTATCATATACAACACGATGTTTCAAGATGTACATTGTAGAATGTTTCATTTGAGCCAATTAACATATGGGTTACCTCACACACTTATTTTTTGTGGTGAGAACACTTAACATCTGCTCTCTGAGAGATTTTAAAGAGTATAATACATTGGTAGTGACTACAGTCATCTTGTATGATAGATATTTTGAATTTTTTCTTATTCTAATCAAAATTTTCTATCTTTTGATCAACATCTCCCCACCCTACTACCCTTCATGTCACTCCTGGTAACCAAATTCCTGCTTTCTGTTTCTATGAGTTCAACTATTTTTAGATTCCACTTGTAAATGAGATCATGTTGTATTTGTTTCTCTTGTCTCGCTCATTTCACTTATACCATGTCCTCTAGGTTCATCCATGTTATCACAAATGACAGGATTTTCTTTTTCTTTTTTTTAAGGCTGAATAATATCCATGTATATGTATATGAGATATATTTATATATATATCTATATCTGTCTCTCACATTTTCTTTTATTTATCCATTATGAATAATGCTGTAATGAACATAGGAGTCAAGGTGTCTCTTCAATATACTAATTTAATTTTCTTTCACTTTATACCCTGTGGTGGAATTACTGGCTCTTATGATAGTTCTATTTTTAATATTTTGAGGACATTTTATATTGTTTTATATATACATCTGTGCTAATTTACATTCCCACCAACAACATACAAGGGTTTCCTTGTCTCCATATCCTTGCTAACACTTATCTTTGTGTTTTTTTTTTTTTTTGGTGGTATTGGGAATTGAATCAGGGGCTTGCACATGCTAGACCAGTGATTTACCAGAGCTATACTCTTTTTGTTGTTGTTTTAGTACTGGGGATTGAATCCAAGGGTGCTTTACCACTGAGCTACATTCCTGTCCTTTTTATTTTTTATTTTGGTACAGTATTGCTAGGTTGCCCAGGTTGTCCTTGAACTTGTGATCCTCTTGCCTCAGCCTCCCAAATTGCTGGGATTACGGCTTGGCAGCTCTCATCTTTGTGACTGGCAATAGTTTTTCCAGCAGGTATGATTTCACTGTGGGTTTTAAATTATATTTCTCTGATTATCAGTTATGATGAACATTTTTTCATGTTCTTACTGGACATTTGTATGTCTTCAGAAATGACTATTCAGGTATTTTCCCTGTTTTTAAATTGTGCTGTTTCCTTGCTTCTGAATTGAGTTACTTATATATTTTAGATATTTAACCCCAATCAGATGTATGTATGGTTTTCAAATAATTTCTCCTATTATGTAGCCTCTCTTTTCACTCTGTTGATTATTTTCTTTCCTGTAGAAGGAATGTACCGTAACACAATAAAGGCCATATGTGACAAAACCACACAGCAGAGAAAACATTCAACTTTTGGCTTTCTGAGTCTGGATTATTTAATATACCAGAAAATTCCATAATTTCATTATTCTTTATGGCTAAGTAATATTTCATTGTGTATACATAACACATTTTCTTTATCTATTCAGCTGTTGAAGGACACATTGATTGGTTCTATATCTTGGCGTTTGTGAATCGTGCTGCTATAAACATTGATGTGGCTGCATTACTGTAGTATGCTGATTTTAGATCTTTTGGATATATACTAAGGAGTGGTATAACTGGATTATATGGTGGTTCCATTTCTAGTTTTTTGAGGAATCTCCATACTGCTTTCCAGAGTGGTTGCACTAATTTGCAGTCTTACCAACCATGTATTAGTTAGTGTACCTTTCCCCCCAACATTCTTGCCAACACTTACCATTATTTGTATTTTTGGTAATTGCCATTCTGACTGGAGTGAGATGAAATCTCAGTGTAGTTGTTTTTTTTTGTTTTGTTTTTTGAGGTTTTTTTTTGGGGGGGGGAGGTACCAGGGATTGAATTCAGGGGTACTTGGCCACTGAGCCACATCCCCAGCCCTATTTTGTATTTTATTTAGAAACAGGGTCTCACTGAGTTGCTTAGTGCCTCTCTTTTGCTGAGGCTGGCTTTGAACTCAGGATTCTCCTGATTCAGCCTCCTGAGCTTCTGGGATTACAGACATGTGTCATGTGCCCAGCTTCTGTGTAATTTTGATTTGCATTTCCTTGATTCCTAGAGATGTTGAACATTTTTTTTCATATATTTGTGGGTCAGTTGTACTTCTTCTTTTGAGAAGTGTCTGTTTAATTCTTTCACCCATTTATTATTGGGTTATTTTTTGTGTGTCAAGTGTTTTGAATTCTTTATATATTGTGGATATGATTGCAGTATCTGAGAAGCAGGTGGCAAAGATCTCCAATTCTGTATGCCTCTCTTCATGTTCTTAATTGTTTCCTTTGCTGTGCAAAAGCTTTTTAATTTGATTCCATCCCACTTATTGATTTTTAAATTTTATTTCTTATGCTTTAGGATTCTTGTTACAGAAGTTGGTTCCTGTATCAATATGTTGGAGTGATAGGCCTACATTTTCTTATAGTAGTTGTAGAGTTTCAGGTCTAATTCCTGTTTGATACATTTTAGGTTGACTTTTGTTCAGGATGAGAGATAGAAGTCAAGTTTCATTCTTGTACATATAGATTTCTAGTTTTCCCAGTACTATTAGTTAAAAAGGCTATCTCTTCCCTAATGAATGTTTTTGGCACCTTTGTCTAGTATCAGATATTTGTATTTATGTGGACTTATTTCTGTGTCTTCTATTCTGTTCTATTGGTCATTGTGTCTGTTTTGGTGCCAGTACCATTCTGTGGGATGCCTAAAGCATCAAATTTTTTTTTTTTTTTTTGCTCAGGATTGCTTTGGCTAGTCTTATTTTTTTCAAATGAATTTTAGAATTACTTTTTCTAGTTCTGTAAAGAATGTCATTGGTAATTTGATGGGGATTACAGTGAATCTATATAATGCTTTCGGTAGTATAGCCATTTTAATAATATTGGTTTGGCTTATCCAAGAACATGGAGAGATCTTTTCATCTTCCAAGGTTTTCTTCAGTTTTTTTTTCTTTAGTGTTCTATAGTTTTCATTGTAGAGGTCCTTGACATCTTTCATTAGATTAATTCCCAAGTATTATACTTTTTTTGAGGTTACTGTTAATGGACTTTGTTTTCCTAATTTCTTTCTTTTAATATTTTTAGTTGAGGATGGACACAATGCCTTTATTTTATTTGTTTATATGTGGTGCTGAGGACCGAACCCAGTGCCTCACACATGTGAGGCAAGTGCTCTACCACTGAGTTATGACCCCAGCCCTTCCTAATTTCTTTTTCAGCAGACTGTTGGAAAACTGGATGGCCATATGCAAAAGAATGGTATTATATCCTTATCTTAAACTATACACAAAAATCAACTCAAAATGTACTGAAGACTTACATCTAATACCTGAAACTGTATTATTTATAGAATAAAACATAGGGTAAAATCTCTATGACATTGATTTTGGCAATGATTTCTTTGTTACACCACAGAAAGTATAAGCAACAAAAGGAAAATTAGACAAATGTGCCTACATCAAAAAAAATTTCCTGCACAAAAATGATACAACATCATGAAGTGGCAAGCTATGGAAGTGGAGAAAATATTTGTAAACCATATATCTGAGAAGGGAATAGTATCTAAAACATAAAAGAAACTCCTTAAACTCAAAAGCAAAAAACCAAATAACCTGATTGAAAAAAATTGGTAGAAGGCGTGCATAGACATATTATCAAAGAAAACGTACTTATGGCCAAGTACATGAAAAGATATTCAACATCAGGGAAGTGAAAATTAAACCATGATGAGCTATCACATCATACCTGTTATAATGACTACTATAAAAAGGTGATAATAAGTGTTGGCAAGGATGTAGCAGAATTGTAATACTACACTGTTGATGGGAATGTAAGATGGTGTAGTCTTTAGGGGAAATAGGAAGACTCCTTAAAAAATTACAAATAAAACACCATATGATCCATCAATCCTGGATTTTTATCCAGGGTATTTATCCAAAACATCCTTGGTACTTATCCAAGAAAATTGAAATCAAGATCTGAAGAAACATTTGCAATATCATGTTCTTTGTAACAGTATTCACAATAGTCAAGATGTGGAAACAACCTTAGTATCCATTGATTGATGAGTGGGTAAAGAAAATGTAGTGTATACATATAATTAAATATTATTCAGTCTTAAAAAGGAGGAAGTTCTACCATATGTGATAACATGGATTAACATGGAGTATATTATGCTAAGAGTAATAAACCAGTCACAGAACAATATTTAAAGATTTTACTGACAAGGTATTTAAGATAGTTAAAGTCATAGAAGCAGGGTATCAGGGACTGGGAGGAAGGGGAAAATAGGAAGTGCTATTCAGAATAAAATTTTATTTATGCTCTCTGATTCAAAGTTCTAGAGATCTGCTATACAACATTGTACATATAGCTAACAACACAGTATTCTATACTTAAATTTTTGTTTATAAGGTAGCTCTCATGTTAAGTGTTTTCACCACAATAATATAAAAAAGGTTTCAATCATAACAATATTATGAAATGCTAAATTTAATTAAATGTATATGTTAGGGGTTGAAAGTGTTGTTCCCTGTAACTGTTTTTGGCCTCCTAAATTGTAAGCACTATGAAAATAGAGTCCACATCTTTTATTTCTTCCATACCCCATCTTCTAAAAATGGTGAACCATATAGTGGATAGTTGATACTTTTGATTAATAGATGGGTCTATAATTTATGAAAAATAAGGACCTTAAAACTACACA
The DNA here is from genome assembly GCF_001458135.2 of Marmota marmota marmota. NCBI lineage: Eukaryota > Metazoa > Chordata > Mammalia > Rodentia > Sciuridae > Marmota > Marmota marmota. Next base: position 4,831,134 of record NW_025999999.1, on the reverse strand, counting down.
GTGGAACTGATATTTTTAGTACTTTCTGTGTACCAGATACTGTGCTAAAGGTTTAATATCATTTGTTTCATTTAAATATTTATAGAACCCTGAAAGTTGTTTCTCACCTTTTAATGATAAGGTATCTTTTTTCTTTTTATTTATTCTTTTTAGTTATACATGGCAGTAGAATGTATTTTGACATATCACACATACATGGAGTATAACTTCCATTCTCGTGGTTGTACACGATGTGGAGTTACACTGGTTGTGTATTCATATATGAACATGGGAAAGTTATGTCTGATTCATTCTACTGTCTTTCCCATTCCCATCTCCTCTCACTTCTTCCCATTACCTTCCATCTCCCTTCTCAAATCTGGTGAGTGTCCATTTCCCCCCAACCCCCATCATGAGTCAGCATTCACAAAACAGAAAGAACATTTGGCCTTTAGTTTTTTTGGGATTGGCTTATTTCACTTAACATACTGGCAAATGCCATAATTTCATTCTTCTTTATGGCTGAGTATGCCCTTGTGTAGATATACCACATTTTCTTTATCCATTCATTTGCTGAAAAGTATGAATTGAGCTGTATTGAACATTGATGTGGCTGTGTCACGGTGGTATACTGATTTTAAGTCCTTTGTATGTATGCCGAGACATGGTATAACTGGATCAAATGGTGATTCCATCCCAAGTTTTCTGAAGACTCTCCATACTGCTTGCCAGAGTGGTTGCAACAATTTGCTTTCCTACTGACAATGTATGAGTGTAACTTTTCCTCCACATTCTTGCCAAAATTTATTGTTACTTGTATTCTTATAATTGTCATTCTGCCTGGAGTGAGATGAAATCTGTGTAGTTTGAATTTGGATTTCTGTAATTGCTAGAGATGTTGAACCTTTTTTTAAAAAATATATTTGTTGACCATTTGTATTTCTGTGAAGTGCCTGTTGAGTTTTTTTTTGCTCACTATTTATTGGGTTATTTGTTTTTTTTTTTTTTTTTGGTGTGAAGTTTATTGAGTTCTTTATATATTCTGGAGATTAATGTTCTATCTGAAGTGCAGATGGCAAAGATTTTCTCTCATTCTGTAGGCTTCTCTCTTCATGTTCTTGATTGTTTCCTTTGCTGTAAAGAAGCATTTTAGCCTTTTAGTTTGATACAAATCCATTTTAGTTTGATACAATCCCATTTATTGATTCTTGATTTTACTTCTTGTACTTTAGGAGTCATGTTGAAGAATTTGGTTCCTAAGCTGACATTATGGAGACCTGGGCCTACAATTTCTTCTAGTAGGTGCAGGGTCTCTGGTCTAATGCCTAGGTCCTTGATACTCTTTGAATTGAGTTTTTTGCAGAGTGAGAGAGAGAGATCTAATTTCATTCTACTACATTATGGATTTCCAGTTTTCCCAGCACCATTTGTTGAAGAGCCTTTATTTTTTGGCATTTTTGTCTAGTATGGGATAACTGAATTTGTGGGTTTGTCTCTGTGTCTTTTATTCTGTACCATTGGCCTTTGTGTCTATTTTGGTGCCAATGCCATGCCTTTTTTGTTACTGTAGCTCTATAGTATAATTTAAGGTCTGGCATTGTGATGCCTCCTTGCTTCACTTTTTATTTTTATTTTTTAGCTATTTTAGCTTTATTTTTATATCTTCAATATATGTATTTAATTCCATACAGATTACTTTCAAACCTTTTTAAAAGAACTGAGGCTTATCTACTTGTTTCAACAGCCTTGCCACCATTCTTTTTCCACTTGAATTATGGAATAATGATGATTTTACAATTCTCTTCCTAGGATATTTGGAATTTAATTTCCTCAAGTACTTGACTTTAGGATCCAAAAAGGAGAAAACAAATAGCCAGAAGCAAAATAAACAAAGCCTTATACTTTGGGTATAGATGGATCTGCCTGGTTCTCAAGTACTGACACTTCTCTAAACATCAGTGAGTTCAAATCAAATCATATCCATTCTTATTATCACATTCAGTAGTGCAAGTGTGGGATATGCTGATACCTAAGATAAAAAGAAAAAATAGGTCTTTTATACTTTTTGTCTTGTACTTCTTTCCCACAGACCTAAAAAAAAAAGTCCTATGAGTAAAGCAAAACTACAGAATTACTCTATGAGGCATTTCCAGTGACGAGTGGCTCCAAGAGAAGCTCCATCGGGAGGAAGACCTCAACCTGTTTCACTTTTCTTGCTGAGGATTGCTTTGGCTATTCTGGGTCTCTTATTTTTCCAAGTGAATCTTATGACTGCTTTTTCTATTTCTATGAAGAATGTCATCAGAATCTTAATAGGAATTGCATTAAACCTGTATAGCACTTTTGGTAGTATGGTTATTTTGACAATATTAATTTTGTCTGTCCAAGAACAGGAGAGATCTTTCCAATTTCTAAGGTCTTCTTCAATTTCTTTCTTTGGTGATCTGTAGTTTTCATTGTACAGGTCCTTCACCTCTTTTGTTAGAATGATTCCCAAATATTTTATTTATTTGAGGTTATTGTGAATGGGATAGTTTTCCTAATTTCTCTTAGTTGATTCATCACTGACATGCAGGAATGCAATTGATTTATGGGTGTTAATTTTATATCCTACTACTTTTAGGAATTCATTTATGAGTTCTAGAAATTTTCTGGTCTTCTAAATAAGAATCACGCCATCAGCAAATAGAAATAGTTTGAGTTCTTCTTTTCCTATTTGTAATGATGAAGTATCTTAGCTTCAGAAATAAGTGAGTTATGTGAGATGTCATTAGTAAGATTTGATTATTTTTTATTACTCCAGAAATATATTTCTTCAGCCTCCATAAATTATTGTTAACCTGGAAAAAATTTACAATAGTGAGCATTTTAAATGTATAATTTAGTGGTGGCATGCCTAGGTAGTATTGAATCTAAGAAGAGGATATGTCCTATCTTTTTTTGCTTTTGTCAGATTAATATTTTACATTAGTATTTCTAAATTGTTTTTACATGATATTTCACTGTTGGCTAAATACTTTGAATTTACATCCATTCCTCTATATCCATGGGAATTGGTTTTAGGAACTTCTGCAGATACTAAAATTTGAAGATGCTCAAATTCCTTATAGAAAAACAGTGTAATGTTTACATATAACCTGTGTACATCATCCTGTATACTTTAAATCATCTCTAGATTACTAATAATACCTAATAAAAGTATATAATTCTTATATTAAGAAATAATGGCAAGGGAGTGTGTATATTTTCAGCACAGATACATTGTTTGAAAATATTTTCACTCAGAGGTTTGTTCAATCTGTGGATGTAGAGGTATGTGTCATCTAATCTTCAAAAAATTCTATTGTGTGGGTTCTCTTAGTATTTCAACAAAGAAGAAACCCACTTAGAAATCAAATGGCGGAGGGGAGAAGGAAGATGGCGGCGAGGGGAGTGCATTGCCCCCGTGTGCTGCTTCACTGTGTGGGAGTATGACAAGTCAGGACGGCTAAAGGATATCTTGTTAGGAATTTCCAGCAATAGTGGGGTGCTCCGGAACCTGGAGGAAGGATTTCCATCGCACGAGGATCGGCTACGGGGACTCAAACGCGAGAGGTTTGTCGCACGGAGGGTAACACTGCTTATTCAGCAAATCGCCCCACGGCTAGAGTCTGCAGCGCACGCTGGGATAGAGACGCAGGGTTACAGCGCTGCAGTTTCTGCCAGCCGCGCAAGCACCATACTCAGGGCTGAATTCTGGGTTCGAGACGGGGGAAGGAAGCGGTCCATCTCGGTTCTCCACACCGGTCAGACCACAGAGGAGGCCAGCAGCCACCATGTTGGTAAACTGACGTCACCTCCCCTGTTTTCGACTGACCGCAGCTCATTCAGCCATAGATCCGGTAATTTCAGGCTGCAATTCGCCTGCGGCTTGCAGACAGATTGCTAGGGTTCAGCGCCTGGGTGCTTCCGGAACCGCCCTGGCCCAGGGCTGGGGAGCCTGCGGAGGCTGCTTCTTGGTCCCTGCCCCTATCAGAGCATACACCAAGCACTAAGCAGCCGAATTCCGGCTCCCGGAACTGAGCCCGCAGGGACTGCTTCTTGGAGCTTACACTTATAGGAGCTTACACCGAGCATGGAGCGGCCGAGTTCCGCTCCCGGAACTTCCCTGGACCGGGGCTAGGAGCCCGTGGAAACTGCTTCTCGGTCCGGGTCCTGCTGAGGGCTGGTCAGGACTCACCC
>NW_025999999.1:4783261-4825184 GCF_001458135.2 Marmota marmota marmota | reverse complement strand
ATGGCAATTTGTAAATCAATGGATGTGTAACTGATGTGATTCTGCAATCTGTGTATGGGGTGAAGGTGGGAGTTCATAACCCACTTGAATCAAAGTGTCGAATATGATATGTCAAGAAATTTGTAATGTTTTGAACAACCCACAATAAAAAATTAAAAAAAAAAAAAAAAAAAGAAATCAAATGGCATTCCCAGGTTCACACTGCTATTAATTCAGTCAGAGAGAAATTTGAACTTGTACTTTAAACACCATGTTTAGTACTCTTTCTCTTGTAAGGAAGATAGATTGTGCATAGACATGGAATGCAATGCTAATTAATGTTAAACATATGTTCAGAAAACATGAACATATTCTTGTGGTATAAAGTAGACTTGAAGAACTAACTCATTTTCAGCCAGAAAACAGATTTTCATCTCTTTTAATATATTTGTAGAGCAGTGTATCCCTAACTTTCTGATGACTCCTGCAGAGTTGTGTGTGTGTGAGAATGTTTTTTTTTAAGTGTCTAGGATTTTTTTACTAGAATTTTATAACTGTGTGTTTCATTTTGGTAATAATCTAATGTTATACATTCTGATTCATCTGAATGAACACTTGTGTTATGGGATTTTATTATCTATATTATTGGCATTGGGATTGTGTTGGTGCCAAGTTATACTCCTTTAATTGTTTCGTGTTCATGGGAAAACAGCAGGGGCAGACTTAACACATGGACAGTATAATTAGATTGGAGCCTATGAAGGCAAAATCATGTCAGAGAAGGCTCTAGGAATGAAAGTTTAAAATAGTTCATATAAAGAAAAAAATAGTAGAGTAATTGAGTGATTCATACAGGTCACTCCAGATTGATGATGATGATGATGATGGTGATGATGATATGATTATGGTGAAGTTAATACTTATTGATTACTTGCTTTGTTTTAGTTACTATTCTGTTCAGTTTATAAATATTAGCTCATTAAGTTATAATAGCCCTATGAACTAAGAAAAATAATTTTTGTTTCCCAATCTTCTATGAGGAAACAGGCATAACTTGTGTCACAAGTCTTAGTTATAGTTAGATTACAAGTGGTGATTTATTAATAAAATGGCACCATCTGCCATGTTAAATTGCTGCTGATAATTTAAATGTTATGAGTTTTTCCCTAACTTGTTTCTATTGAACTTACAAATTTGTTTGGTTTTTGGAATTGCTTAAGAACTCTAGGTAAAGGCTGGTTTTTATGTTTTTTAAATGCTAAAGAAATATGATGATGAGAATAATTTATTTCCATCTTCAGGGTAGTCCATGAGAATTTCTTTTTTCTTTATTCATCTTTAAAAAGGGGATCTGATTCTTTGGTTTGGAAGACATTGCTGGGGCATACCATAACTACTCTATTCTACTCTGCCCTCTGTTGTCCTCTGTCATAGTGGCATGCTACTTCTTAGATCTAGAGACTGAAATAGTGGACTCTACACTTTAAATTTTTTTTTTTAGTTGTTGATGGACCTTTATTTTATTTGTTTATTTATATGTGGTGCTGGGAATCGAATGCAGTGCCTCACACAAACGAGACAAGTGCTCTACCTCTGAGTTACAACTCTAGGCCCTGGACTCTACACTTTTTGATAATGTCTTTCTGTTAGTGAAATCCTTTTGAGCATATTCATAAATTTTTATTTGTATATTTATTTGTAAATTATGTACTTACATTCGGATACTAATTATAATGTATATGCAAAATCAGAAATTATAACATATTAAACCGTCTAAATAGATATTACATTTTTTCCTTTTCAGATTTCCCTGTGCACACATAATTCATTTTGGAGACTGCTACTATAGAAGACAGAGTTAGTTTAAGTCATAAGATTAGATTTTGTTTCTGATGCCAATGGATAGGCCAAGTCATTTCTTGTACCTGAGTCTGTTTATTTTTAAAATTTGAATTCCATAGGCTATTTTTTTTTCTGGTAAACAACTTAAAAACTTTGCTCTTTCTTAAAATACTAGGATTTTAGGCAATGATTAGTGTAAATATTAATTGTAGAAATTAGGCACTTGGACATAATCCTAGCCAACACTACCCACATTTTACTTGTGATGGATTAACTCCTTGGAGTTTTTAGCAAATGATGTTTCTGTAATTCTGATTATCTATGGAACTGTCAAATTGTGAAACATTGAGATAAATGAAGTTAAATAGACTTCTTCAAGGAGGTTTTAATATATTAATACGTAGTGCAAATCTCCAAGGGAGAGATAAAAGTATGTGATTTCATGAAATCAGAGTTCTACAGAACATTTTTTGAGAAAGTCTTTTTCTTAGATTTTTTTTTTGGGGGGGTCATAGTGGTATAGCAGTTGAGGACTTTGACTTTAAGGTTAGGCCTGTATTTGAAGTCTGCTGTATTTTAACTAGCTTGGACAAGTCATTTAAGCTTTCTAGGCCTTAATTTGTTTGTTTTTTTAACCTGTAAAGCAAAAATGATATATGCTGATATTTACTGAGTATTTCATTTCACCTTCAGAGAAAGTTTATGAAATAGATTTTCTCATTATTTTCATTTTATAGATAGATGTGGAAAGTAAGGAACAAAGATTATGCAGCTTTTCCAGTGTCATTCAGCTTATAAGTAGCAAAGTAAAAACTCTAATTCAGGCTGAGCGTGGTAGCACATGCCTGTAATCCCAGGGGTTCAGGAGGCTGAGGCAGGAGGATTGGGAGCTCAAAGCCAGCCTCAGCAACAGTGAGGTGCTAAGCAACTCAGTGAGACCTGTCTCTAAATAAAATACAACATAGGGCGGGGCTGTGGCTCAGTGGCTGAGGGCCCCCCGAGTTCAGTTCTTGATGCTCCCCTCCCACCACCAAAAAACAATCCAGTTCAGGTAGTTTGACTCTAGAACCTGTGCTCGTAAGTATTGCTCTATAAAACTGTCATGTTGTGTTATTGTAGAGTTATGTCATGTAAGTATTAGCACAGTGCCCAATGAATAGTAGGTACTTAATAAATGGTAGTTATTGTGTCCTTTTAGATGAGTCCCCACCTTGTTATCCTGTAAAGTGATCCTTGACACAAATGACTCTGTATTGAATAAAGTTGGAAAAACTTCACAGGGAGACAGACAGTGGGGGAAGGGTAACAGAAGGATAGCAGAAGGTAGGGCAGCAGAAGCATCAACCCAGGCTAGTTCTCAGGATTGGAAGTACTCTTTCTGCTCCTGAAGCTGACCTCACTGACTCGTAGGCCCTCTTCTGTTAAGGAAGCAAGAACATTGTCAGGCAGAAGTGGCCAATTAATTCAAAGGAAGGTGATATGTTCTAGGATCTTTCTACTGTCTCAAAAATGATCCATGTGAGATGTACTGCCCCCTACAACCAGTCAGAGCCCATTCAGAAGATAATATTCTACTTAAACAAAAACAGACATATAGGCAAATAAAACAACAGAAAAGCCTTTGCCTAACATGGCATTGATTATCTGTGCCATGCAGTCAAGTAGGTTCTTTCAAGAACTTTGCTTTGGTGCTTCCATAATTTAGGGTTAAGATATGGGTCTGATATCATTTTTGTATAGCTCACACAAGGGAATCATCAAACTTTGCAACAGAGAGCACTTTATTAAAATTTCCATACAACTACAAAATGACAAAAATTAAGTTTGTGCTTTTTAATGAGGCCTTCACCTATTCTCCCAAACTTACTCTTTTGCTCCTCTGTTGTCTGCTCTGACATGTGGAAAAGGAAAAAGGTAGGTGCTTCTGCCATTTGGGGGAAGTGTGGGATCTTTCGTTTAAAATTGCTCTTATGTGTGTTTTGCTTTTTTGGCCTGTTTATATAACTGTAAGAAGCCAGAAGCCAGTGAAAACAAAAATCATGAAAATATCCATGAGACGTGCAGAAGCAGCCTCCTTGAACGATAAACAAGCTCAGCTGCAGGAAGATCTGTGGTCTGATACTCATTACTGAAAAACTTCCACTGGATGGACAGTTTGTCCCTTTGAGTTAATTAACTTTAAGAGTTCTCTGTCCTCTTAGAAATATACCATTCCAGATTGGCTGAAAGCATGTTTATTTTGAACATTCATCAGTAATTCTGGGTCAGCTACATCACAGCTTGGTTTGTTTTGGTGCCAGCTGCATGTGGCAGAAGTTAATTAGATATCTTTGTGGTGTTAAAACGGGGAAAAGTCATGTGGTGGGAATAGGATTCTTGTAGAGAGAAGTGAGTATGGAATTTCCAGCTTTCCTCAGGCCTGAGAAGTCATGAGCACACAAACTAGTCCATATGGGTCCACGAGAAATTCAAAGGCTTTTTCCAAAAATAAGTTTCTCATCTCTGCAAATGAATTTCCATTTCAATATTCTAAAAATATTTAAACAAATCATTTTTCTTGTCCTAAGATTCTTTTTCTAATCCAGACTGACTCTGTTTTTCAACTTCTATTTGAGTTCTACCTTTGCTCTAAAATGGTCTCTTTGCAATGGCTCTGCTAAGCTTTCTTTTGTCTGGGGCTCCCCCATCCCCACCATGTATTATACTGTTTGTGCTTTTTCAAGTGTATTTGGTATGTGTCTCAATTAGATTTAGGTGAGAAATTACCTTGTGAGTAGATAGAACAAGTGACAGCTTTTGAAAATGATTTGAAAAAAAATTCTTCCTCCTCCTCACTTTTGGTCAGCATTATTCTGGTAAAATTTGCCTAATTTTAAGCATATACTTTGGTGAATTTTGACAGATATAGTCATTTGTTGACTCCTGCTTCAATCATGATGATACATGATTCAGGAAGATTTCTATTCCTCAAAAGTATCTTCTATGCTTTTCACAGTTATTCCTCTGCCTGACTCCTGGCCCTTTTTTTTTTTATTTTTTTTATTTTCCACTTTGTATGATGCTTTGGAGATTCATCAGTGTTGTTGCAGTTATCAGAAATTTGTTCCTTTTTATTGTTAAATAGTATTTCATTTGTTGGATATACTGCAAATACTTATTCATTTACCACTTGATGGACATTTGAGTTCTTTCCAGTTTTTGACTATTTCAAATAGAACTGCTGTGAACATTCATATCTTTTCATGAACATGTGTTTTTTTATTTCTTTGGGGTGAATACACAGGAGTGGAATTGTTAGATTCTGTGGTGGGGTTTATGTTTCACTTTTAAAGAAATTAACAGACTTTTCCCCAAAGTTCTTGGATGGTTTTGCATTTCCCCAACAACATTTGAGAGTTCTGATTGCTCCACATCCTAATCACAGTTTTTTTTTTTTAATATTTATTTTTTAGTTGTAGTAGGACACAGTACTTTTATCTATTTATTTTTATGTGGTGCTGAGGTTTGAACCCAAGGCCTTGATTGGGCTAGGAGAGTGATCTATCGCTGAGCCACAACCCCAGCCCTAATCACAGCTTTTTGTAGAGTCTTTTTAATTTTAAAAGTACTCTAGTGAGTGTACAGTGGTACCTCATGTTTTCATTTGCATTTTTCTAATAATTGATGATGTTGAGCATTGAATTATTTACTCATTTCCCCCTACTTGTGTTCTTTGGTGAAATTGCTGTTCAAATCCTTTCTTAATTGTAAATTGGGTTGTTTATCTTATTGTGAAAGTTTTTAATGGATTTCAGATACAAGTCCTTCATTAGATATTTATTTTATAACTTCTTCTTTTGTATCTATTTTGTCTTTTTGTTTTCTTTTTTAAAGATTTTTTTTAGTTGTAGATGGACACAATACCTTTATTTTATTATTTTTTATGTGGTGCTAAGGATCAAACCCAGTGCCTCACATATGCTAGGTGAGTGCTCTACCACTGAGTCACAACCCCAGTCGTCCTTGACCCCTGTAAAAGTTTTAAATTTTGATGATGTCCAATTCATCATTAAAAAATAATTTGTGCCTTTTGTATCCAAGGACTTATAAATAATCAGAGCCAACTTTCAAATACTGTTTTTACTGCTTAATGCATAGTGTAAATTTATTTCTTTTTCTACCCCTCATGCTGTTGATATAATTTCACTTAAACATATGCTATATGTTTTTATTTTGTATTCAGTTATCTCTTAGAGTAATTAAAAATAAGAAAAATTACTTTGTTTTACTTTAATTTATTCCCCTGTGAACCCTATTTTCTTTCATATTTAGGTTTTTGATATACATCATATTTCTTTTGCCTGAAGATCTTTTCTTTAATATTTCTGAAAGAGTAGGTATGTTGGCAAGGAATTTGTTTGGGGAAGCTTGTCTTCACTCTTGAAGGATAATGGAATTCTGGGCTAACATTTTTTATTTTAATTTTTACTCCATTTCCGCACACTCCTTTTTTTCTGGATTTGACTATGATAGGCGTATGGTGTGTGTGTGTGTGTGTGTGTGTGTTGTAATTGTTGTTGTGGTATTTATCCTGCTTAGTGTTATTTGAGTTTATTGAATCTGGCTATGGCTTATTGTCTGTCATTAGTTTTAAAAAATTCTCTGCCATAATTTCTTTAGGCCTGTTCCAGTTATGCATTTAACATCCCATTTAATATTGGTCTGTCCTTGGGATATTTTGTTCTGTTTTTGGACTTCTTTTTCTCTTTGCATTTTATTAGTTAATCTCTATAGACCTATCTTCTCTTACTTGCATAGTTCTAATAAAATATCTACTCTTCTTATATATATTTTCTATACTTAATGTATACTTTGACTACTTTAAATATTTTCCTCTTTATCTCTAGTTTTTCAGCTGTTTGATTTTGAAGTGACTCAGTGTTGTTTTCTTTCTGTTTCTTCATCCTGGGACTCTCTGGGTTTATAGTTTCCACGTAATTTAGAAGGTTTTGACCATATTTTTTCAAGTATCTTTTCCTTCTATTCTCCCATCCCTTTTTTTTTGTTGTGGGCACCAATTATTTGTATGTTAGGCCCATTAGTATTGTCCAATAGCTCAGTGATGCTCTATTAAAGATTTTCCAGTATTTATTTCTCTCTCATATTTTGGATAGTTTGTGTTGCTATGTCTTCAACACCATTGATATTTTCTTCTGTAATAACTAAATTGTTGTTAATCCATTTAGCATACTTTTCATTTCTCTCATTTATGTTTGTTTTTGAAATTCAGCTTTTTATATCGTTTAGAATATTCATCTTTACTCTTGTACTTTATTTTCTTCTTGAGCATACATATTAAATATAATTTTAATAGCTTTTTTTTGTATCTTTGTCTACCACTTCCATCATTTGTGTCATTTCTATGTCTGTTTATATTTCAATTTCTCTCCTCTGTGGCTAATATTTTCCTGCTGCTTTTATGGCTTGTAATTTTAAATTAAATATCACATTTTGTACTTAATGTATTTAGATGCTGGATTTTCTGACAGTTCTTTAAAAATGTCTGTGGGTTATGAGGTCTTTTCAGTTGGCTGTCCAGACTGTGTACTGTGGTATGAACATGAACTATTCCTAGTCCTGTGTTAACTGTGATGATTGTTCTACTTAATCCTGCCTGGTAGTTCTTTTCCTTAACTTGGCAGTTTTCTCACATACATGTATAGGTTACCCAAAGATGTGAAGGGACTCTTCTGCAGATCTCTGAAGGCTAGAAGTTCAAGATCAAGGTGTCAGTCAGTTTGGTTTCTTTTGAGCCTGTCTCTTTGGCTTGTAGATGGCTTCTACCTTTTCATTATCTTATTACATAGTCTTTCTTCTGTGTGTGCATGTGTCTTTGGCATGTGTCCTAATCTTTTCCTTCTTCTAAGGAAACCATTTGGATTGAATTGGATTAAGACTTACCCTAAGGGCCTCATTTAAACTTAATTAACTCTTTGTGGCTCGGTTTCCAAATACAACCATGTTCTTCTGAAGTACAGGGGTTAGGGCTTCAATATATGAATTTGTCAAGGGGCACAGTTCTTCCTATAACAGCTAGTGTTTCCATAAACACAGCAATGACACACATCCATTTATTTACTACAAATATTAATTTCTGTGACTTGATTTATAAATGTTACCAATATAAGACTGGACGTGGCTGATCATAAGTATTGGTTCATTTATTAAATTTACAAGATAGGGCATAGCATGATGGTTATCACCATAACAGAGAGGCTTGCTCCCATAGTATGACCAGTATTGTCCATACATCCCTTCTCTGTGTATCTCTATTGTAAGAGTTATAGAAGCTACAGAACTAGTCTATGCCATAGTCCTTAAGGAATTTAGATATAGTTGGAATTTTTTAACAGAACTTCCTTAAAACTCAAACAAATCATAACGGGAGAATAGTAGAATATTACTTTAAAATAGTATTGGAATTCACATGCATCCACATATGTTGGATATAATGAGGTCTGAAGAAATAAGACTTTGTGGCAAAGATGGAATTCAAGATTTTCTTTGAAAGACGGGAAATTTTAAATAAGCTAAAAAGAACAAAAGTAAGGGAAATAAAATATTAATCTTTGTTAAAAAATTTTCATTATCTAATGAGAGTGGATCAGAGTATCATTTGTGAAAAGTGGAATTGTTTCCACTTCCCTATCACTTAGGTATGCTACCTTATTATTTTCATAGTGATTATAACTCTTCTATGCTTTTTGAGATGCTGTAGTACAGTTGTTTTCAGTTATGAGTTTTAAAGATACTTTTTAGTGTTTATTAAACAAATCTCAGATCTTAATTTGTAAGCCAAATAAAATTTTCTGAAGTTTCTCTTAACCACAGTAGTTGAAGGGATGAGTGATAAACCTGCCTTGGTTAAGGGCATCACTGTTCACCTAGTATCTTAAGGAAATTTTGAACTTATTTTTGACTCTTTCCTGAGACTAATCTCCATGTTAGTTTGGTCACCAGGTATAGCTGTTCTTACTTCTGAAATCCTCTTTCTTGCCACTGTCGTGGTACTAGCTCTTCCTATGGCTTTCCTGAATTATCATAACAAAATAGGCTTCCTTATCTCCTAGTATGTTCCTCAAATTGCTGTCAGAGTTGTTCTAGTGAATAGCCTTCAGTAGGTCACTTCTGTAATTCAGAGCTTCTGACTTCTCTTCAGAGGCTAGAGGATAAAGCTCAAACCATAAGTTTGTTCTCAGCCTTTTTCCCCCAACTTTCTTTCTACTCTTCTATACTGTAGTCTTATTATTCTAAGTATGATGGCAAGTGGAAAAGGAGTATTCTCAGCAGGGAGCAGAATTAGCAAAGTCATGAAAACATATTAATGTATTTGAATTCTCCCAAGCACAACTGAGGACTTCAATTTACTCTTAAAGGCAAAAATGTCATCCCTTTTTATTACATATTCCCTGACTTCATCCACTTTTTTTTTCATCCACTTCATCCACTTATACAATTATAAGTACTTGCTACATTGTTTCAGAGTTATTCTTGTTTTTGTGTGTTTTCATAAGAGGCTATGATTTCCATGGAGGAGGGACAAGTGTTTATTCAACTTTTTATTCCTCTGTCTAATATAGTACACTGTAGGAGCTCATATGTTTATTTGAATTGATCACTGGCATATATAACTAATATTTTCGCTTGAAAGCCTAGTCCAAGCTTGTCCTGTAGGTCCCCCGAGGCTGCCACTAGGAGGCTCCAAAACCATCCACATGAAGAAATTTGATTTGCCTCCAGGTTAGTCAAGGAACTGATAATGCTTGACAAATTTTATCAAAAGTTCAGATGTCTAAAATCTAAACCTGTTGTTTTAACTTTTTAGAATTCTGTTTTTTTTGGTTGACTTTGGCATTGGTAGCTTTCAATGACAATATCCCTTTGTATAATTTACAACTAGATGTTGATAAAACAGTAATATGAACATTCTATTCCTAGCCAGTCTATCCATGCTATGGAATGAAATGCAATTCTCAAAGGCTAAGTGGGATATTTTTTCTGGCACAGAACAAAGGCAAGGGATACTTACTTCATAATCCAGGATCTAAATATTTCTTGTCTTCTTCATCAAGAAGGATGTATTAAGGTTCTTTTCTATGCCTGTCATTCATTTAACTTCCAAAGACTTTCAATATATAGAGTCCAACAAAAATTACCATCTAGGATTACTGCTTGCTCAGTCACCAGAGATGTCAAGCTGTTGTCTGTAAGTGGCATTCATGACTGCTGTTTTGGTGTAGCCAATTTTAAATCATTTTTTAAAAGATTGTCTATGTAGTATACACAATGGAATATTACTCAGCATTAAAAGAGAATAAAATTATGGCATTTGCAGGTAAATGAATGGAGTTGGAGAATATCATGCTAAGTGAAATAAGCCAATTCCCCCAAACCAGGAGCTGAGTGTTTTCTCTGATAAGTGGCTGCTAATCCGAAATGGAGGGATGGGGCATGGGATGAGTGGAGGAACTTTGGATTGGGCAAAGGGGATGGGGGAGGGGGTAAGGGGATAGGAAAGATGATGGAATGAGATGGATGTCATTATCATAGGTACATGTATGATTGCATGAATGGTGTGACTATACTTCATGTACAACCAGAGAAATGAAAAATTCTGCTCCATTTGTGTACAAAGAATTGAAGAGCTTTCTACTGTCATGTATAACTGATTAGAACTAGTAAAATAAAAATATGTATTAGATGAATTAAAAAAAAGATTGTCTATGTAGAGTGCCATTGATATTGAGATAATTGAAGAACTTTTGAGTGATTTTTACTGTTGGAGGTGAACTTTCAGAGTTACAGCAATATCTTCACATATGTTTGTTTTTTCTTTCCAGTTCTAAATTAAAGACTTAATGGAGGAGCTCATCTTCCTTGAGGGTTTCCCCAGATTATAACAGCCACTCTTTTTTTTCCCTAAATTTATAATAAGTAAATCTTAGAATTGAAAGATCTTTAATTCATGTAGTTCAGTCTTCCACCCAATGTGTGAATTTTTCCAAATATGGTTTAAAATGGCCTGGGTACACTGAGTGAACCAGGAAATGTCTTGTTTTGGCCTAAGTAGGTTATGTAAGGTATTCTTGTTTGAGCCCAGTCTTCTTCTAAGAACTAATTCTTTGCTTCAGGCTTTATATATCAGTGCTGACAGTAATTTATGGTTACTCTGAATTCTTTTATTTAACACTATTGTGAAGAATCAGTCAGGCCAAACAAAATAACTTTGTGGATGGAATCTCAGCAATTGCAGATGAAAGAAATGAAGTAGATGTGATACATACTGATCCTTTGCTTACATTAGTATTAGATTCAGTTCTGAAAAGACTTTCACTTGAAAATAGACTTCAAGTTGATTGGGTATAAGTTCTGGTATACAGATGAAAAAATCAGAGCTGTGGTCAATACTGTGAGGAGGGCCTTCAAAATATTTAGCAGAGGAATGATTTATGCTGATTAGTTGTGGGAAGGCTCTGCTGCTGGGTTCAGCCTCAAACCCAATTGTATTATATGTTTTCATGAACATTCTTGAGATGTAACTGTGATGTCTTCATCTGGGAATGATGCAAAACTAGAGAAGTAATGCAGACCACAGAGGAGGGAGCTGGAGCAGAGACTTGAATATTCATGGACATCTGCCAAGTATCCATATATATTTGCATACATTTAGTTAAAGTGGATAAAAATACTTGCTGAGGCAGATCCTGCCAGAGTGTCATTTGTTCTTCTGGGTGATGTAATGGGAAGAGCACCAGAAGTCAGGAAGCTTGGATTCCAATCTTTGGTACAAAAGCAATGAAACCTCAGGCAGAGCTCTTCATCTCTGGTCCCAGTTTTTTATTTGTGAAATATAAATATATTTTACTACCTACTTTTTAGTCTAGTAGGGGAATCAGCAAAGTATAACTTGAAGACCAAATTTTGTCACCACCTGTTTGTAAAAAGCTTTATTAGAATGCAACCATGCCTGTTTACTTATATATCATCTGTGGCTGCTTTTGCATATCAATAGCAGAGCTCAGTTATTGTAAACAGAGAGTTGAGGGCCTAAAATATCTAAAACATCTACTGTCTGACTCTTGTAGAAAAATGTCTGCCTGCCTGTGTTCTAGAGAACATTTGAAAAAATTGGGGAGTTTTCAAACATTAAGACGGAGGATACTGTTGGTATTGGGTTGGTGGGGGCTGTCTTGGTCAGCTTTTTTTTCATGGTGACAAAATACTTGAGAAAAGCAACTTTAAAGAGGAATGTTTATTTTGGCTCATGGTTCCCTAGGTTCATATTTGACTGATTCCATTGCTTTTAGGCCTATGGCAGAATATCATGGTTTGGGTTGTGGTAGGGCATGGTGGAGAAAAGCAGTTCATCTCATAGAGCACACACTCACATGTGTGAGCAAAAACGTGTGAGCCACACAGACAGATTTGGGGATAAGATATATTCTTCAATGGCATGTTCCCAAAGAACCATTCCCTTCAATTAGGTCTCACTTTCTATAGTTTCCACCATCTCTCAATAATCCATTTAACTATCGATGAGGTTAGAGCCCTCATGATTCAATAACTTACTAAAAGCTGCACCTTTTGAACATTGCTGCTTTGGGGACCAAGTCTTCAACACATGGGCCTTCTTTGGAGGTCGTTATAGATCTAAAGCATAACAGAGGCCAAGAATTTCAAATATCCTGTAGGACAGGGAATAATGAAGAGCTGAATTGCCTGAAATTCCAGTAAGTCCCTCATAAAGATTCCTTCTTCCATTTGATTCTAAGGAGAGGCACTTTGGAAAGCTACAACTCTTAGGCCACTAAAACAATTTATTATATCACTCTCAACCTGAGATAAGGTATCTACCTGGGAACTTAATAATTTAGTTGTAAAATGTTATAAGCATTCTATTTATAATCAGGATGAAGCCAATGATGACTTCAGGTTATTTTTAGTTGGAGATTCTAGCCTGCACAAAAATGCTATCAGTTGTGAAGGGTCTGAAATTTTACCTTACTTATAAGCTAACAGAGATAACTTGCCAGAATTTCATGTGTGTTGGCAAGAGAGATGAGACTCCTATGTCAGAGAAAAAATAATTTATTTTCACAAGAGCAAAGATCAGAGTATCAGCATTTGTTGTGCACTGGTTTCTTGAGTTCCAGTTCCCACAGTGCAACAAGAAGAGGCTAGGTGATTGTCTTAGTCCATTTTGTGCTGCTATAACAACACCATAAGCTTGGTAATTTTAATGAACAGAAATTTGTTTGTTAACAGATTTGGAGGCTGGAACGTTCAAATCAATGTACCAGCCTCTGGTAAAGACCTTTTTGCTGAATGAGAACATGGTGGAAGTCATCTTATGGTGGAAGGGCAAATAGAGGGTTAGAGAGGGAGTAAACTCACTCCTGTGATAATACCATTAGTTGATTCATGAGGGTGGTGCCTTTGTAACCTATATGTCTTTTAAAGGTCTCACTTCCAAATACCATCAGAATGGCAGTTGAATTTCAGCATGAGTTGGGGGCATCAGATATTCAAATAATTGCTGCAATGGATTGTATTACAGGAAGAGAACCTGGGTTTAGAGAATGCAAATATTTCATAATGGGTAGTAAACAGACTTTTCCTTTAAGGGAAACTTATCTGTATTGTATTGGACAGTAAGCATGTCTACTACCATTTTCCTGGAGGGAGACAATATGTTTATCTTGAAAGGCTGTTTACTATGCAGATATAACTCAATAGATAATCTGAGACAAAAGTAGTTGGTGTCTCTGATTGTAAGATTAGGGTTCTATGTCTTCCAAGAAATAAGAAAAGTAAATAAAATATATAAAAATATACAAGGAAAAAACCAAATTGTTATTGTTAGCCAGATATATTGCCTGGATCATGCCTGTAATCCTAGCAATTTGGGAGGCTGAGAGAAGAAGATTGCAAGTTCAAGGCTAGCCTCAGCAACTTAATGAGGCCCTAAGCAACTTAGTGAGATCCTGTCTTTAAAAACAAAATAAAAACCAAAAAGGGCTGGGTATGTAGTTCAGTGGTAAAGTGCCCCTGGGTTAAATCTGCAGTACCCCCAAACCCCCAGAAAACAACAAAAATATGTTCCCTCCCCACAGTGAATTTATGAACATTTAGAGACAAATAGCTGGAAATCAGAGTTTACCAAGATTGCTGGATTCCATCTCCATATACCCAAGTTAGTTGATTTTTTTGTTAAGTAGGGACAGAAATTTAGATCATATATTATAAAAGTTATACCATTTATAAAGGCAGCAAAAGCCAAAGTGCACATGAATAAATCTAACAAAAATTGCACCAAGTTTTAATAGTGGAAATTGCAAAACTTTGTTGAATAACATAAAAAGAACACTTACTTAGAGATACATCATGTCATGGATAGAAAGACTAAGTATCTTGAAATTCTTTCCAACTTAATTTATAAATTGAATACAGTTAAATCTCCTAAAAGCTAGGTGTATGTATGTTTGTGTGTTTGTAATGTATTTAACAAGCAGACCATCTTAATAGATATAGAGAAAGCATTTGATAAAGTTCACCACATCGGAAGAGTAAGGAAGTTCCCTAACCTGATAGAAAGTCTCTACCAAAAGTTTACAGTTCTCTGTGCCTTCACTTCCCAAGTGGGCAACTAGGAATCCCTGCAGTTTACCTTTGTTTTCAATATTTCACTTTTTTTCTTTTTCTTTTTTGTCTTATTATTGGTACACTGAGATTTTTAAATACCCCAGACCAAATTGCCACTTATAATCTACTTTTCACTAGATTTGTGGATACTCTGTGAGTCATTCTGGGTATAGGAGTGAGACTGCAACACAGACTGGGGAGAAACTCAGGGTGATCATGGCAGTTGCCGTTCTTATCAGTCTTCAGAACTGAGATTAAAGTTGGACAGGACACTTTTATTGGAAAATGGTGATCTGATCTTTGGGATAAAGAGCATGGCTGTTGGAGTGGGGTAGAACTGGACAGATCAGAGTCAGGTGGAAAGCAGTGAACTCTGTGCATCACCTCCCCCATGCCCAGAAGAAACTGGAGGATAGATTGATATGTTCCACAAACCTCCCTACAGCACACAGACTTGAGGTTCTCTGAAGACTTGATTCAGATTGGTCTACAGGTGGAGCCAGCGAAGGCTGACCAGCAGCCCTACCAAACTTATGCTCCCACCCCCACACACAATCACAAAGTCATATAGAGGGTAGAGGCTACTTTGAATGAATCAACACTCCCTCACTAGAGGCTACCAGACAAGGACAGGGTGGAATTCACCATTCAGATTCCCCTAACAAGTTTGGCTAATTTGGGTCAGAGCTGAGAATAAATAGCATGATAATTTATACACAAACATTCTCACGGTTGAAAGATTTTAAAATTGCACTCTTGGGAAAAAAGGTCTCCATTTCAAAAAACCTCAGCAAGAAGAAAATGAAATCTCTGTATGACAGCTATTGCATTAACTGCTTGATATTAAATGCTTGATTTTCAGTGTCTTCCCAAAGTTTATCATAGTTTATCTAATTTTATGTTTGGTCAAGCAATTAATTCCTTTCTCAGTACCTCTTTTCTTCTCTTCCATCTCCTCTGTTCCCTTCTCATTCATTCTTTATACTTTCCTCATTTTAGCTTCTCTCATCTTTCTGTGACCCTTTTCCTTTATTTTTTCTTTATTTTTATCCATTATTCCAATTCAATTTAGCATACTATCATTAATCTTTCATTCCATATTATTTCTCACATATCTCTTTGGTTAATAGAGTTGTAAAGATCATTAGTGATAACTTTTATAGTATATGTTGATGTATGGTTGCTCTTAAATTATTATCCTTACTGGTGGTTAGTCATTCCTTTCAAAGTGACACTGATAGTCAAAATTAACAATTTGATTACATTGGTCAGATATGTTGAAGCTAATATATATCTTCATCCCAGGACTTATATTATAAGAGACAACTACTTATTAAGGGACCTCAATAGTTAGTAGGGTTAGGGTTAGGGTTAATGATTGTCAATGATACAACATGAAAATGCAGGGAATAGCCCTATGAGCATGTGTTATAGAAATGTACTACAAAATGCCTTCCTAAGCAATGTAATGAAATAAATACTTCTCAAATAAAAAAAAAAGAGGAGAAGAAATTCATCTCAACAGACATGCAGATATAGACCCCCTCCAAAATATGAGGAAACAGACCAACAAGACACCTCTAAAAATTTATAACCTCCTGTAAGTTAATCTACAGATATTGATGTGGATGAAACCTAAGAAAATTATAAAAGTTGATTTTTATGATGATCAGCCAACTAATAGAAGATCTAAGGAATGAACTAAGAATAAGAGAAAGTTGCAGGATGTGAAAGAATATTGCAATTAAGAGAGATTCTAAAAAAAAACCAAATAGAAATCCTGGAAATAAAAGACTGAATAAATAAAATAAAAAATTCAGTTGAAAGTCTCACCAATATATTAGATCATGAAGAAGAGAGAATTTTAGTCCTTAAAGAAAAGTATATGAGCTTGAATGCTCAGCAATAAAGAAAAAAATCATTTTCAGAATGTACAGAAATTCTGGGGCAACATTAGGAAACTAAACATAAGAATCAATGGAATCTAGGAGGGAATTGATCTAATAACAATGATCACTTTTCATTGAAATAGTAGAAAAATTTCCCAACCTTGTGAATGAGATGAACATTTTATATACATAACTCAAGAAAATCATGAACAGTGAGCTAGCATTGCAAAGGATACTTAAGGGAATACTATACACAGAATATAAAAACAAAGAGCCGAGCTTGGGAAAGCATAAATCTCATTAGAAGAGTAGATAAGCAAATGAGATTTAGGATCTAATTAAATGTTAGAAATAAACCAAAATGACAGGAAATAACAAACACCTCTAGAATACAATGATTATAAATGGTCTCAACTCTTCAATTAAAAGACATCAGCTGGCAGAATGTACTAGGAAATAAGACAACTATATGTTGTCTTATATCTTCTCAGGCCAAGATATCCATAGACTGAAAGTGAACAACATATACCAAAGTCTGAAAGAAGATAGATGCCAATCAAGCATCTTATATCCAGCAAAATTAAGCTTCAGATTTGATGATGAAATAAAAACCTTCCACGATAAACACAAATTAAAAGAATTTACAATGAGAAAGCCCACACTACAGAATATCCTCTGCAAAATATTCCATGGGGAGAAAATGAAGAACAACAATGAAAATCAGCAAAGAGAGGAACTACACTAAAGGAGAATCCAATCAAAGGAGAAAACAAGTCAAGTTAAAAACCAAAAATAAACCAAAAATGACCAGGAATACAAGCAATATCTCAATGATAATCATGGCATTTGCAGGTAAATGGATGGAGTTAGAGAAGATAATGCTAAGTGAAGTAAGCTAATCCCAAAAAACCAAATGCCGAATGTTTTCTCTGATATAAGGGCTGATTCATAATGGGATAGGGAGAGGGAACATGGGAGGAATAGACGAACTATAGATAGGGCAGAAGGGTTGGAGGGGAAGGGAGGAGGCATGGGTTAATTAATGATGGTGGAATGTGATGATCATTATTATCCAAAGTACAGGTATGAAGACGCAAATTTGTGTGAATATACTATGTATATAACCAGAGATATGAAAAATTGTGCTCTATATATGTAATAAGAATTGTAATGCATTCTGCTGTCATATATAAATTTAAAAAATATGCTATATACACCCCCCAAAAAAAAAGAACTCAAAAAACTTAATGCCAAAAAATTCCAATCAATAAATGGGCTAAATGGGCTAAATGGGCTAAGGAACTGAACAGACACTTCTCAGAAGAAGATATATAAGCAATCAACAAATATATTAAAAAGTGTTCAACATCATTAGTAATTGGATAAATGCAAATCAAAACTATGCTATTATTTCATCTTACCCTAGTCAGAATGGCAGTTATCAAGAATACAAGCAGTAATAAGTGTTGGAGAAGATGAGGGGAAAAAGGCACACTCATACATTGCTGGTGGGACTACAAATTGGTGCAGCCAATATGGAAAGCAGTGTGGAGATTCCTTAGAAAACTTGGAATGGAACCAGAATTTGATCCAGCTATCCTACTCCTTGATCTGTACCCAAAGGACTTAAAATCAGCATACTATAGTGACATACCACACCAATGTTTATAGTAGCTGAATTCACAATAGCTAAACTGTGGAATCAATCTAGATGCCCATCAATAGATGGATGGATAAATAAACTGTGGTATATATACACAATGGAATATTATTCAGCATTTAAAGAGAAGAAAATTATGGCATTTGCAGGTAAATGGATGGAGGTGGAGAATATTATGCTAAGTGAAATAAGACAATCCTCAAAAACTGAAGGCCGAATATTTTCTCGGATTAAGAATGCTGATCTATGATGAGAGGGGATGGGAAGAATGGGGGAACTTTGGATTGGTAAAGGTGAGGGGAGGGAGGAGTTATGGGGGTAGGAAAGATGGTGGAATGAGATGGACATCATTACCCTAGGTACATGTATGATTGCACGAATGGTGTGTCTCTACATCCTGTACAAGAAGAGAATTGAAATGTTGTGTTCTATTTGCTTATGATGAATTGAAATGCATTCTGATGTTATGTACAACTAAGTAGAACAAATAAAAAAAGAAAAATATGATCTATGAAATAAGACATTGATAAATTAGACTTAGACTTTAAAAAAATTGTTCTGCCAAAAAGACTTCTTAAGAGAATGAAAAGTTGTAGTCACAGACTGGGAATGAATATTGAAAAATCACAAACTGATAAGGGATTTGTGTCTAGAACACATGAAGAACTTTTAAAATTAAAAAGATTAGAACATAAATAACAAAATAAAAATGAACAAGAGGTATGAAAAGATAATTTACCAAATAATGTATATGGATGGGAAAATATATACATGAAAATAATGCTTAACATTATTGTCATTATGAACATGGAAATTAAATCTACAGTGAGATACCACTACAAATCTATTAGAATGTCTAACAAATAAGCAAAACTGAAAATACCAAATGCTTTTGTGGAAGTTGAGGAACCCAAAGTGAACTACAGATTTGATAAATGAATCTAATCATATTGTGATCACCAACACAACCACATTAAAAGCTTGGAGAAGAAAGGATGCTACTTAAGTAACTATTTTGACTGGATATTTTATATGATACAAAAATTCTGTACTATAGTTGGTAAATTTATTTCTTGGGGAGTATGGGTTAGCAATTCTAAAACTATTTCCCATGTATACTGCTGTTGAATAAATAAGCAAATACAGTTGATGAGAACTAGGTCTCTCATTTCCAGAAGAAGAAATTACAAATAAGCTAATAGTAAGGCTTGAATGAACCTGTTAGTAATGAATTGGAGTTAGAGGCATTATGTTTTTTTTTATTTTAGTAGATATAAAGATACATTGATTCAGAGGTACAGATACATACATATGTGTATCTATGCATACATAGATGCATGTAGGTATCATTTAGTAAACATGTAAACCTTTTTTAGCTGTCTCTATTCGAGAGTCCTAGAGGTAATGACAATTGTAATAGCAGTGAATACATGTTTTCCCTAGATCTTGTTTACTATATACCATTCTCCAACAAAAGAAACCATTCTTAGAGAAGTGGATGATTCTAGGGTGGACTGAGAAAATACAAGATAAGCCTGAGACATTTGTAGTGCCAGGAAGTGCTTTACAAATTAAAATGAAGGGCAGGCACAGTGGTGCATGGCTATAATTCCAGCTACTTGGAAGGTAGAGGCAGGAAGATTGCAAGTTTGAGGCCAACCTTGGCAACTTAGCAAGACTCTGTCTAAAATGAGATAAGATAAAATAAAATGAAATAGATCTGAGATGCACCGCTGTTGTCAAGTGCCTCTGGATTCAATCCCCAGTATACTAAAAAAAAAAGAGAGAAAAAAAAAAGATACATGTTAAAGGTCACAGAAACCAATCTGAAAGAACTCCGAGTAGCTAAAGCTAGAAAGATAATGTAGATATATAAGTATACTATTTGATATATGAGTATACTAATTGAAGAACTTGGGATGGTGGTTATCTTTTTGAGTGTAGAGAAAGGAAGGTAGACTGTCATTGCAGAGGTAAGCAGAGTTGGGATGGGCAGAGTTGGGATGGGGGTGTAGCTTAGTAGTATAGCAGTTTGCCTAGCAGGCATGAGGCCCTGTGTTTGATTCTCAGTTCTGCAACCAAACAAAAGAACAAAACTAGAGAGGTAAACAGAAGACTTCAAATGTTTCTGGACTACTTTATTTCTTTAAACAAACTTGAAGCATATATGGCAAAATATTTTGTAAGGGAATAGCTGAGTATGAGGGTATATGCATGCATTGGGCATTCTTTGTACATCTCTCTGCTTGGAACACTTTGTAATTCAAACTATGTAAAAATGATTTTTTTCTAAAGATGTTATGATGAATGCCTCAGGGATCCATTGATCTGGATTTATGGATACTGTGCTGGACTCTCTTAATCATCCAGATATGAAGTAGACAGTAATAATTGGAGCTGAAAGGAAGGAGACAAATTTAGAGAAATTTCAAAACCAAAGTAGGTAAACTTAGTGACCTAAAGAGAAAGAGAAAGGAATGAGAAATTATTAGGAATTAGAGACTGGGAAACTGGAGAAATTCAAAGACAGGGCAACTAGATGGAGGAGAAGGGTATATAATGAGGACTTGAGTGTGGGCCTGTGCTGGGAGCCATTAGCCAAGTAGGTATGACAATTTCCTTGCCAGCGTACCCCATGTTGCAGTGACATTGAATGTAGGTGACCTTGCTCAAGGACCAAGGCGGATTAGGGTGTTCCCGGTTTAAGATAATCGGGTTTAGGGCGTTCCTGGTTTAGGTTCCAGGTTTAAGGTTTAAGATTATTCCTGCTGGGAATAGGGCGTATCCTGCTGCCTGAGTTCCCCTTGAGTTCTCACGGGATTCAGACAGTATTTTTTGGGAGACAGAAGCCCAGAGAAGGTGAATTTGGGCAGAGAACGTGGATTTCCCCACAACGTGTTTGTAAAGTGCCGGTGACAGTTCAGGAATAAAGAGTTGCTGTTTGAATCTACAAGCTGTGTGGTGGCTCGTGATTGTGTGCCCAGCCAGACTGCGGCAGGCCTGCAGGAGCTCTGGATTCTTCCAGAGGTCTGTGAATCTTTTAGTGGTCTGAGGCTTCCTCAGGATCTCCCACATCCTGCAGTTGTCAGAGTGGCTTCATTGAGGCCTGGAGAGAATGGAGTGGTTTTAGTCTCAACCTCTGTCAGTTTGTGTGAGGGCAGTCAACAAACACATTTTCTCTCAAGCCTGAATCTCATTTTTCTGGATTCAGTACTGCAATAGCAGCATAAAATATTATTTCAAAGTGGCAATAGCTAATTTCATATACTCTGAAGAGAAAACAGAATGTGCACTGTGTAACAATGGTATTGTGGTTCCAAGGTTGAAGATGATTTGTTTTATTTTATTTTATTTTTTTGAGGCAGTTTCTTGTTATGTTGCCCTGACTGGTCTTGAACTTCTGGGCTCAAGCAATACTACCTCAGCCTCCTGAGTAACTGAGACTCCAAATGCATGCCACCATATCTGACTTAACTGGGGATTGAACCCAGGAGTGCTTTACTCACTGAACTGTATCCCCATTCTTTTTTATGTTTTATATTGAGACAGGATCTTGCTAAATTGCTGAGATTGGCCTTCAATTTGTGATCAGCTTGCCTCAGCTTCTGGAATATCTGCGGTTCCAGGCATGCACCACTGTGCTGGGTTGCAGCTTGTTTTAATATTTGAAAAGCCATGTAGTTCTATTATTTTTGTTATTTAATTTTTTAAAAATTATGGTAAAATGTATATAGTGAAATTTACTATCTTAACCATTTTTAGGTATATGGTTCAGTGTTATTAAATAGATTCATAACATTGTGTGATCATAACATCATCCATCTTTAGAATTATTTTTTTTCATGCAAAACTGAACTCTGTACCCAATAACATAACACTCCTGTGCCCCACCCCAACCCCTGACAACTACCATTTTACTTTCTGTATAAATTGAACCTCCTCTATGAACCTCATATAAGTAGAATCATAGTTTTTTTTTTTGTGTGTGTGTGTGTGCATGACTGGATTACTTAATTTAGCATAATGTTTTCAATGTCATTCATTCATGCTGCAGCATGTGTCAGAATGTCTTTCCATATAAGGCCGAATAATGTTCTGTTGACTATATATACCACGTTTGGTTTATCAGTTTTTTTTGTTGATGGACTCTTGGGTTGTTTCTATCTTTTGACTATTGTGGATAGTGCTTATATGAATATATTATTTTGTTTTTGTTTAAACAGTTTTTTTGAGGTACAACATAATACCAAAAAGTTTACCCATCTTAAGTGTATAGTTGAATTGTTTCCATGAAACATATCGTTTTATAACATTCTTATGCCTGTTTGTAATCACTCCGTAGTCCTGTACTAATCCTAGGAAACTTCTGATATGATTCTGTCTTTAATGATTTGCCTTTTCTAGAAATTTTACATAAATGGATTCATATAATACATAATCCTTTGTGTTTGGCTTCTTTTACTTAGCCTAATGTTGAGGTTATCCCAATTTAGAATTTGTCAATAATTTGTTTCTTTTTATTGCTGAATATTATTCCATTTTGTGAATCTACCACTTTTGTTTATCCATTTACCAGTTGATGGACATTTGAGTTGTTTCCAGTTTGGGCTATAATGCACAATGCCATTATGAGCATTCATGTATGAATCTTCATGTGGATATGTTTCATTTTTCCTGGGTAGATTCCTAGGAGTGGATTTATTGAGTTGTACAGTAAGTTTTTTTTTTTTTTTTTTTGTAAAAAACTTCCAGAGTGCTTTCCAAAGTAGTTGTTCCATTTTACATGTTCCTCAGCAGTGTATGAAGGCTTTACTTGTTAACACCCTTGACAGCACTTGGTATTGTCAGATTTTTGGATGATAGCCATTGTAGTGACTGTATAGTGGTACCTCATTGTGGTTTTAATTTGCATTTTCCTAATGATTAATAATGATGTGAATATTTTCATGTGTTTATTAACCATTTGCATATCTTTTTTCCTAAATGTCTATTCAGGTCTTTTGCGTTATTTTAATCATTGTCTTTTTATTACATTATAAAACTTTATATACTTTTGTATTTACCACATAACATAATTTTCAAATATTTTCTCTCAGGGGCTTGTCTTTTCATTTTATTAATGATACCCTTATTTTGTTTTAATAATATATTTTATTTAACCAAATATCTCCAAAACAGTATCATTTTAACATATAAGGAATATAAAATTTATTAATTACGTATTTTGCATTTTTTCATATGAAATCTCCTGAATTCGGTATGAATAAACTTGCAACATATTTTAATTCAAGCTACAAATTTGATCAGAAAAACTAGATCTGTATTTATATTTCACACAATACATAGTTGAAAAAGTTGTTTCAAACCCAGTTAATAAATGGGCAAAAGAAGTAAATAGACACTTCTCAAAAGAAGAAACACAATGGCCAACAAATATAGGGAAAATATTCAATATCTCTAACAAGCAGAGACATGCAAATCAAAACTACACTGAAATTTCATCTAACTCTAGTCAGAATGGCAATGATCAAGAATATAAACAATAATAATGCTGGTGAGGTTGTGGGGGGAAAGGTACACTTGTATATTATTGGTGGAATTGCAGACTAGTACAATCACTCTGGATTATGGAGATTTCTTAAAAAACTGGGGATGGAACCACCATATGACCCAGCTATTCTACTCCTTGGTATTTTCCCCAAAGATCTAAAATTGCTATACTTGAAATGGTCATCTCAATGTTTATAGCAGCCCAGTTCACAATAGCTAAATTATGGAATCAACTCAGATGCTCGTCAGTAGATGAATGGATTAAGAAATTGTGACACACACACACACACACACACACAAAATGAAGTTCTGCTTAGCCATAAAAAAGAATGAAATTATGGCATTTTCTGGTAAATGGATGGAAATGAATAATATCATGCTAAGTCCAACACAGAAATTCAAAGGTTGAATGTTTCTTTCATATGTAAAATAAAGGAAAGGGAGAGGGAAGGAAAGGATAACATAAAGAACCAATGAAATATAAAGTAATAGATGATTGAAAGGAAGTCTAGTTGAGTAGAGGAAGGAGAATGGGAGAGGGGAGGGAAAAGGGGGAGGGAAAATGGGGGAAATTAAGAACTTGAAATTGGTTTCCATGCATGTATGAGTTGTCGGGATGAACCCAACTACTATGTATAACTCTAAAACTCAAAAAAAAAAAAAAAGAAAGAAAAATAAAAAGTAGTTTTACATACCCAATTTATTTCTGACATACTTTAAAGTTTTCCAATAATTGAGTTGAGAGAACTACTTCTGAGTTGATAATTTTCTTTTCTTTTTAAAAATATTTACATCCACATTATCAAATTTAGTTATTACTTTATTTTAGAATTGATGTAACTTCAAAGCAAAACCCCATCAGTTTCAAGATTGTCAGTTTGAGTAATTCACTAACTTTTGTATCAATTCAGTAATTTTTTTTTGTAGTATTGGGGATTGAACCCAGGGCCTCACACACACTAGGGACAAATGCTAGTTTGTCTGAGTTATGCTTCCATCCCTTCTTTTTTATTTAGCTATTTATATTTATTTATTTTAAGTTTTTGTTGGTGCATTATTATGCATAATAATTGGATTTCATTGTGGTATATTTGTACATGCACAGAGCATAACTTGGTTTATTTCATCCCCTGTATCTTCCTTTTCCCTTGTTTTGTCCCTTTTTCTACTCTACTGATCTTCTATTTTCCTGAGTTAATTTTTCTTTCCTTTTTTCCTCTCTAGTTTCCACATGTGAAAGAAAACATATGGCCTTTCACTTTCTGATTTTGGCTTATCTTACTTATTTATCTCCAGTTCTGTCCATTTTTCCTGCAAATGCTATAGTTTCATTTTTTATGGCTGAGTAAAACTAATAAATGCTGGTGAGGATGTGGGGAGAAAGGAACATTTGTACCCTGTTACTGGGATTGTAAATTAGTACAACCACTAATTTACAGGCTAGTATGGAGGTTCCTCACAATACTCAGAATGGAACCATCATATGACCCAGCTTTGGGTCAACCACTCTCCCAACCCCTAACAACCAATATTTTATTTTTCTGGTTGAATGAATTTGACTACCCTAGATGATTCATGTAAGTGGAATCACAATTTTTTTTCTTTTTTTTTTTTGAGACTGGATTATTTCACTTAGCATAATGTCCTCAATGTTCATCCACTCATATTGTGGCATGTGTCAGAATTTCCTTCCTTTTAAGATTGAAAATATTCTACTGAGTTTATACTCCACATTTGGATTCATTTATCTGTCAATAGTCCCTTTGGTTGTTTCTGTATCTTTTGACTGTTATGAATAGTGCTGCTGAAAAGAATTAAACTTGGCAAACTATACCAAGATATGCATACACATGTTTATAGAAGTACAGTTCATAATGGTCAAGTTATACAACCAATATCCATTAACTGTTGAATGAATAAAGAAAAAGAATATCTATCTCTCAATATACAAGATGGAATTTGTTTTATTTGTTCTTTTTAGTTGTACATAGCATTAGGATTCATTTTGAAATAATTATAAAAGCATGGAATATAATTTGCTTGAATTCAGTCCCTAGTACTTCTCCTTTCCCTCCTCTCCCTCCCTCTGTTCCCTTCTCTCTACTGATCTTTCTGCTATTTACCTATAAATACATATTTATATTCATTTATTTATATATTATATATATTTAGGTAGTGTCTTGGGGATATACATAATGAAATTCACTGTGTTCTATTCATATATGTACATAAGAAAGTTAGATCAGATTTGTTCCACTCTTCTTATCCTATCTTTCCTCCCTCTTCCTCAAACCCCTTCCTCTACTACATTGATATTTCTTCTATTTTGAAGAAATTGCTCTCCATTATCTTCTCTCTTTCTCTTTTTGGATTAGCTTCTACATGTCAGAGAAAACATTCAACCTGTGACTTTTGGGGGGTGGCTTATTTTTATTAAGCATGTTAGTCTCTAGTTGCATCTATTTGCCAGCAAATGCCATACTTTCATTCCACAATGGAGTTTTTAATGGTATTTTTTAAAGAGTAAAACCTTTTACTTTTGAAGTTCACTTTCCTTTTCCCCCATTAGGACTTACATTTTTGTTTTCACAACTATGGAATATTTATCTAACTTCTAAGAATGCAAAAGATTTTCTCTTATGTTTTTTTTTTTCTAGAAAATTTATAGCCTTTGTTCTTGTATTTATCTCTATGATTCTTTTTGAGTTAATTTTTTGTTTATATTGTGAGATAAAGGTCTAAATTCTTTAACAAATATTCTGTTATTTATCAAAATATTTAATAAATATTTTGAAATTATATTAGATTATAATCTTATAAAACAGTTTTTACATGCACTAATTTCTTCTATGGGTATTCATATATATTTCTATGAAATTTTGTTGGATATATGAATTTGTATAACCAATATAACTCAGAATACAGAACTCTTCCACCACAAAAAAGCAACCTCTCCTATGTGCATTTTGAAAATCTGATGTAAATGGTATCATACCCTATTTTATATAATCTTGTGAAATTATTCTTTTCTCCTGGTTTTGATAATTTGAGATTTCTTTGTCATTTTAACTCAAGATTTTTCAATTATTTTGAATTTCTCAAGAAAAAGAAAAATTTCATTTTTTCCCATTTTTTCTGTTTTGTTTCACTGATTTCCAATCTGATCTTTATTATTTTATTTCTTTGATTATTGTGTTTATTTTTCACAGTGTTCTAATTTATAATAGGAGCTTAGCTTATTAGTTGGTTAGATTGGTTATTGATATGAAAGCTTTATTCTTTTTTTAATACCTTAATTTTACTTATCTATTTTTATGTGGTGCTGAAGATTGAACACAGTGCCTCACACATGCTAGGCAAGCGCTCTGCCACTGAGCCACAACCCCAGCCCAGCTTTCTTCTTTTCTAGTATAATGCTATAAATTTCTCTCATAGCACTTTTTAAGCTGTGTCCCATATATTTTTTGAAATTACATATGACAATCTGTGTTTTTTGATTAGAGTGTTTATTTTATTGATGTTTAATGCGATAATTGATACAGTAGGATTTTGTCTATAATTTTGATATTTCCTGCATGTCTTTTTATTGTAGCTTTGTTTCTATTAAATAAATGATTTAGATTTTCAAAAAGATTTTTAAAGATTACTTAATTATGCTGTTAATTTCTATCTGTATTATTTTCAGTTATTTTCTTATTGATTGCTCAGGATAACACCCTGTATCCTATCACAGTCAAATTTAGAAATTTATGTCTAAGTATGTTGTATTTTTTTCATACTTAAACTATTTTTAAAACTATGTTTTAAACAATTTTTCAGTTGTTTGTTGATAGTATATAGAAATATAAATGATTTTTTACAGTTGACCTTTTGCAACTGATTATATGCAGTTGATCTTAATAAATTGACTTATTAGTTCTAAAAAAATTAATATAATTTTTATAAAGTATAGCAATTTTGCTCCAATATAGCTGTCTCTTCTATTCCTCTATTGTGCTACTTTTTTTGGTATATTCCATCTGCATATACTACAGCATTATTTATTTCTAATATAATCTCTTCTCATATTTTAAAGAAATTGAGAGTATAAAAGATAAATGCTTTTTTATATTTGCCTACATGTTTACCATTTCTAGTGTATTTCATTTCTTCCTCTGATTACCTGGTATCATTTTGTTTCAGCCTGAAGATCTCCTTTCTTTATTTCTTGTTTTGTAGGACTTACTGGCAAAAAATTTTGTCAGTCTTTTTTATATAAGAATTATTTTATTTTGTCTTCCATTTTAAAATGATAGTTTTACTAGATATAGGATTCTTGGTTATCAGAATTATTTTCTTTAAGCACTTTGAACATGTCATTCTACTGCTTTTTGGCCTTCATTGTTTCACAGTAGAATTCAGTTGTGAATTTTATTGCTGGTACCTTTTATGTTTTTTTCCTTTCTGCTCTTAAGATTTACCTTTTTATGTTGGTCTTTCAACAGTTTTAATATAATGTGTCCTGGTGTGGCTCTCTTTGTGATGAAACTACTTGGGGTTTGTTTTACCTCTTGGATCTGTGGATTAATAATCTTCATCAAATTTGGGATATTTTGATCATTATTTCTCCCAGTGTTTCACTTTGTTGTCTCTGGGACTTTGTGTATATGTGTATGCATGTTCCCAGAGAGGACAAAAAAGAGTTATTTAAAGAAATAATACATATATACATATACACACAATCTAATATATATGTACACATGTATGTATGTATAACACACGTATGTACACAATCTAATGTATTTGTCATATATTTTAGTGAGACCTTAGCTTATTAGTTGATTAGATTGTTCATTGATTTGATTATACATGATTATTTAATTTTACATGTTGATTATATATGATGTATATGTTAGATTGCTTCATATAGTTCCATAATTATCCAAGGCTCTGTTATTTTTTTACCTTGATCTTTTTTTTTCTGTGTTTTTTTTTAGGTTAGGTCACTTTAATTCATCTATCTTTGTTTATAGTCAAGTTCTCTGATTGTTTTTCTTTTTTTTAAAAAATTATTCTTTTTAGATATACATGACAGTAAAGAATATTTTTACATATTATACACACAAAGAGTTTAACTTATTCTAATTAGGATCCCATTCTTGAGGTTGTACGTGATGTGGAGTTTCACTGGTTGTGTATTCATATATTAACATAGGAAAGTCAATTCCAATTCATTCTACTGTCTTTCCTATTTCCTTGCCTCTCCCTTCCCTTCATTTTCTTTTGTGTAATCTAATAAACTTCTGTTCTTCCCTCCCCACCCATCTCTGAATCCGCATGCAGAGAGAATATTGGCTTTTGTTCTTTTGGAATTGGCTTATTTTGCTTGGCATGATATTCTCCAGTTCCACCCATTTACCAGCAAATGCAATAATCTCATTATTTATGGCCAAGTAATATTCCATTGTGTATATGTACCAAATTTTCTTATCCATTTATCTGTTGAAGGGCACCTAGATTGGTTCTATATCTCAGCTGTTGTGAAATGAGCTGCTCTAAACATTGATGTGGCTGCCTCACTATAATTTTTTGATTTTTAAGTCCTTTGGGTATATACTGAAGAGTGGGATACCTGGGTCAAATGGTGGTTCCATTCCATGTTTTCTGAGGAGTTTCCATACTGCTTTTCATAGTGGTTGCACCAGTTTGTATTCCTAGGAGCAATGGATGAGTGAATCTTTTTCTTCATATGCTCAACAACATTTATTGTTACTTGTATTATTGATAATTGCCATTCTGACTGAAATGAGATGGAATCTTAATGCAGTTTTAATTTGCAATTTTCTAATTGCAGAGATGTTGAACATTTTTTCATATGTTTGTCGGTCAATTGTATTTCTTCTTCTGTGAAGTACCTGTTCAGTTTTTTTAACCTATTATTGATTGGGTTATTCATTTTTTTGGTGTGAAGTTTTTTTTGCATTCTTTATATATCCTGGAGATTAATGCTCTATGTGTGGTGCAGGTGGCAAAGATTTTCTTCTGTTCTGTAGGCTTCTTTCTTCATGTTCATGATTGTTTCCTCTGCTGTGAAGAAGCATCTTAGTTTGGTACCATCCCATTTATTAATTCTTGATTTTACTTCTTGTACTTTAGGAGCCTTGTTGAGGAATTCAGTTCCTAAGCTGACACGTTGGAGAGTTTGGCCTACAATTTCTTCTAGTATGTGCAGGATCTCTGGTCTAATGCCTAGGTCCTTGATCTACTTTGAGTTGAGTTTTCTGCAGAGTGAGAGATAGGGCTCTAATTTCATTCTACTTATATAGATTTCCAGTCTTCCCAGAACCACTTTTGAAGAGACTATCTTTTCTCTAGCGTATGTTTATGGTGCCTTTGTCTAGTATGAGATAACTGTATTTTTGTGGGTTTGTCACTGTATCTTCTATTCTGTACCATTGGTCTTTGTGTTTGTTTTGGTGCCAATGCCATGCCATTTTTGTTACTGTAGCTATGTAGTATAATTTAAGGTCTGGATTTGTGATGCCTCCTGCTTCACTTTTCTTGCTGAGAATTGCTTTGGCTGTTCTGGGTCTCACATTTTCCCAAGTGAATTTCATAACTGTTTTTCCTGTTTCTATGAAGGAATGTCATCAGAACCTTGATAGGAATTACATTGAGTCTGTATAGTACTTTTGGTAGTATGGCCATTTTGACAATATTAATTCTGCCTAACCAAGAACATGGGAGATCTTTCCATGTTCTAGGGTCTTCTTCAATTTCTTTATTTAGTGTTCTGTAGTTTTCATTGTACAGGTCCCTCACCTCTTTTGTTAGATTGATTCCCCAATTTTTTTTCCAACAGCATTGTGAATGGGACAGTTTTCCTGATTTCTCTTTCAGCTGATTCATCCATTGTGTATAGGAACATCACTGATTTATGGGTGTTAATTTTGTATCCTGCTACCTTGCTGTATTCGTTTATGAATTCTAGAAGCTTTCTGGTGGAGTTTTTTGGGCTTATAAATATAGAATCATGTTGTTGGCAAATAGGGATATTTTCATAGTTTGAGCTTTTTTTCTTTTCATATCCCTTTAATTTATTTTCTTTCTCTCTCTCTCTCTCTTTTTTTTGTCTAATTGCTCTGACTAGAGTTTCAAGCGCTATGTGGAATAGAATTGGTGAAAGAGGGCATTCCTGTCCTGTTCCAGTTTTTAGAGGGAATGCTTTCAATTTTTCCCCATTTAGAATGATGTTGATTTTCCTATGTTGAACCAACCTTGCATCCTGGGAATGAACCCCACTTGATTATGGCACACTATATTTTTAATATGCTTTTGCATGTGATCTTTCAGTATTTTGTTAAGAATTTTTGCATCTATGTTCATCATTGATATTTGTCTGAAGTTTTCTTTCCTTGATATGTCTTTGTCTGGTTTTGATATCAGGGTGATACTAACTTTATAGAATGAGTTTGGAAGGGTTCCTTTTCATTTCATGGAACAATTTGAGGAGGACTGTTGTTAGTTTTCCTTTGAAGGTCTGGTAGAACTTGGCTGAGAATTCATCTGGTCCTGGGATTTTCTTTTTGGAAGTATTTTGATTATGTCTTCAATTTTATTGCTTGAAATTTATCTGTTTAAATTTTCTATGTCCTCCTTATTCAATTTGAATAGGTCATATGTCTATAGACCTATAGGAAATTTGTCTATGTCTTCAAGATTTTCTATTTTATTGGAGTATAGATTTTCAAAATAGTTTCTGATTATCATCTGTATTTCAGTAGTGTTCATGGTGATATTTCCTTTTTCATCATGAATTTTAGTAATTTGAATTTTAGTAATTTTTTAAAATTTTTTTAGTTGTCAATGGACTTTATTTTGTTTATTATCAATGGACTTTATTTTGTTTATTTGGCTGAGAATCGAACCCAGTGCCACACCTGCTAGGCAAGGACTTTACGACTGAGTCACAATCCCAGCCCAGTAATTTGAGTTTTTCTCTTTTTCTTCATTAGCTTGACTAAAGCTTTATCAATTTTGTTTTTTCAAAGAACCAATTTTTGTTCCACTGTTGTTTTGACTTATTTCTGGGTTTTGTTTCAACTTCATCTTTGATTTAATTATTTCTTTTTTTCTACTGCTTTTGGTGTTGATTTGGTTTTCTTTTTAGGGCTTTGAGATGTAAAGTTAGGTTATTTATCTGGTGACTTTCTATTCTTTTAATGAATAAGTTAAATGCAAAGAACTTTTCTCTTAGAATTTTGATATGTCACTCTTCTCATGTACCTCTGAGTATTTTTAAATTTCATCCCTGATTTCTTCATCTATCAATTAGTTATCCAGTAGCATATTACTAGTAACAGGTATTAGAGTAGCTTCTATTTTTATTTTATCATTAATTTCTAATGTTATTCCATTATGATCTGATAGAATGCAAGATATTATCTCTTTTTTTTTGTATTTGCTAAGTGTTGCTTTGTGGCCTAAGATGTGTTATATTTTATTTATTTATTTTTTAAAAATATGTACTTTTATTTTTAACCTTTGTTTTATTTATTTATATGTGGTACTGAGAATCAAATCCACTGCCTCACATATTAGGCAAGTGCTCTACCACTGAGCTACAATCTTAGCTCATATATTGTCTATTTTAGAGAAGTATTCTTGTGCTGCTGAGAAGAAAGTGTACTCAGTCATTGGTGAATGAAATATTCTATATATGTCTGTTAATTCTAAATTATTAATTGCATTTTAAAATTTTTTAGTCTTTATTTAGTTTTTGTTTGGAAGATCTATCCAGTGATGAGAGGCATATTGAATTCACCCAGTATTA
This sequence comes from Marmota marmota marmota, assembly GCF_001458135.2. NCBI lineage: Eukaryota > Metazoa > Chordata > Mammalia > Rodentia > Sciuridae > Marmota > Marmota marmota. The sequence goes on along the minus strand of NW_025999999.1, from coordinate 4,792,771 downwards.
CTATGTTGTGATCTATTTGATTCTTGAAAACATGAAAGGTTTTTTTAAATGTATGTATATGTTCCATTGTTTGGGGCATAAATATTTAAGATTGTTTTGTTTTATTGATGTATAATTCTGTTAAGCAGTATGAAATGTCCTTCTCTGTCTCCTCTGATTAACTTTGCCTTGATATCCACTTTATCTGACATGAAGATAGAAAAACCCTTGCTTGTTTACGAGTTCCATGTGAATTATATATTTTTCCCCATCCTTTTACCTTCAGTCTGTTGATGTCTTTGCCTATAAGGTGAGTCTCTTGGAGACAGCATATTGTTGGGTCTGGTTGTTTAATATAATTTGTCAGTTTTTGTCTTTTTTAGTTATGAGTTTAGGCCATTTACATTCAATTTTATTATTGAGAAATGATTTTTATTCCATGTTGTTTTGACTTATATCTGGGTTTTAATTTGAATTTGTTTCTCCTTTGAGGGGCATTTTTCTAGTGTAGTTTCTCCCTTTTCTGGTTTTCATTTTTATTTTTCATTTCTTCTTCATGAAATATTTTATTGAGTCTGTTTTCTAGAGTAGGCTTCTAGTTGTGAATTCTTTTAACCTTTGCTTATCATGGAAGGTTTTTATTTCATTGTCAATTCTGAAGCTTAATTTTTCAGGGTTTAGTATTCTTGGTTGGCATCAATTTTGTTTCTTTTGGTACTATTCCAAGAAGTCCTAACTTTGAGGGTCTGGGTTATGAAATGATCTGAGATATGGATTGGTTTCCCTCTAAATGTGACCTGTCATTTTTCTCTGCATTTACTCTCTTATCTCTTTGTTGGAGTGATCAATTATTGCCTGTAATTGCTCTCTTATATTATTTAGTACTTTGCAGATCATTTTAATTATATACATTCTGAACTCCTTCTCTGACATTTCTTCTACTGTACTGTCAATGAATTCTATTATTGTAGCATCTTGGTTTTTTGGGGGTATTTTCTTCCCTTGTTTTTTCAAGTTGTTCATGTGTCTTCCTCTCTAGCAGTATGGATCTGAGGTATTAGTTTCTACACTATAATCTTGTAGTGTCCCTGTAGGTTACCAATACCTTACCTGTGATATAGTAAGGCCTGCAAGGACCTTGGTGATGGTCTTCCCAGTCCTGGCTGTTGTCTCTAGATGGAAGCGGGCAGGGACAGCCACAAGTTGGTAAGTGGATGGCTGCAGCACTGTCGGTTTTCTCCTCCATGCGTAGGGCCAGGGTTGGTCTCCTCCACCTCCTCCACGCATTGGGCTGGGGTTGGTCTCTTGTCATCCTTTAAAATTCTATACTTATGGGTTGAGGTTTTAGCTCAGTGGTTGAGCACTTGCCTCGGATTTGTGAGGCACTGGGTTTGATCCTCAGCACCACATTAAAAAAATAAATAAATAAAACAAAGTTATCATGTCCATTTACAATTAAAAAAATGTTTTAAAAATTTTATTCTTATTCTATATGTTAGGTGTTTTCATAGTAACATGCCTTGGTGTAGGTTGCTGTAATTTTGTATATTTGGGGTCCTGTATGCCTCCTATATTTGATTTTCCATTTCATTCTTAAGGTTTGGGAAATTTTCAGATATTATTTGTTTGAAAAGACTTTGAATTTCTTTGCTTTCTATCTTTCTCCAAGACTTCATCTACCCTGATAAATCTTATGTTTGTTCTTTTCATGTTATCCCATATTTCTCGGAAGTTCTGTTTATGGTCTCTTAACATCCTTCTCCATGGTCAACTCTATTCTTAATATTATATATTTTGTAATCATTTTTTGAAAGTCTGTCTTCCAAGTGGTCTAGTCTGGTGGTGATACTTTCCAATGAGTTTTTAATTTGGTTTATTGATTCTTTCATTTTGAGGATTTCTGCTTGATATTTTTTTTTTCAGAATCTCCATCTCTACTTCCTGTATTTTCTCCCTTACATATATATATATATATTTTACCTTGCAGATAAATTTATTATGAACATTCTAAACTCCTTCTTTGACAATTATTCCACTATGGTGTCAATGTTAATGAAGTATTTTGGTTTGTTTGGGGTGATTTGTTCCCTTGCTTTTTCATGGCCTCAAAACCATCTAACAGTTGGTTTTGAGGCCATAGAGTTACTACCCTGTGGACTTACAGTGTCCTTGAAGGTTTTCAGTATTTCATAGTTTAGGGGGAGAGAGATAATAACAACAACCTGCACAAACAGTTTACATTATTAAGCCAAATAGTTCTTGCTTTGACATCTACAACATTGATTATCACAATAATCAGAAATTATATGATCAGTTATTGCTCATGGTAAAAACAGTAAGTTTATAAAAGGGTTTACAATTTCCAGTGGTGAACAGGGATATAACCGAAGTGATGTAGGATGTGATAATTACGAGAGAGGAGAGAAAGTAGAAGTGAAAAGTTAAAGGAAGAGTGAAAGAGACATCAATAGATTGGTTGTTAGCAGAGGAAAAGAGAGAAAGAGTTGAGGAAACAGATAAGTGAGAGAAAATAATGTATAAAATAAAAATTAAAAAATAAAAAATAAATAAAAGAATTTAAGAACAAAATTGATATAAATTTATATCTTAGTCTTCAAAATACTGATTCATGAAAAATAATTGCCTTCAAAAAATGTTATACATGGGAAAAAATAAACAGATCTGAATATGTATATGTATCCAGTTAAAGATAGACTTCATTAAAAGGATAGAAGAAGAGATTGGGGGATAGAAATGGGTTTGTAGATTCAAGAGGTGAGTAGGGCAAATGCAGAGGTGACATAGAATGTGTTTATGAGGGTAGAGAAGAAAAAATAGAAGTAAAAGAATTTAAAGGAGGAGTGTATGGGAGAACAATAGAGTTTGGCTGTTAGCAAGAAAAAAGAAAGACATAGAAGCAAAGGAAAACAGGGTTGTAAAAGAAACAATAGAAAAACAATCCAAAATATACTAATTAAAAACCTTAGGCCTCAAAAAACAGAGTTCAGAAAAATAAGTACCTTCAAAAAATGCTAAAAATGAAAAAGCAGAAACAAACATATATGTGTACAAATGTATAAGCGTCCATTACGTATCAATCAGTACATTCAAAAGCAAAACAAAACAAAATCAAAATAACAGAATAGTCAATGAGAGTATGAGCAGTTGTCTGTGCCAAATCGTCTTTCCATGTCTCAGCTTCCCTTCTCAGCAGGATGGTGTGAGGAGCTGTGGCAGATACTTCTGGCTTCACTTCCTGGGTATAGTTGTGGTGGGTTTGTAGGAGATGAGTTTCTGCAAATGAATCTTCCAGGGGTGGGGATTAGATCTGGTATTGTCCCTGGTGTTTTTGTTGTGTGGGGAGTTTTCAGGCTGTTGTTGAATCAATGTACTTCTAGCCCTGGACCCCACTACTCTCCCCAGGGCATCATTTGTGGGAAGGAGGAGTTGGTCCTTCCCTGGTTCTATTGTTTGGGAATACTGCCCTTTTTGCCCTCCCAAGGACTGTTTCCAAGCACTGAGCTCAGTCACTCCACCCATTCAGATTCTCCCTGTTGCTTGGTCCTGCTGCTGCCATGTTCAAGGGAGCAGGGTAGGACTGGCTTTCTCTAACCTCTCTTATCTCTATTACACCCAGACAAAGTGATCTCTGTGCCAGAAATTCTCTGCGCTAGAGATTCTTCTGATTTGCTAGGCTCAGTTTAGATCTCACAGTTGGTGTCTGCTGAATTTATGTATTGGTTTTAGCCCTGAACCCATGTATCTAAATTCCTGGTCTGAGTTGGTGCTGCCATTGCATGGAGGTACCAAAATGTCTCCAGCTTAGGCTCCGGTGCACCGCAGGCAGTTAAAAGTAGACTTCATTAAAAGGATAGTGACTTTCTTCACAGTTTAATGAGCCGAATAGCCCCTGGGTTGGCCCAGGGCAGGCTGGCCCTCCAATCCTGGGATTCCCCAAGCTAAGGATTTCCCAGCAGTTTTCAGTCTTTTCTGACCTTGAGTATTAATTTTCCCTGCTCTTGCCAAGAGCTCAGCTCCAATTGTGTTTCTTGTTCTTATCTTATGTACCTAAAACTTCCTAGTCTTCCAGGCTGTCTGTCCAATATTGAGTATCAGTGAAGTGCTTTTTTCACTCTCCTCACAGAGTACTAGTTTCCTCATTGTTTGAGTCCCAAGTCACAGAGCTGTAAGAAAAGCCGTTTCCTCCTAATCCACCAGCCTGCCCTGAATCTCTTTTTTTCTTGGCATCTCAAATCTACTTCTTAGCCCATCTGGTGCATTTTTCATTTCAGTTATTCTACTTTTCAACTATAGAATATCCATTTGATTCTTTTTAAAATGTTTATATTTTTAAATTTTGGTATTCTATTTATTGAATCATTTTTAATTTTTCCATCATTAGTTAGTTAAGCATGGTTTATTTTATTTTTAAAAATATTTTAGTTGTAGATGGACACAATATCTTTATGTATTTTTCATTTAATTTTATGTGGTACTGAGGATTGATTTATCTACTGGACTCACCTAGAATTAGTTCTATTAAATGCATCTGTTCTTAAGCATGGGTCAACCCCTGACTTAAAAAAATTTTTTTTTGGCATAGATTGTAATATTTTAACTGAACATGTTGAAAATGTCATAGGCAACCCATTGTCTATTTTTTTCCTATCACATTGTTGTTGTTTTGCTTTTTCTTTAGTGAATTACTTGGATTTAGTATGCCTTTTCTGTATTTTTTTTGTGGTTTTAGAATTGTAAGACTGAACAAGAGTTGTAAACTATATTCTTTACATATTTTAAAAATTCTTAATTTTACTTTAAGTTTGGCTTCCTATGGTTTGTTACTGAGTCTACAAGATTAGTGATCAACAAATGAGTGTTCATATATTCTATTTCAAACACTTTGAGCCCAGAAGGCTTCTACTCTCTACTGATGAATATCTGTGTGGTAAATACATTCAGTTTTATGGGGAATTTTATGTCTTCTTCAGTTTTTACCTTAGCCCTGGCCTCTTGGGTTTCCTCTGTTTGTATAAAGTCTTTCTGTTAGTCAGTTATGTGTGAAAAACTTAGGTTAATCTCCCCAGTGTGCCCATAGTCTTCTAATCATCCAAGGTTGTATGGAAAGTTTATATAGCTTCTATACCTTTCAGAAAGTCCCTATTAAAATGTTTGGCAGGCCTGTCAGTTTGTTGATTGTCCCAAGTAGAACTACAACCTTAGGCTTGCACAAGTGTGGGATACTAACCGTGGCATAACTCATGAAAAGATTTATGGAAGAAATAATAGAGAATGAAAATATAAATATTTTCATACTTACATATACAGAAGTATTTATAGACACTAACTTGATTCTAGGATATCGACTTTGGTGCAAGATACTCTCTTCCTTGTTGTCTCCATCTGGGTATATGTCAAGTCTTTTGGCATCCTTGGATTATATATCGGGTGAGATCACAGAGAGAGAGGGAGAAAGGAGTATGGATAGCTTTATATTTGGGCCAAAATGTAGAAGTACTTTGATTACAACAAATAATATAAGCAAGAGGGGAGAAGTGGTAGGGTGAACTATTAGAAGGCTAGTGATAATCCTGGTAATCAGCTTCCCAGTTTGATAGGCCAGGAAAGGAACTGAGACTCAGTTTTAAATGTTGAGTCTGTAGTTTTATTTCTATTTGGTAAATTGGTTAAATTCACACCTAGGTCTTCTGGTTTTGAGTCTTTATTCTTTATTTTATATCTAGTAAAGAACACAAGAAAAGCACAGATTTTCATGGAGACATAAAACAAGAGTTAAAAATGACCTATAAGAATAATCATATATACCAATAATTACTTTTTGATATTATAATTATAGTAATATAGTATTGTTAACAACAACTAAAGCATGCTTAATATGTTTTTGCTACTATGATAAGTTTGCTACAAAAAAGTTAGTCATTTAAATTTTTTAAAATCAGGAAAGGCATTGAGAGAGAGACTCAGCTCGTGTTGTACAACTGAGGTCCAAACTTTGTCTGAATTCAAAACTTTACCTTTTAAAATTTTTTTAAGTTGTAGATGTACATATACCTTTATTTAATTAATTTATTTTTATGTGGTGCTAAGGATCAAACCCAGAGCCTCACACTTGCTAGGCAAGCACTCTGCCACTGGGCCACAACCCCTGCCCCAAAACCTTACCTTTAAACATCGTGCTATCTTGCCTCACATAATAGTACCTAACCCTGTACCTGGCAGGTATGTATGCATGTATTTATTTACTTATTTATGGTACTGGGGATTGAACCCAGGGGCACTTCACCACTGAGCTACACTCCCACCCCCTCTTATTTTTCATTTTGATACAGGGTCTTGCTAAGTTGCTTAGTCCCTTGCTAAGTTGCTGAGGCTGGTCTTGAACTTGTGATCTTTCTGCCTGAGCTTTCCGAATTGCTGGGAATATGGGCGTATGCCACCTTTCCTGGCCCTGGCAGGTTTTAATGTCTGTTGTAGAATCATTTTATTGTACTTGTGTTACCTAATCTCTGCTTGAATATCTCTGTGGATGGAAAACTCTCACGTAGCCCTTTTCCTTATCTGATTGTGTCTTTTATAAGATTTTCTCATGTGGAAATAAAGAGCCTGTTTATTCTTGTGTGTTTGGTTGTCTGGATATACACTTGATTGAATTACCCCTTCTGAATGAAACAAGTTGCCTTTTTCCCCCCCTTGATCAGGATCAATACTTGTTTTTTTCACCATTTTAAAAATCAAATTTATTTCCCATGTTTATGATTTTCTTTCAGTGCACTTGAGATAATCATTCTCTTTTTGAGGCTATACAGCTAGAAATAGATATAATTCCACAAGTAGAATTAAAAAAAATTTTGTTTTAGTTGTAGTTGGACACAATACCTTTGTTTTATTTTTATGTAGTGCTGAGGATCAAACCCAGCCCCCACATGTGCTAGGCAAGTGCTCTACTTCTGAGCCACAACCCCAGCCCCGCTTCCACAAGTAGAATCATAATAACAAAAATAATAGCTACCCTTTATTGGTTCTTAATATGTGGGATGAATAGTGCAAAATTCTTTGTGTTTTTACAGTAATTTATATGAAGAATTTGAGGCTTAGAGAGATGTTTTAATCTACCCTTTCTATGACAAATAAGTGACCACAAAGACAGAATCTGAAGCAAGTTCTGCTTGCAATTGAAACTCTTCACTATGTTGCAGTTGGCTTGCATTGGATGCAGTACCACTATGTTGCCTCTGGTATTCTAAATGTTCTAGTTCTATTAACTTATATTAAGACTGTGTCAATCATTTTGGTGATAGTACCATAATACTGACATATTAAGGTCATATACAACTAAATCCTACAAATCTTAATAAGATCCTAAATATATGAGCTTCTATTTTTTTCTGACCTTCCCATCTTATCTTTATATTTAATTTTCAATATAAACACAGTGCTTTATTCCATATTTTTATTGGTGCATTATAGTTGTACATAATGGTGGGATTTGTTGTTACGTGTTTGTACATGCACATAATATAACAATATAATTTGGCCAATATCATTCCCCAGTATTTTCCCTGTTCCTCTCTTTCTTCCTTTCTCTGGTATCTACTCTACTAATCTCCCTTTGATTTTCAGAAGATTACCCCAACTTTTTTTTTCCTTTTTTCTCTCTAGCTTCCACATATAAGAGAAAACATATAACCCTTGACTTTCTGAGTTTGACTTATTTGATTTAACATAATGGTCTCAGTTTCACTTATTTTCCTGCAAATGACATAATGTCCTTTATGACTGAATAAAACTATATTGTGTGTGTATATATATATATATATATATATATATATATATATATATCACATTTTCTTTATCCATTCACCCATTGATGGACACAGCTGATTCCATAGCTTGGTTATTGTGAATTATGCTGCTAACATGGGTATGCATGTATCCTATAGTATGATGACTTTAATTCTTCAGGATAAAGACCAAGGGGTATTATAGCTAGATCATATGTTGGTTCCATTCATAGTTTTTTGAAGAACCTCCATAATGATTTCCATAGTGGTTATGCTAGTTTACAGTCCCACTAACAGTGTTAAAGTGGTCCTTTTTCTCCATGTCCTCTCCAGCATTTATTATTGTTCATATTCTTGATGGCTGCCATTCTGACTAGAATAAGAAAGTCAGTTCCCGAATAAACAGCTTAATGATGCATTTCAAGGCCCTTGAAAAATAAGAACAAATTCCAAAACCAGTAGAAGGAAGGAAATAATTCAGATCAAAAACAAAATCAATGAAATTGAGAATTTAAAAACCACGAAGGATCAAGGAAACAAAGAGTTGTTTCTTTGAAAAGATAAACCAAATTGAAAGCCCTTAGCCAAACTAACAAAATGAAAAGGAGAGACAGCTCAAATTAATAAATTTGAGTGTAGTTTTAATTTGCATTTCCCTAACTGCTCATGATCTACTGAATTTTGTTAAAGACTTTTTCTACATCTGTTGAGATGATTATGTGATTTTTGTCCTTAATTCTATTTATGAGATTAATTACCTATACTGATTTGCATATGTTAAACCATTATTGCCCTCTTGTGATAAAACCAACTTGGTTGTGATGTAAAATATTCTTATATATTGTTGGATATGATTTGTTAATATTTTATTAAGGATTTTTACATCTAACTTCATCAGGGATATTTGTCTATAATTTTCTTTCATTGACGTGTCCTTATCTGGTTTTGGTTATTAGTTTGGTACTGGCTTCATAGAAGTGTTCCATCCCTTTCTATTTCATGGAATAATTTAAGGATAATTGGCATTATTTCTTCTTTAAAGAACTGATAGAATTCAGCTGAGGATCCATCTGGTCCTGGGTTTTTCTTTTTTGGAAAAAGAATTATTACTGCTTCTATGTTAGTGCTACTTGTTGGTCTGTCTAGGTTTTCTGTTCTCTTAATTCCATTTTAACAGCCATATGTGTTTATATGTATCTATTTCTACTAGGTTTTCCAATTCGTTAGACTACAAGTTTTCAAAATAGTCCTCAATGATATTTTAGATTTGTGTGATGTCTGTGGTGATTTTTTCGTTTTCATCTCTAATTTTATTAACTTGAGCTCTTAGCAGTAGAAGAAAGGAGAAAAAGAGAAATAGAAGTCAAGCCAAACAAAAATATACAAACCCAAACCTGTAACCCTCCAGACAAGGAAGAAAATAATAACTTTTGTAAAAAAAGAAAAGCTAAAAATGAAAAAAGAAACATATATGTTTATATGTATTTATAAACCAGTTAGCACAGCAAGAACACACACACATACACACCAAAAAGAAAAGAAAAGGAAAAAAATGATTATTAATGAAAAATTAAGAAATAGTCTCCACAGAGATGGTCAGAAACAGTCAGTGAGAATAGATGGTCATTATCTGTGCCCAACTGTGTTTTCCATTTCTTGGGCTACTGAGAGAGAGAGAGAGAGAGAGAGAGAGAGAGAGAGAGAGAGAGAGAGAGAGAGAGAGAGAGAG
>NW_025999999.1:4765456-4783219 GCF_001458135.2 Marmota marmota marmota | reverse complement strand
GCGGATCAGGCCCAGGAGCCTGCCGGCGTGGTACACACACCACCCTAATTGGAGTAGGGGCAGAGCAGATTCGCCGCCCGTGCCAGAAACAGGCCCAGCGTCCTGCAGGTGGGGTAGTCACGACACCCCAATTGGAGTAGGGGCAGAGCAGAGCCTCCACCCGTGCCAGAAAGGTGGGCAGATCTGCGACCGACCAGCGGGACAGGCCCAGTGGCCTGCCGGTACGACAGACATGTCACCCCATTTGGAGTAGGGGCAGAGTAGAGCCGCCGCCCGCGCCTGCAGGGTAGGTTCTGATCTTTGCTGGGAGTGTGGATCTAAGGGATGTCCCAAGAATTCTCCTTGAGGGGCAGGTGAGTCAATCTTTCACAAGCTCTGCTGTTGGTGCATGCAGCCTCCCCAGACTTTGTCCCTCAGTGGATTCACACTTACCTCCTTATTTTTCCTACCCTTTTTGGGTGATCATGTGAACTGCCAAACTTTAGAGAGAAAACAAGTTATTCTTTTCTCTTACTTGAATCCGACTGGGTTCTCTGTGCCTGTTTCACTCATGTTTTCCTGGGTATACCCTAGGCCACATGGTATGCACTTGCTGGGAGACTATGGCAATGTTTGCTATGACCTCCCAGGTTTTCTGCAGTAGTAGTCTAGAGTGTGGCTTCCTCAAGATGGCTCCTGCTGTTGTGGGATAGATGAGGCTGGACATTGAGGAATTAGCAGAAAGCAGGTTTATTGGCTGCAGCCAGGTCCAGAGGGGAAAAAGGCTTTTGCTACAGTCAATCAGTCTCCCTGAACTCCGAGTTCAGAAAGTTTCAGAACTTTATATCCAGTGTACAGGGTGAAGGCCTCGGAGTCTCACAATCTACAGTTGTTTACTCCAAAGCAGCTTTTTTCCACTGTTCAGGGCATTGAACCCAGCCTGGAAACAAGAATGCAAATGCCTCTGTGGAAGCCTTGGGTTAGTCTTTCTTATCATGTCCTGCTTCAGCAATACACTTCCCACCTGAAAACTCTATTGCAGAAATTCTTGCTGATAGTCTAAGAACAACAATTATGGTGAGGGTCTCTGGAGAAGCTTAATTAGGATTTTCTGGGGAGAAAGGGATGCCACTACACTTTCTTATCTGTTTGCTTGCCATTTGAGAAATAGAGAGGGCTTTTCAAACACCTGCTTGCTATACAGCCCCTGGATCAGCAAAATTTTGGCTATTTTTTCTGATCTACAGATTTTTCTGTACCAAATCTGTTCATTGTATTTCTCTCTCTGTGTTCTCTCTTCCCTCTGTGGTGAATGAGTACCACTGCTGCTGTCTCAGCTGCTATTGCAATGACTTAGCTCCAGAAACTCTTCTTTAGTGTTCACTCAGTGCACCTGAATTTCTGAGTCTCTAAGGCACTCTGTCCAATATTGAATTTTAGTGAAATTCCTCTTTCATCCACTTTTCTGAGAAGCAGTAGTCCTGTTGCTTGAATTTGAAGCCACAGAACAACTGAAAATGCAGCCTTCCTCTAATCCACCATCTTGAATCTATAAATGCAGCAGTTTGTATTCATATCTTCACCTTCATTTTGAAGATTTCATCCCAAGGTTCAAGGTTACCAAGATAATTTTGAATTTTGAGTCTTTCATCTATGATATTAACTCTTCCTTCAGATATATGACCATGTACATCTTTGATAAATATCCTTGCTTTGTGTTTATGTAGTCTTTGATACAATTTCAAACAGGTAAGGTTGAATAAAGAATTTATACAGTATATCTGTTTTCTTTCCAAATGTTTTTGAAGGGTACTTTTCTTAGATCTAGAACATATCTTTGACCATTTTAGTAATTTTCTTTTCTTAATATTAATGGTATGATAATATTGGCACTTTATTCAAGATTCTGGTTGGAATGATGGTGAGATCAGTTACAATTGTTGCTTCCTATGTGCTCTGAGCAATACATTTATTAGATGGGAAATAGAGTTTAGATTTCTATCAGAAGATACAAGGATAGTTGATATTCTTCTTCACCCTTTATGATTTAGTGTAATTTTTGTACCTTTTCTAAGAAACATCATATACATTTCTTTCCAGATAGTCTGATATACTTTTATAATAATATAATTCAGCTTTTCTTTTTAGTTCATCACTTTTGTTGTTTAATATGATTCCAATATTAAGTTCATGAACTATTAAAAAGGAGTAATTTCTTTTTTTCCAATTTTTATTGTTATATTATAATCATGTACAATAGTGAGATTTATTATTTCATATTAAAAAATGTACATAACATAGTTAAGCAATTTTATTCCTTAATGCCTTCCCTTTCCCTCTCCTCTATCCTCCCCCATCTGCTTGCTCTACTCTACCAATCTCCTATTGTTGTTATTTTAATTTGTGTATTATAATCATATATATGTATGGTATGTTCATACATAGATATAGCATAATTTGGTAGATTTCATTCCCCTGTACTTCTCCATGCCCTCTCCTCTTCCCTCCCTCTTGTTCCCCTTCCTCTACTCTATTGGTCCTCAGAAAGGAGTTACTTCTAAAAGAGCACTGGACTTCTAAAATTCCCATATTTGGTTATTGACCAGGCTGTGTGGATTTGAACAAGTTACTCAAGGTTTATGGATCTGTTTCCTCATATATAAAATAGGTATATTATTATTATTATTTATTGTTCAGGATTACAAAAACAGGTTAGGATTTACAAAGCAGGTAACTGACAATTAGTGGCTTATGTGAATAGTGTTTGTCTCATATAAAAAGAAATCAAGAGATGGACAGTCTATTTAATATAGAGATTAGAGAATTTAGGCTCTTTTTAATGTATATATTTTTAGTTGTATATGGACACAATGCTTTTACTTTATTTATTTATTTTTATGTGGTGTTGAGGGTCGAACCCAGTGTCTCACAAGTGCTAGACAAGAGCTCTACCACTTAGCTACAACTCTAGCAACTGTAGGCTCTTTTAATTTTCCTGTTCAACATCTGTTTTAGTCAGCTTTTTTTTGAGTTTCTGGGGCCAATGAACCTGATGAAAACAATTTTAAGGAGAGAAAGTTTATTTTGAAACTTATGGTTTTAGAGATTTCAGTTCAAAGACAGATGGCTCCATTCCATGGGTCTTGAGTTGAGGCATCATGGCAGAAGAGTGTGGTAGAGGAAAGTGGCTCAGGATATGATCAGGAAACAGAAAGAAGGTCTTCCCAACAAAGATAACATATATACCTCTAAGGCATGCCTCCAGGACTACCTCCTCCAACCACCCTACCTGCTTATTGATTCCACTATCCCTATTAGGGGATTAATTCACTGATAGGGTTAAGGCTCTCATAACCCAATCATTTCAACTCTAAACTTTCTTGCATTGTCTTACACATGAGCTTTTGGGGGACACCTCACATATAAACCATAAAAACATCCTTAGCATGTAGTTTTTTGGGTTCTAGCTTCTTGAATCATGGGCACAAAATGTCTAGTAAAACCCTGGTCCTTATGTCTATGTTTCATGTATAAAGAATAGGAAGAACTAAAAAACTAAAAGACTTTTCTCTTAGTGAGGCTCTGACTCTTAATTTGGCAAGGGGGGTTCCTCTTTAAGATGTATTTCTGTAACTCACTGGCCAGAACTATGTAGCATAGGCACACTTTATTTCAAGGAAAACTAGGAAATTGTACACTGTACTTTTCAGTGTCTAGACTAGAAGAAGGCAAGGAAGAAGGGATTGTGTTTACAGTTTGGGTCAGCAATGTCTGTCACTTTCATAATATTTTGATGATGAATATGATGAGACAATCTAATTAAAAAGTTTTATAAAGGTATAATCTAAATACACTATTCCTTTTGCCTTCTGTTGAGAGGAAATGACCTTCATAGTCACTAGTATTCAAAGTTGTATTATTATTCTCCATGAAAAAAAGGGGAAATGATATTAAGAAAAGGGCCCTGGAGATAAAAAAGTCTTGGAGGTGAGCTAAGAAGGAGAATGTCTGAGTAGACTCTTTAATGAGGTCAGAGAGAGCTAAGAAACAGAAATCTCCAAAGAATTTGTAAATAACCAGAGGAACTTTGAGTATGTGTCATGGAGTTGAAAATCCTTCAGGGTTAATACTTCTGCATTTCTTTAGTTTGATGAAAACTCTTGTAGCTTACAAATTGTGTTATTTGGGGTAAAATAAACCTTTGATGTATATATATATTTTTGTTTTATTTTAGATTTTGCTTTTGTTGCCAGTCTTCTTTCTTTCTTTTTGTAGACATTGTTCGAAGTGATGTTGCTTTGGATAAACAGAAAGGCTGCAAAATTGCTCAGCACCCTGATATTATGCTGGAGCTTCAAAGAGAGAAGGCAGCTCAGATGCATCTGGTTCTTCTAAAGGAGCAATTCTCCAATACTTACAGTAATCTCATATTAACAGGTAAGGCAACTGGAATCAGCTAGAATCTTAGAGCATTATATATTGATGATCTTCATCAGTTAGCAAGTTGATGCTTGGGGATACTAGTGTGGGATTCAGATGAGCCTACATCTGTCTCCACCCACTATATCACATTTTTAATTGTGGTGATTCTTGTCTTTCTAAAACAAATAGTTCTTATAGTTTTCAGATGTATTTTGGCTTGAAGTTATGGACGATTCAGCATGTGTTTTCTCAAAAGACAGAACCAATGACAACCTTGAAGACTTATAAAAATATGACTTTCTAGATGTGTGCCAGTAGATTTGAGAAAATAACTAAATTTGGTATCTTATAAGAAGCGGTTATTTTCCTCTTTCTGTACATGCCCTTTGTATGAACCCAGTGAATATAAAGATGAAATGTTAAAGAGATAATAATCTTTAGGCAGAGCTGGGAATGTTCTATTCCTGATGGTGTTTGAAAATATTTGGGGAATTTGATTTTTTTTTTTTTAACGAGTAAAGAGGCTGTGAGACTGAGTCATATTCCCTTACTTCTTAGTTCTAGGACGGAAGTGCCTATGTATCAGAGCTGCAAGGAGAATCAACTTTTGGCAGGGTTGTCTGCAAACTTTGCTAGTAAAGAACATGCTTAGTTGCATGTCTTTATTAGGCTTTGGAGAAGACTATAGTAACAGATTTGAATGTGAGAATCATTTAGAATTTGAGATAAACTAAAAAGAGCAGTCCAAGTTACCTCCATCTTTTTTTTTTTTTTTTTTTTGAGAACATGCAAGGCAGATCTACATATTGATCTGAATGAACTTTAACAGGTCAAAGGCATGTGTTTTGCCTTGTTTATGAATAGTTTAAAAACAAAACAAAAATAGAATGTCTGATAGGCTATGAACATTCACACTTACTTGATTTGTGAACTCTAAGTTAGGAAAATTTTAACTTTTTTTACAGGCTTCCTGGCATTTCACCAGGAATTGCTGAGTGGCAACCAAATTGTTTTGCTTTTGAAAAAGCACAAGACTCTTCCAACTTTTCATCTTGTACCTGGTGGAAAACCCAACAGCATGAGATGAAAGCCAGATTTAAATGTGGCTTTGGTGAGCAGAGAAGAGGATTATGGATTTCATAAGTATAGGCCCTGTTTTTTGCTCGTTGATAGATCATTAAGGAGGGCAAACTTAAAAGTGATTTATGGCCAATGCATATATTTCCCTAAATTGGTTAGTGAAACTGAGTTTAAGTTTAGATGTTTGGGAAGAACAGATTTTTCTCCAAGATTCTTTACTCTACCTCAAATGTATACATGTATATATATGTTTACTATTCTCCAATTCAGGGATTGGAAATGACACATTTTATTTTATTTTAATATTTTTTGACATGTATTAGAGGGGTCATACCCTGTGTTCTTTAATGTGGCATATAAAGAGCTTAGGGTAATTCTAACCCTAAACTGTGGATCCAGAGTATGGCTTGAAGGCATATTATCTTTGCAAACACAAGTGTTCTATTGAGTTCAATGGAATCTTTTCTAATTCTCAGTAACATAATCCCTTTGGATGTTTATTCACAATTCAAACTGTTGGAATCAACATTGTCAACTTTTACCCTGACAACTTGCTTACTTTCTACTAAACAAACTTACCCTAGAGAAGAGCCTCTTTCCTGCTCTTACTTCTCCCAAGCTGCTTCAAAGAGTCCTCAGGCGTTTTCCACATTTTTCACCCAAATGCCTGTGCAGAGTGGTACCTTGCAGCAGACAGAGCATTTGGTATGCCCTGGTTTGTTTACATGAAAGTTCAAAAGGTTTTGGTTCCAGGTGTTGGGAAGACATGGAGTCATTTCAGTGTAGCACCAATGGTAAAACTATTTTAATGTCCTTTAACTAAGTCTTTGATTTTACACAGTGTGGTTTTCTAATTGTTATGAAGTTTAATCCTTGATTTCTTGTATAAATCTTGAGAACATGGTCTCCAGACAGCTAAACATAATATTTAAACATAACTAAACTAAGTTTTGTAAATATTTCCCTTTTCGGTGATGAATGTATATTGGTAAGGAGGGTGAGGTTGAAGGGGCAGGGACCTCAAACGAAGTGACTTTCTTTACCAACACATTTAGAACACCTACTCTAGGATTTCTACTTGGTGATGATCTACTTATTTTGTGTAAGTCTGGCATAATGTGTGAAATATTTGCAATGAAAGTATTTATATGGGAATATGATGAGGAAACTGGGTCACTAAAATCTAAGAAAACATGAGTTTTTCAAACCCTTCTTCCCCCCTAACCTAGGTATTTACGGAATTTCATATATATGAGGAGAAGTGTGTGATTGTTTCCTGGTCAGCTTGAGGCATATTCTTTATTTTTAAGATGGGCCAACCAAGATTCCAATATAGTAAAAAAATTAATAATGTGTTTGCAATGTCAGATGGTTAAAAGCATGTCCTCCACCTCACAAGCAACTCCTCACTGTTAGGTGTCCCACCCTTAGCTGACATGACTCTCAGCTGCTGAGGTCAGAAGCATGTGTTCAATTCTACATTTTAACTAATAATTCCTTTTAAACAGATAAGGGCAAGTGATATTCCAGCTTTAAAAGTCTTCTAACCACTTACAAAAAGGAGACAATTCTATAGTCCTTGGTGATAACCTAGTTAATAGAAAGTAATAAAAAAATCCCAAACTTTATCTTATTGAAATATTTCTTTTTACATCATATTTTTTAGAAAAGTAGATTGTTTTTATGTGTTTCTACATGGTTTTAGATTTGTTTTAATGTTCTCATGTGAATGATTTACCTGGTTTTAAAAATAATATTAGATTCACCTAACTTACGGAGTTTTTGAAATAAACTCTAAGGTTACCGGAAGGTGATGGAACTACTGGAACTATTTTAAATGGCTATGAGCCATGTGCTGCACTTTTCACGCTGACTTGATGGCATGGATATGTATGCTTGTCCTGAAGATCCCTGAGTATGAGAATGTTGTCCCTGTGCATGTCATTAAAAGAGTGACTAATGAAAGGGAGAACTGGTGAGAGCCTTTAAGAAAGAACAGGGATCAGATGTCACACACCTCTTCATGTTATCATGATTCTTAATATAGGAATGCTCTATAAATTTTCTGAAAATGTTACATACATAATGAGTGAATTCACTTGAAGACTACTTTTTAAGGGATAGTGTTGATGTTTTTTTTTTTTTATAACTTTTACAGATTCAGATTCAGTTATTTGTCTCCCCTCCTCCTCCCTCTTTTTCCCTTTTTGAAGGTATACATTGAATTTTTCTGAGTGATCCCTGTACCATAATCAAAGGGAAAAGATAAAAGTTAAGTCAGCCTTAAGGGGAATTAAATTTTCTAGGATTTTTGCTTAGAAATTCTAGAAATTTAGAAATTATATTCCTGGAGGAATAGTATTCTGGATAATATGTAGAGCATCTTAGTGAATTACCATGAAATGAGTTTTTTTAAAAATATTTTTTTCCTCTGTGAAGTTATCTAGTTAGCCTCTGTAGCCAGGCAACTTGAAGCCAGTCATTATAAATGAGTGGCATTATTCAAGACACATTTTATTTTGTCATGTTATTGGTTGCCACTTTTGGTTTTATTTTTATACCTTTCTTCAGTCACTAAACCCTCAACTAAAGTTATAGTCCTAAAGTTGGCTTTCTGTGTAACTGTAGCATATGAATTGAATAAGAGATTGCACTTCCCTGTTGTGGCCCATTCTGTTAACTTCAGTGAAGCAAAGGAGCTCTCAGTTGTGTAAAAACTGTTCTTTCAGTTTGCACAAAATAAATGCTCAGGTAACTAACTATTTCTAGCCATGCCTAAAGCTGCAGTAGCCAACCCAGGACAAAATCTATTTTTGACTTAAATTCCTTCTTGGTAGCATCTTTTGTGATTATCCCAAACTAAAGAGCTCTTTTCTTCATTTTCACTGCATTTACCAATTGTTTATGCCATTACGGGCAATTGGTGGAAGTGTAAAATAATTTGTCAATGCATTTTAATTATGTTTCAGAATTAATTTTGTTAATGGTTTGAAAAACATCACCTCCCTTCTTTGATTGACTCTTATTAAAATGAGTTCAGTTATTGTTGTTCTTGAGATCTTGGGAGATCCATCTGCCTCTATATTTTACTAATTTCCCTACTTAAGTGAATCTACTGTAAACTTATCTGCCCAAATTATATCATTAAGTATTCTATATTTTTTTCTACTCTATCCCATATGCTTGGATCAGTTTCATGTCTCCCATTTGCCAAGTTTTCTTTTAGGGTCATTGAAAGCCATTTTAAAATCCCTTCATATAGTAACATCACATCTTAAATTCACGTGAGAGGACAAGGAAAGAAAGTATATTTGCCTATTAACATGAAGCCAGGTGGGTGTGATTGGATGTGTAGCAAAACCAAAACCTGAGGATAGCAGAGTTTTTAATATCAGTTTTTTCCCCCATGGCATTTACTGCCAACTTTATCAAATAAAATAAAATAATGTTTAAAAATGACCTTGAAAAGTGATTAGTCTGTAGCACTGTGGGCATTTATTTGCATGTTTATCAACATTTTATAGAGGGATGTGAAGTAAAGTACCAAAGAAAATCTTCTACAGGGCTAGGATAGGTATATGATATATATCATACATGTATATACATGTATATATACCATATACACTGGGAACTATTGATGTAAGTTCTGAAGTTCAATGGTTGGAGAATCGGAGCTCTGATGTCCAAGGGCAGGAGAAGAGGAATATCCCAGTTCCAGGAAAGAAAAAGAACAGAAATTGCCTTTCTCTGCTTTCTTCATTCTCTCGAGGCCCCCATCTAATTAAATGGTGCCTGCCCACATTGAGGGCAGACCTTCCCCACTTAGTCTAGTCAGACTTACACACCAGTCTCCTCTGGAAACACCCTCAAAAACATACCTTTACGAGTTCTCTAGTTACTTCTTAATCCAGTCAAATTGACACATAAAACTAACCATCACACCCTCTATAATGTGATATATTTTATAAGTAACTTAACAAACAAAATCTTTGTATTAACACATTCTTTATAAGTACTAAAAATAATCATCCTAACTCTTCAAGCACACTTGATGGGAATTTGTACTTTTGAAGTAATGTATACATATATTCAGTCTCTCTGAATTCTGATTGTGGTTCTGATTTCACAATTCTTGAATAAAAATTAAAGATTTCATTTTAAAGTCTGGCTAAATATAAGTGAATTTTCAGGATCTTTATCCAAAACAGTGATTCTCAGGTTTGGGAGGATAAAGGCTTCTTTATTAGGGATCAGGAGAAGGAGCTTACTTTTGTTGCTGCTCATTTTCTGCCTGGCTGGGGAATGAGTAATCAAAAAAACTGGATTTAATTTGCAACAGTATTTACTAAGTGCTTACTGTATACCACTATTTCCTGCTACCACTTACAAGTCAACCTTTGGGTACTTCCTCTTCAGACTTCCTAATGCTATTTCCAGGTCAGTTGTCCCCTTCCATCAGACCCAAGCCCCAGCAAGTCTACCCACTTTTGGATATTGGCTTATCTTCTCCAGGCCAAGCAGTTATGGTCAGCGTGTCACTGGCTCTGACATCCAAATTCTTCTTTATCTTGATAATTTGTTTCTTTACTTACTTTTCTCATAAGTAGGAGCTGAGAGGAATGGAAAACTGAAAGGAATTCTCTCATCCAAACTCTTCTGTACTAAGTGTTTAATTAAACCTGTAGAATTATAAGCATGAGACTGATTTTACAAAGCAAATGGTCTTCCTGTTCCCTTTTTCTTTGTTATAGAAAAAAAATTCCCCCAAAGTATATGTCACTGAATTTACCTGAGAAGTGCCTTTGTCTTAGAAATTAACTTTTCTCCCCAGTCATTAAAGTAATACATGCTCATTGATGAAAACTTTTGAAATGCTCAAACTTAGAGATAACAAATGATGTTCAGTCCTCTGTAGCAATAGGTTCCATATCCACAGATTTAAACTGTGAACTGAAAATATTTTAAAAAATTTTGTCTATGCTGAAAAGGTGCAGATTTTTCTTGTCATTATTCTGGAAACAATATAATGTAATAATTATTTACATAGGGCTTGTGATGTATCAGGCATTAGAAATGTATTAATCAGCTTTCAGTTACTATAACAATACGCCTTGCACAAGGTACTTAAAAGAACTTTATTTAGCTCATAGTTCTGGAAGTTTAAAGTCCAAATGGAATTTTGCAGGCATAGTGGTAAGGGCTGCCTCTTGGCTGAGTGACCTCATAGTGGATAGCAATGGCAGGAGCATATGCAAAGCAATAATATTACATATCAAGTTAGGAAGCCAGGCAGGGGGTGGGGGAGAAGTGAATGGGGCTACCCTTGCTTGCTTTATCATACTCCTCTCACAAGAACTACCTTTATTAGGGCAGGTCCCTCACTCCATGGCCTAAGAACCACTCACAAGACCCCACTTGTAAAGATTCTACTACTTCCCAACATTGTTTACTCTGGGGTACACTTGAATCATAGCAATAAGTAATATAGAGATGAAGATGATTAGATGATTTAAAGTATTTAGGAGATTGTACATAGGGTATATTCCATTTTCTATAAAGGTCTTGGGTGTCTATGATTTTGGTATCCAAAAGATATCCTGAAAACCAATGTCTCATGAATACTGAGGAATGAGTAAATATGTATTTTTATATATTTAAAATATAATTAAAATATTATATATCTAATTCCTAATTAAAATTCTGTGTTGAGAAATCCCCATCTTAGAATTCTTTAAAAATGCTCTGAAGGCCATGTGATATTCTTTGTTATTATGCTAAGTGTATTTTTAAATGATATTGGTTTTTAATAGTTTACTTGTATGATATATAAAAGTTATGTAAATTCATTGCATAAATCAAAAAAATATAAATCATCCCAAATCCGATTACTGAGAGACTGACTGGCATACTTTATGTATGAATTTTAGCATACTATAACCTGTTTATTAAAGGATAACTAACTTATATGTATTTAAATTATATACAGTCATATACCACATAACAACATTTCAGCTGATGATGGATCACATATATGATGGCAGCTACACCATATAGCTGAGGTATAATAGGCTGAACCACATAGATTTATGTAAGTACACTCTGATGTTTGTTCAATGTGAAATTACTTGATTCATTTCTCAGAAAATATTCTCCTCATAAATGATACAGGCCTGTACATATTTAAAATATAAATACAGTTTCAAAATTTAAATTATTCCCTGTGGAGAGTTTTAAAAAAATTTTATTATATAGTTATCCTAATTTGTTATACATGACAGTAGAATGCATTTCAATTCATAGTATATAATAGAGCACAATTTTCCATTTCTCTGGTTGTACACAAAGTAGTCACACCATTTGTGATGTAAATAGTTTTTGATGGTTAAATACCATATAATGGATCTTTTTTTTACTTTATCAAATGTTTTAAAATTATTAAAGTCATAAATATTTAGTTTTAGTAGTTAAATAAATAATCAGAGATAAATAGAGAAAGTAAAATAATTTCTTTCCCTAGACTTCAGTTTCTACTTCTAAAAGCCAACCATTTTTTGATGTTTATATGTCCACACTTTAAAAAAATATTATAATATCAATATAATATAGTTATATTATGTTTGCATGTAATGGTTTAAAATTGTTCTTAGTGAAAAGGATCCAAATATAACCATTATTTTATAATATTTTTCCCCACATATATCATGGCATATCATAGGCATCTATCTAGGTCAATTCATATAGTTCTAACTGCCCCCCACCTTTTATTTTTGTAGTACTGGGGATTGGATCTATGGTTTCTCTGTCAGTGAGCTGTACCCCAGCTCTTTTAATAATATTTTGAGACATGTTATTGCTGAGTTTCCGAGGCTGATCTCAAACTTGCGATCCTGTTGCATCAGCCTCCTGAGTTGCTGGGGTTACAATCATGTACTGCCATGTCCAGCAAACTCATTCTTTTTAATGATTTACATTATATTCTATATAGTTGAATATAACAATTTATTTAACCATTTACCTATTATATACATTAGTACATTATTCTTTTCCTTACTCTTCACACATTTATGTACATGCTTATTTTAGTAAATTTCTCACAGTGGGATGTTTGATTCAAAAAAGTGTGTATTTGAAAATTTTATAAAGTCATATTTACTGAGGCATAATTCACATGCAGCAAAAAGTAATTTTGACATATGTATATTCTATATAGTTATGTAACCCACCACCACCACCATAAAGAAATAGATTTGTTACCCTAAAATGTTCTCATGTTTCTCTTTGCAGTCTCCTCATACCCATTTTTTTCCTGCATCTGAACTAACATCTGTTCCTAAATGTTATGTAAATGGAATGAAAAAGCAATGGTCATGTGTCGCTGATTTCTTTCATTTAGCATGATATTTTTTGAGGTTCATTCATTTTTGCATATGTCACGATTTCATTCCTCTTTTTTACTGAGTAATATTTTATTTTATGGATATTCTATAATTTGTTTATCCTTTTACCTGCAATGAGCACATGGCTTGTGTCTAATTTTTAGTGATTATGAATAAAGACACTATAAACATTTTTCTCAGATCTTTCTGCTGGAATGTATTCATTTCTCTTGGGTAATACCTAGGAGTAGGATTGCTTGGTTTTATATTAAGTTGCTTTTTAACTTTTTAAAAAATTTGTTCTTATTGGTTATACATGACAGTAGAATGTATTTTGACATATTACACGTATGTGGGATATAACATCTCATTCTTCTGGTTCTACATGATATAGAATTATATTGGTTGTGTAATCATATTTGCAAACAGGACAGTAATGGCCAATTCATTCTATTATCTTTCCTATTCCCATATCCCCTACTTTCCCTTCATTCCCCTTTGTCTAATCCATAGTACTTCTATTCTTCTCTAACCTTATTCTAAGTTAGTATCTGCATATCAGAGAGAACATTTAGACTTTGGGTTTTGAGGATTGACTTATTTCACTTAGCATGATAGTCTCCAGTTCCATCCAAATGCTGTGATTTCCAAATTATGGCAAATGCCATAATTTGATTTCTCTTTATGGCTGAGTAGTATTCCATTGTGTATATCTATCACATTTTCTTTATCCATTCATGTGTTGAAGGGCATCTAGGCTGATTCCATGGTTCAGCTATTGTGAATTGAGGCATTATAAACATTGACTTGGCTGCCTCACTGTAGTATGATTTTAAGTCTTTTGGGCATAAACCAAGGAGTGGGATAACTTGGTCAAATGGTGGTTCTATTCCATATTTTCTGAGGAATCTCCATACTGCTTTCCATAGTGGTTGGACCAGTTTGCGTTCCTACCAGCTATGTTTGAGTGAATCTTTTCCCCCACATCCTCATCAACATTTATTGTTACTTGTATTCTTGATAATTGCCATTCTGACAGCAGTGAGATGGAATCTCAGTGTAGTTTTAATTTGCATTTCCCTAATTGCTAGAATGTTGATGTTTTTCATATCTTCCTTGACCAATTGTATTTCTTCTGTGAAGTGTGTTCAGTTCCTTTGCCCATTAATTGATTGGGCTATTTGTTCTTTTTTGGTGTTAAGTGTTTTGAGTCCTTTATATATCCTGGAGATTAATGTTCTATCTGAGGTATAGGTAGCAAAGATTTTCTCCCATTCTGTAGGCTCTCTCTTCACATTCTGGCTTGTTTCCTTTGCTGTAAAGAAGCATTTTAGTTTGTTTCCATCCCATTTGTTGATTATTGACTTTCTTCTTGTGCTTTAGGAGTCTTGTTGAGGAATTCAGTTTCTAAGCCAACACAATGGAGAGTTGGACCTACTTTTTCGTCTAGTAGGCAGGGTCTCTCGTCTAATGCCTAGATCCTTGATCCACTTAGATTTGAGTTTTGGAAATCCATACGTAGCAAAATAAAATTAAACTTCTATCTCTCACACTTCACAAAACTTTTTAACTTTAAAAGTGTCAGCAGTATGTGTTAGTTCTAGTTCCTCCACATCCTGCTCATAGTTGGTATTGACTGTCTTTTGAATTTAATAGTTCTTTAGTGTAGGTAATGGTATGTCCTTGTGATTTTAATTAATTAGCATTTCTCCCTTATGATTAATGAGATTGGGCATCTCTTCATGTCATTATGATCCGTGTGTCTTCTTTGTTGAATTGCTTGTTCATGTCTTTTATGCATTTTTAAAAAATTAATAATGAGTTTTGTTATTTCTGGGATAGAAGTCCTTTAACAAATATGTGATGTATAAATGTTTTACTTGGTCTATGATTTGTATTTTTATTTTTAACAGTTTCTTTGAATCAGCAAAGCTTTTAACAGTGCTCAAATATAAAATTATGAATTTTTCTTTAATGGTTAACAATTAAAATTTTAATTCCTCTTGCCAGTTTTCAGAAAAGATTGTGGCAATTCCTGTTCCCATTATTCGTGTGTGAGAGCAGTGGTTTCCCAGCATTCTCATTAGCACTGGATGTTAGTGCTCTTTTTAATTTGTTCCAGTCCTACAAGTTAAAGCCATCTCAGTGTTGTGGTTTTATGACTATAGCCTGGTGAATTTATTTTCCCATATTTATCTGTAATTTACATTTCCTCTTTGGTGAGTTACCTATTCATTTTCTTTGCATTTTTATTGGGTGTTGATATTTTTCTCATCGATTTATAATTGGTCTTAGTGAATTAAAAATGTTAATGTATTGCAAACCATTTTCTTCTCCTAGGTAATACTTATTTTTGTGTTCAACTTACAACTTTCAATTTTTTTTTCTATTACTGGAATTTGTTTGTATACAATGCAATGTAGATAACATAATTTTCTTCCAAATGACTATAACCACTTTTGTTTATACCGTTTTGCTGATAGTTTTTGAAACTGAATTGAAACACTATATATGTTACATATTTTACTTTCATATATATTTATACATAATTATGAACATTCTTTTCAGTTATTTTGTATTCATTATTTCTGTGTCAATGCTATACTACTTTGATAAGGCTTATAAACCTTTTCTTTTTCAAGGTTTCTTGGCTATCCTCATATAATTATTTTTAAAAATGAATTTATGATTTTCTCTAGCTCAAAAAAATTCATCACTGGATTTTGATTAGAATTTCCATCAGTTTATATCCTAATTTGGACCTTTGTTTTTTATTTATTTACTTATATGAGGTGCTGAGAATTAAACCCAGTGCCTCACACATGCTAGGTGAGAGCTCTACCACTGAGCTACAACCCCAGCTTTTTCTTAATTTGGAAAGATTAATATTTTAGAGTGCTATATTCCATTTAACTACATGTTATTCTTTCTGTTTGTTCAGTTCTTGTTTTAGACCATGTGATAATAATCTATAATTTTATTTGTATGCCTTTCTTATTAAATTTATTCTTTAATGTATTATGGTTTTATTGATAGTAAGAGTGAATTTCTTTCTTTTTAGAATTTTTCCATATTATATATTTATCTTATATATTTCCTTCACCACATTTTATTATTAGTTTAGGTATTGAGTCTTTTGTGTTTTTTTTTTGTTGTTGTTATTGTTGTTGGTTTTGAGGATTGAACCCAGGGCCTTGTGCATGCTAGGCAAGCACTCTACCAACTGAGCTACATCTCCAGCCCAAGTCTCTTGTGATCTATAGGTACACAAAAGTAGTTCTATTTCTTTTCTAAATTTTAACCAATTATTTTCCTTTTAATATCTTAAAACCTCTAAAGCCTCTATTGAAAAATAGCACTTATGCTTGCTTTTCACATGATTTTAATGAAAATTGAATTATTATTTTGTTTGCATAGACTTCTGAATGTTTTCCCCTTAAAACCAATATGTTAAAGTCAAAATAAGTTTATATATTTATTTAAAAAATAGAAATGGTTTCTGTTATTTCTGATTATAATAGGTATAAAATATTTTATTAATATATTCCAGACTATATTTATTCATACTTACATACAAATGCATACATAAGTCATAAACATAGAAACTCATGCATACATGTACTTTTATACATATCAAAGTAATGAAATATGCCTGTTATTTTGTAACCATTTTCTCAGTAAAATTTTGTGGATATCTTTCTGTCAATAATTATAGGTACATATTATTGTTATTTTTTTATTAGAGCATTATAGTTAAACATAATGGTTGGGTTTATTGTCACAAAATTATACATGCATTTACTGCATTTTAGTCCCCAGTGTTCCCTACTTTCCCTCTCACAAAATCCTCCTCCTGTTATCATTCCTCCTGTTATCATTCCTTTCTTTCACTAATTTATTGATTTTTATTGGTGCTTTATACATATACATAAATGTAAAATTCACTGTGGTATATTTGTACATTCACATAGTGTGATTTTGTTAAATTCATTCCTCATGTCCTCCTCCCTCCCTCTTTTTTTTCTAGCTTTATTTATTTATCTTTAAAATAGTTTTTAGTTGTCAATGGACCTTTATTTTATTTATTTATGTGGGGTGCTAAGAATTAAACCCATTACCTCACACATGCTAGGCAAATGCTCCTCCACTGAGCCACAACCCAGCTTTTGATCTCCTTCTACTCCACTGATCTTCTCTGTATCTTTTTTTTTTTACTTTTATTTGAAAAATATTTTATATTTTTATTAGTTGTTCAAAACATTACTTAGCTCGTGACATATCATATTGCATACATTTGATTCAAGTGGGTTATGAACTCCCATTTTTCCCCTGTATACAGATTGCAGAATCAAAACGGTTACACATCCACGTTTTTACATACTAGTGTCTGTTGTATTCTGCTGTCTTTCCTATCCTCTACTATCCCCCCTCCCCTCCCCTCCCCTCCCATCTTCTCTCTCTACCCCATCTGCTGTACTTCATTTCTCTCCCTTGTTTTTTTCCCCCCTTTCCCTCTAGCTCCTCTTATATGTAATTTTGTATAACGATGAGGGTCTCCTTCCATTTCCATGCAATTTCCCTTCTCTCTCCCTTTCCCTCCCACCTCTCGTCCCTGTTTAATGTTAATCTTCTTCTCATGCTCTTCCTCCCTGCTCTGTTCTTAGTTGCTCTCCTTATATCAAAGAAGACATTTGGCATTTGTTTTTTAGGGATTGGCTAGCTTCTCTTAGCATAATCTGCTCTAATGCCATTCATTTCCTTGCAAATGCCATGATTTTGTCATTTTTTAGTGCTGCGTAATACTCCATTATGTATAAATGCCACATTTTTTTAATCCATCTATTGAAGGCATCTAGGTTGGTTCCACAGTCTAGCTATTGTGAATTGTGCTGCTATGAACATCAAT
>NW_025999999.1:4678419-4764956 GCF_001458135.2 Marmota marmota marmota | reverse complement strand
TGATGTTGGCCTCATAGAATGAATTTGGAAGAGATCCTTCTTTTTCTATTTCCTGAAATAACTTGAAAAGTATTGGTATTAATTCTTCTTTAAAGGTTTTGTAAAACTCCGCTGTATACCCATCCGGTCCAGGGCTTTTCTTGGTTGGTAGTCTTTTGATGGCTTCTTCTATTTCCTCCTTTGTTATTGGTCTATTTAAATTGTGTGTATCTTCCTGACTCACTCTGGGCAAATCATATGACTTAAGAAATTTATCGATATCTTCACTTTCTTCTATTTTATTGGAATATAGGTTTTCAAAATAATTTCTAATTATCTTCTGTTTTTCTGTAATGTCTGTTGTGATATTGCCTTTTTCATCCCATGTGTTAGTAATTTGAGTTCTCTCTCTTCTCTTCGTTAGCATGGCTAAGGGTCTGTTGCTCTTATTTATTTTTTCGAAGAACCAACTTTTAGTTTTATCAATTTTTTCAATGGTTTCTTTTGTTTCAATTTCATTGATTTCCGCTCTGATTTTAATTATTTCTTGCCTTCTGCTACATTTGCTGTTGTCTTGCTCTTCTTTTTCTAGGGTTTTGAGATGAAGTGTGAGCTCATTTATTTATTGGTTTTTTTTCTTTTTTTGAGGAATGAACTCCAGGCAATGAATTTCCCTCTTAAAACTGCTTTCATTGTGTCCCATAGATTCCGATATGTTGTGTCTGTATTTTCATTTATCTCTAAGAATTTTTTGATTTCCTCCTTTATGTCTTCTGTAACTCATTGATCATTCAGTAACATATTGTTCATTTTCCAGGTGATGCAGGATTTTTCCTTCCTTCTTTTATCATTGATTTCCAGTTTCATTCCATTATGATCAGATATGGTGCATGGTATTATCTCCACACCTTTATATTTACTAAGGGTTGCCCTATGGTATAATATATGGTCTATGTTTGAGAAGGATCCATGTGCTGCTGAGAAGAATGTATATCCACTTGATGATGGTTGATATACTCTATATATATCGGTTAAGTCTAGTTTATTGATTGTGTTATTGAGTTCTATAGTTTCTTTATTCAACTTTTGTCTGGAGGATCTGTCCAATGGTGAGAGCAGTGTGTTGAAGTCACCCATAATTATTGTGTTGTGGTCTATTTGATTCTTGAACTTGAGGAGAATTTGTTTTATGAACGTTGCAGCACCATTATTTGGTGCATACATATTGATAATTGTTATGTCTTATTGGTGAATGCTTCCTTTTAACAGTATATAGTGTCCTTCTTTATCCCTTTTGATTAACTTAGGTTTGAAGTTGATTTTATTTGATATGAGTATGGCCACTCCTGCTTGCTTCCGAGGACCATATGAGTGGTATGATTTTTCCCAACCTTTCACCTTCAGCCTGTGTATGTCTTTTCCTATCATATGAGTCTCCTGAAGGCAGCATATTGTTGGATCTGTTTTTTTTAATCCAAGTTACTAGCCTATGTTGCTTGATTGGTGAGTTTAAGCCATTAATGTTTAGATTTACTACTGATATATGGTTTGTACTTCCAGTCATGTTTATTTATTTATTTATTTTAATTTGGCTTGTTTTTCCTCTTCGGTTATTTTCCCCCCCTTTACTGAGTTACCTCCCACTGTTAGTTTTGGGTGCTGTTTTTCATTTCCTCTTCTTGTAGTGTTTTGCTCAAAATGCTTTGCAGTGCTGGTTTTCTGGCTGCAAATTCTTTTAACTTTTGTTTATCGTGAAATATTTTAATTTCATTGTCAAACTTGAAGCTTAATTTTGCTGGATACAGTATTCTTGGTTGGAATCCATTATTTTTCAGCATTTGAAATACGTTGTTCCAAGATCTTCTTGCTTTCAACATCTGTGATGAAAAATCAGCCTTTAACCTAATTGGTTTACCCCTGAATGTAGTCTGCCTCCTTTCTCTTGTAGCTTTTAATATTCTCCTTGTTCTGTATGTTGGATATCTTCATAATAATGTGTCTTGGAATTGATCTATTATGGTTTTGTATGTTTAGGGTCCTGTAGGCTTCCAGGATTTGGCAATCCATTCCATCTTTCATATCTGGAAAGTTTTCTAAGATTATTTCATTCAACAGATTGTTCATTACTTTGGTTTGGACCTCTATATCTTCTTCTATCCCAATGACTCTTAAGTTTGGTTTTTTATGACATCCCATATCTCTTGGATGTTTTGCTCTTGGTTTCTTACCAGCCTTTCTGCGTTGACTATATTCTTTTCGAGTTGGGTAAACTTTGTCTTTATCTGATGTTCTGACTTCTATTTGATCTAGTCTATTTGTAATATTCTCATTTGAGTTTTTGATTTGGTTTATGGTTTCCTGCATTTCTAGGATTACTGTTTGATTTTTTAAAAAAATCTCCATCTCCTGGTAGAGTTCATTTTTTGCTTCTTGAATCTGCTTATGCAATTCATTTTCAAAATATTCTTTCATTGTTTGGACTTGCTATCTAATGACTTCTTTAAGATTCCATTTCATCTGAGTCAGGTATGCCTTGAGTTCTTTCTCTGTCCATTTTTCTGATGCCTCTAGGTTCTCCTGTAGATTTAGGTTGTCCTGCATTGTTTGTAATCCTTTTTTCCCTTGTTTTTTCATGTTGTTCACGTTACTTTCCAACTCTGTTTAACTGCTGTGTTTCTATTTTCTCCCATAAATTTGTTTTGTTTTGTATATCTCTGTGGTCTCTCCTTTGTGGTGGGAGACTATGCCTAGAGATGTTGGGCTTTATTGTAATTTAAAGCTGATTCATTTGATTCATAAAATGCTTACGGATTCTGTAGGCATATAGTGATCTGTTGTTTGGTCTTAGGACTTTATGTTTAGGTTGGGTGCTATGATGGTGTGAAGTTTAGTATGTCTTGGCTACTTTGGAAGATTGTTCTACTGAAGGGGGATATTAACCGGCGAATGGATCAGGGTATTTGGTAATAGCTAGATATTTAGGAGCCCTATAGACAGCCTCGAAACAATCACCTATTTGCATTTAGAAAATTACATGTAATGAAAGTCGTAATGCTTGGGATGAAAGTTAGGGGGAAGGGGAAGGAAGGAGTCCTTAAAGAGAAAGAGGGAGAGAAAGATAGGTAGAATATAGGAGAATGGAAAGAACAATAAAAATTGAAAAGGGAAAAGAAAGAAAGAAAGGAAAAGATAAATGAAGTTTTAGAGTTCTATTTTCTTCTCTTCCAGTAGGCGGAGCTGTGCCCTCCAAGCCGAGCTTCTGCTCTCTATGTGCCTGCAGCAATCCCTGTAAGGCGACTCCTCTTCCCCTACTGGTCGTCTCTCTAATCCTGTTAGTCCAGAGCTGTTTCTCTTCTCCGTCCCCTCCTCTCCTTCCTCCTGCCAGCCAGCCAGGCCCCGCTCACCAGAGGCGATCTCCAAAGATCTGGTTACACTTGCAGCCCCACTGCGTGCCCTATTTCCCGAACGATTGAGCACTCTCTCTGTCATTCATCCAGACCCCAGGGTTGTGGAGCTGTGATCTGGGAACCGACAGTTTAATTTGTCCAGACCCCTTTGGTGGCCACGCCTCTGGGAACTGGCGGCTAAGGCCTTGGGTGTCACCGCTGGTGGTAGGGGGAGTTGGGGGTTGGGAGTCCCCTCTGCTTCCCTCGGCCCCATAGTCACGCCCACACCGCTGGCGGTAGGGGGAGTTGGGGGACGGGAGTCTCCTCTGCTTCCCTCGGCCCCTACAGTTACGCCCACAGAGCTCTGGGGCGAGATTTTTGAGGTTTCCCAGCTGTATGTATCTGGTGTGGGTGGGAATCACATACCTGCTAAAGCCGATTCCGCTGGGAAGGGATCCTGTCCGCGGTACTCTGGTGATGTCAGCTCTCTGCTATGGCGGCCCCGGACTCCTTGCCGGAGTGTCCGATGGGAGGGGTGGGTCTGGCCTGTCTCTGGTCTGTCCCAGTCTTGGATTCAGTTCTGGTTCGCTTTTTCATGAAGGCTTGGTTAGCAACCTCTTCATAGGGTCTCTCCAACGCACAGTGCTGAACCGCCTCCTACTGTGCTGGTCGCCAGGCAGCGGCATCGCAGAGTGGCCCGGACCTCCGCGCTGTGTGGCCGAAATTCACCCATCTGGGGCAAGCTGTCACCTCCAATAATCCCAAATTCACCAGCAGGTCTTACTTCAGCAGAATTTTGCTGGGAGTTTCTCAGCAGGTAGAATCTAAACGTTCTAATGCGTCTCTCTGTCCACGTGGTTGAGGAGATACTGAAAACGCTGCCTCCCCGCCTGCTGCCATGTTGAGTCCCTTCTTCTCTGTATCTTTTTGATATCCAGTTCCCACTTTCTTTTCCCCTTATTGTTCTCTAGATTCTGCATATGAGATAAAACATTTGACCCTTAATTTTCTGATTCTGGCTTGTTATTCAATGGCTACATTTGAACTACATTATGTGTATGTATCATAATAATTTAATTGTTCTGTTGACATATACCATAACTGCATTTAATTTTTTATGACTATAAATAATGTTATAATGTACATCATTGCAAATATGTCTTTGCACAATTCCTAAATGTGTGATAGCTTTGTCAAAGGAGTGTTCAATTAAAATTGTAATATATTTAGCGAGTGGACTTCCATAAAGGTCATGCCAGTTTATACTCAACCAGCAATGCACAAGAGAGATAATTTATTTTGTCTCTTGATAATATTGATTATTTTCCAGTCTTTCATTTATGTCAATATGGTAGACAATAATTTATTTGACATTATTGCTTTTGATTATATATCATTCAATAGTAGTGAGGTTAACTGTCTTTTTACATTCTTTGTTATTTTTATTTCTTTTATGAATTTTCTATTTCTTTAGGTCACTTTTTTATTGAGGCATTTATCATGTCTTCCAGAATTATGAGATCTTTTTATGTTTTAAGGGTAATAATTTTTTGTCATGTTATTACCAAAAAAATACTCTTGGACTTTTAAATTTTGTTTTTGCTGTATGTACTCTATGTATCATTTCATAGCCTTTATGTTCCCCCATCCACCGCCCTTTTCTTCTTTCTTTACCTTTGCCTTGCTGCAGTTTGGGGATGGTCCTGCCATGTTCTTGGTGTATGAGATCCAGAATTAGGTTTCACAGTGGTGTTTTGGACTCCTGCTCTGTGGTGATCTTTGAGAGTTGCACACTCGTACACTGTCCCTGAGTCACATGGCTTCTTGCCTTGTAGGTTGCAAGGCTGTATATTTATCCTCCTGTCCTGCAGTTCTGCTCTCCCATTATCCCTGCCACTTCCTGTCAATGTTGAATCTGGAAGCAACCCAGCTGTACCTCCCCCTCCTCCATGTTTTCCAATTAGTGAGTCTGACTCTAGTTCTCCATTTCTCACAGGGAACTTTTATCTACATTATCTCTTAACAGTCAAACTACTGGCTTTTACTGTGACAGTGATGAGTTTGGAAAGTCTGGAGAAGGGACAGGTTTAGACATGGCAGTCAGGCAAGACCCTAAATGAGACTTTCCAGCTGCATAATCATTAGTATATTTTGAGTTTCAACATCTCCATCATTAATAGTTGGGGAGTAATATTTGCCTAACTTTTATCTTGGGGTTATTTTTGGGAATTATCATTTTAGAGGGTGTCAAAACTGAATGAATAGTGTACAAATTTATTTGAATAAAAAGATGATGAAAGTGAAAATACTTCATAAAAGGTAAAAATATGCTTCATCACTTTATAAATGAAGGAATCATAGTGGTTACTTGGTGAAGAAATGTGCAGGTGGTTGCTAGCTTTAATTCCACATAGCATGCTAGTTTAACATGTGAGTTTTGGAGTTAGACTGTCTTGACTTTGAATCTAAATCAGCCACTTATTAGCTCTGTAAGGAAAGCTATGGAAAAAAATTTTTTCAACCTCTCTGGCTTTAATTTCCTCAGGAGTGAAATGGTGATTGTATTAGTACCTACCTAGAAAATTTCTTGAGGATTAAATGGGGGTTATATAGTTAATACATTTAGCACACTGTTTGGCACACAGTAAGTATTCAATACATGTGAGATTTTATTATGGTTAATCATAACCATGCTTCCAAATGTAAGTATCGCCCTTGGGTAGCTTAGCTGCTTTTCTAGTGCTAAAATCTCTCTGCTTTTAAAATCACAGTTGACACTGTGTGCTCAAGTGGAGCCAGTCAGAAACATTTTGAGTTCTGCTATTATCTTGTAATTTCATGATAGATAAATCTCCCACTACTCTGAGCCTTGGATTTCTCAGTAATCTAGGATGTTTGTAGGGATTCATGGAATAAAGCACGAAGAATCATCCAGTCCCTGGAAAATAAAGATCTGAAAAATGTGTAATGTGGAAGCACTGTTTATAATCTTTTGGCTACGCATTTTGAATTTCATGAGGGCATAATACCAACTAGATGAACATGCGTACTGGAATTTTTTGGCTTACCTAAAATGAATCTGAGAACAGAAATTAAGTGGTATTTTACAAATTTAGAATGAGCATGTTGCTGTTATTAGCAAATGAAGTGTCTTCCTAAGTTAGTGGCCAGTCACAAATGCACAGTCATAAGTTAGAAATTACATGGTTAGAAGTTTCTATTTTCTGTATCCACTTTATAGTTTTTAGGTAAAAATATATACTTTGTTGCTTGAGAGCCCTTTTACAAACCATCACATAACCATAATTTTAAAAAATAATTTTATTTATTTATTTATTTATTTTTTGAGTGGGCCTGAGGATTGAACCCAGTACCTCACAAGTGCGAAGCAAGTGCTCTACTGCTGAGCTATAACACCAGCCCCTGAATAATTTTTTAAAAGATCAAATTCTTATTAGATTTTAACCTTCATACAACTACATTTTATAAATATGTTCAGAAAAAAACAACTTAGGAGCAAAAGATATATAAGAACAATAACTGTAAGTTGTACATTAAAAGCATTGTGTGGGCAATTAATATAGAAAATCACTAAAGGATACATTTTTTAAAAAGTGCTCTTGTTCTGCTTTTCTTAAAATTAAACTTGTGAGCATTGATTGATTTATCTCCTAAGTTGATATAAAAAAAGTTTGTCTTTATGAATTCCAGAATGAGCTTCTTTGTTTATAAGAGCATTGGTTTGTTGGAGATGTTTTACTTCTCCCTTTCTACCTTAGTTTGTAAAAGATGATGTAGGATGGAAGGAGTCCTTTGAGTTCACTTTTAACCTTAGCTTTCATGTTCCCAGGCTGAGAAGCAGTTTCTTGCAGGTTTCTTCGTTTAGTATGATGGCATTGTTTCAAAGCACCATTAAACAAAGTCAGCAAATTAAATGCAGACAGGTCTGGCTGAATCCAGAGGTGAATTTCAGAGTATTTAGGTCATTGCTTTCCAAGGTCAGGATGTGGGGGGGAGAGGCTATAGAGGCACTCCACAAAATATGCAAGGAAGTTCACTGGGTATGGGAATTTTGTTAATAATTATGCAAATTTTCAGAATATTACTAGTTTTGTATATTTCTGTTTTATTCTGAGAATAGAGTGGGAATTTCCTAAGTCTCTACTTTCCAATGTAGTTCAGCATACAGCAGTCCACATTGCCCAGCTAAATGGATTTAAAGGGATTTTTGAAAAGAAATTGGATTAAATGTAGTACTAATAATGTCAGCACAAGGAATAAGAAAATTGCAAATTTGATGGTTTGCTTTTTTTATATGAACTCTATGTAAGTCACATAATGGAATAAAAATAATCTGACAAGGAGATGATCAAAAAATGTCTATATTATCAAAAAGACCATTTGAGATTTGGATTTACATAAGCTGCTTTTAATGAGTCTTCCTGAATGCTTTTATAATGCCCAGAACATAATTATTACTACTATTAAAATATAGGAACAAAAGAAGCTTTTGAACTTATTAAAATAAAACATGAAAAATGTAAAATATTGCGTAATTTTAGCTGATTAATTTAAAAATTCTTTTTAAAAAATTTTTATTATTAGTTGTTCAAAACATTACATAGTTCTTGACATATCATATTTCATACATTTGATTCAAGTGGGTTATGAACTCCCATTTTTATCCCATATACAAATTGCAGAATCACATCGGTTACATATTCACTTTTTTACGTATTGCCATACTAGTGTCTGTTGTGTTCTGTTGCCTTTCCTATCCTCTACTATCCCCCCTCCCCTCCCCTCCCCTCCCCTTCCATTTTCTCTCTCTACCCCATCTGCTGTACTTCATTTCTCTCCCTTGTTTTTTTTCCCCCTTTCCCTTCAGCTTCTCTTATATGTAATTTTGTATAATGATGAGGGTCTCCTTCCATTTCCATGCAATTTCCCTTCTCTCTCCCTTTCCCTCCCACCTCTTGTCCCTGTTTAATGTTAATCTTCTTCTCATACTCTTCCTCCCTGCTCTGTTCTTAGTTGCTCTCCTTATATCCTTAAAGAAGACATTTGGCATTTGTTTTTTAGGGATTGGCTAGCTTCACTTAGCATAATCTGCTCTAATGCCATCCATTTCCCTGCAAATGCCATGATTTTGTCACTTTTTAGTGCTGAGTAATACTCCATTATGTATAAATGCCACATCTTTTTTTATCCATTCATCTATTGAAGGCATCTAGGTTGGTTCCACAGTCTAGCTATTGTGAATTGTGCTGCTATGAACATCGATGTAGCAGTATCCCTATAGTACGCTCTTTTAAGGTCTTTAGGGAATAGTCCGAGAAGGGGAATAGCTGGGTCAAATGGTGGTTCCATTCCCAGCTTTCCAAGGAATCTCCATACTGCTTTCCAAATTGGCCGCACCAATTTGCAGCCCCACCAGCAATGTACAAGTGTACCCTTTTCCCCACATCGTCGCCAGCACTTGCTGTTGTTTGACTTCATAATGGCTGCCAATCTTACTGGAGTGAGATGGTATCTTAGGGTGGTTTTGATTTGCATTTCTCTGACTGCTAGAGATGGTGAGCATTTTTTCATGTACTTGTTGATTGTATTTTGACTTGTTTATGATGTAATTATATAGTAACATAATTGGTGCCTGAATAGTGTGTGTTTATATGCCTATTATATATGAATGATATCTGCTCAAAAATATTTTACTGATAAGTATATGCAAGCAAACATATTAAGAGGCCCTCTAAACAATCTGTGAGGTCCTTTGTTTCTCAAAGCAACATAGGAGACTGACTATGAGCAAATCTGGGTTTGGATCCTGTACTTACCATGTACTAGCTGGGTGAACCTTGGGCAAACTATTTAATCTCACTTCCATTTTTAAAATAGGGAAAATAATATAAGATTTTTAGGATGAGATTAAGTAATGTTATCTAGTGATTACTATAAAGCCATACACTCAATAAGTGGTAGTTGTTACTGTCATTATTATTATTAATATAATGTTTGCTCATACTTTAGGAAATCATCTATCATGTCTCAGATACTATCATAAAACAAAGTGAAAAAGAATTGATTGAATTCCAAAAGATGTTAAGTCCTTAAGTTTTGTGGTTGTCAGAGCTATTTTTGTGTATTCTGAATGGTGTGTGTGTCTTTCAGTGTAAGGATCTAGGCTTTATAGGAAATTTCATTATAGAGACTATGTGACTCTGGACACATGAACATAATGTTCTACACTTCTCCTGAGCAATTTTAGTCTCTGCTAAGGTTCTCAAGAGGAGAAATGCAGTCATTCTACAATTGTCTTTTTTAGTACTTTTCCTGTTCCTTTTGAGTGTAATGGATTTAGTTGTTCTATTTTTCCTGTTCATTTTCTTAGTCTGAAGAAAATTTACAGATCTGCAGATAAAGCTTCACATATAATCTGAGGTGAGAGTGGAAATTGATTGGAGTCAAAGTGATAAATTGTACTATGCAGCAGGGAAAAATAATTTTTCTTCATTTGGAATAGCCATCTTATACTCCTGTGGTTTATGTTATAAAATACTTTATTACAGTATTACTGTAGTAGGGAGAAATTGTTGGAGTTGAGAGACCTGGATTTCAACTTTTTTGTTTGCTTCATGTGTATTCTGCAGCAAGCCTCAGCTTCCTCTTTTATAAACTTGGAATAATATTATCTGCCTTTTGTGATGTTTATTCAACCCATGTTTGAGTACCTGACTTGTGCTAGCACTGTACCACTCACTAGGGACATATTAATAAGACTTGATCTAGTCCCTGTCCTAATGAAGTAGTGTAGTTCAATATGGAGATAAGTGTGCAAATGGTTCAAGTTCACTGTAATTTTGGCTGTCTCAAAGGGCCAGGAGTGTGAGTTGGCCTAGAGGAATTTGAAGGAAGTAGTGCTTAAAATTTCCCACTGTTACAATGAAATATTCTGGTTGGTAGCCATTTTGAAAATTAAGAAAAGTTTTTGATAGTCTCTTATACCTTCAAATAAAAAAGTAGTTTACAGGTATTACATTTTTTTTTCAAAATTTTCAAGTATTTAATTTGATTTTTTATAGCTTTTTTTTTACCATACGATTTATTTTTATTTTTTTTAGTCATACATGACAGCAGAATGTATTTTGACATATAATAATACATACATGGAATGTACATACATCAATCATATTGTCTATTCTATTCTGCTGCCCTTCCTATCCCTCCTACTCCTCCCCTCCTCTCCCATCCTTTCTCTCTATCCAATCTAATGTGACACACTTTTTTTTCCCTCATCACAACATCATATATGTATTCTGTATAACAATGAGGTTCTCCTTCCATCTTCCGTGCAACTCCCCTTCTCCCTCTTTTCCCTCCCACCTCTCTTCCCTATTTAGTGGTAGTCTTTTTCTCATGCTCTTTCTCCCTATCCCATTTTGAGTCACCCCCCCCCTTATATCAGAGAAGACATTCAGCATTTGTTTTTTAGGGACTGGGTAACTTCACTTAGCGTAATCTGCTCTAATGCCATCCATTTGCCTGCAAATGCCATGATCTTGTTATTTTTTTAGTGTTGAGTAATATTCCATTGTGTATAAATGCCACATTTTTTAATCCATTCATCTATTGAAGGGCATCTAGGTTGGCTCCACATTCTAGCTATTGTGAATTGTGCTGCTATAAACATTGATGTGGCTGTGTCCCTGTAGTATGCTCTTTTTAGGTCTTTTGGGTATAGTCCGAGAAGGGGAATAGCTGGGTCAAATGGTGGTTCCATTTCCAGCTTTCCAAGGAATCTCCATACTGCTTTCCAAATTGGCCGCACCAATTTGCAGTCCCACCAGCAATGTATGAGTGTACCTTTTTCCCCACATCGTCGCCAGCACTTATTGTTGTTTGACTTCATAATGACTGCCATTCTTATTGGAGTGAGGTGGTATCTTAGAGTAGTTTTAATTTGCATTTCTCTGACTGCTAGAGATGGTGAGCATTTTTTCATGTATTTGTTAATTGATTGTATGTCCTCTTCTGAGAAGTTTCTGTTCAAGTCCTTGGCCCATTTGTTGATTGGGTTATTTGCTTTTTTGTTGTTAACTTTTTGAGTTCTTTGTATACTCTACAGATTAGAGCTCTATCTGATGTTTGAGGGGTAAAAATTTGTTCCCAGGATGTAGGCTCCCTATTCACCTCACATATTATTTCTCTTGCTGAGAAAAAACTTTTTAGTTTGAATTCATTCCATTTGTTGATTCTACATTTTTTTTATCACACTGAATTAGAAGTACTATATATATAAGTACCTTCAAATATGATTTGGAATTAATATTGTTGAATGACTATCTTTTCTTCTTCTTTGTGCTCCTTTGCTTCATTTTTAAACAAACTTATTTATTCTTTTTAGTTGTGCATGATATTATAATTTACTTTGATATATTTATACAAGCATGGAATATATATTATTCTAATTAGGATCCCAGGTGTGTGGATGTACACAATGTTGATATTCTCTGTGGTGTATTCTTATATGTACATAAGAAGTTATGTCAGGTTCATTCCATTGTCTTTTCTATTCTATTCCTCCCCCTTCCCTTCATTCTCCTTTGTCTAATCCACTGAACTTTTATTCTCCCCCCTACTCTTACTGTATGTTAACATCCACACAAAAGGAGAAAGAACATTTGAATTTTGGTTGTTTGGGATGGGCTTATTTCACTTAGCCTAATAGTCTCTAGATCCATTCATTTGCTGGCAAATGTCATAAAGTCATTCTTCTTTATGGTTGAGTAATACTCCATTGTGTATATATATTCATTCATCTGTTGATAGCATCTGGGTTGGTTCCATAGCTTAGCCATTGTGAATCATGCTGCTATAAACATTGATGTGCTGCATCAATGTAGTATGTTGATTTTAATTCTTTTGGATATATACCAAGGAGTGGGATAGCTGGGCAAAATGGTGGTTCAACTTCAGGTATCCCCATATTGCTTTCCAGAGTGGTTGCACCAATTTGTAATCTCACCAACAATGTATGTGTGTACCCTTTTCCCCACATCCTTGCCAACGTTTATTGTTACTTGTATTCTTGATAATTGCCATTCTGTTGGATGAGGTGAAATCTCAGTGTAGTTTTAATTTGCATTTCTAAAATATAATTGCTAGATATGTTGAACATTATTCCATATATTGTGGATTGTTCATATTTCTTCCTTTGAGAAGTGTTTGTTTAGTTCCTTTGCCCATTTATTGATTGGGTTATTTGGGTTTTTTTTTGTTTGTTTGTTTTGGTGTTAAGCTTTTTGAGTTCTGTATATCCTGGAAATTAACACCTTATCTGAGATGCAGGTGGTAAAGATTTTCTCCCATTCTGTAGGCTCTCTCTTCATGTTCTTAATTGTTTCCTTTTCTGTGAAAAAGCTTTTAGTTTTATACCATCCCATTTATTGACTCTTGATTTTACTTTTTGTGCTTTAGGAGTCTTGTTGAGCAAGTCTTCTCCTAAGCCAACATGTTGGAGTGTTGGGCCTACAATAGTCTCAAAAACAAAACAAAACATACACATATAAAACCTTGGGAATCAATCTAACAAAAGAGGTGAAAGACCTCTACAGTGAGAACTACAGAACACTAAAGATAGAAATTGAAGAAGACCCTAGAACATGAACGATCTCCCATGTTCTTGGTTAGGCAGAATTAATATTGTCAAAATGGCAATACTATGAAAAGTGCTATAGAGACTCAATGCAATTCCTATTAAGGTTCCGATAGTATTTTTCATAGAAATAGAAAAAGCAGTTATGAAATTCATTTGTCAAAATAGGAAACCCAGAATAGCCAAAGCAATCCTTGGCAAGAAAAGTGATGCAGGAGGCATCATAATATAGGATCTTAAATTTTATTACAGAGCTATTATAACAAAAGCCAGCATGGTATTGGCACCAAAACAGACATGAAGACCAATAGTACGGAATAGAAGACACAGAGACAAACCCATATAAATACAGTTATCTCATACTAGATAAAGGTACCGTAAGCATACATTTTAGAAAAGATTGCCTTTCAACAGATGGTGCTGGGAAAACTGGAAATACATATATAGCAAAATGAAATTGAACCCTTATCTCTAGCCCTGCAAAAGACTCAAAGTGGATTAAAGACCTACATATTTTTCTTTATTTCTTTCTTTTGTCTCTGTGAGGAGATTCATTAGAGTCTCAGCCCTCTTCCTTCTTAGGTGTTAATCCATACTATTATTCATTACTTGAAGTGTCACACAGAGTTGGTTCTGGTTTTGTGAGATCTGTAGCTTACAGAACTTTTGAGGTTCTCTGTAAGAAAAAGCATACAAAATAATGAAAAAAATATGAAAGCATATAGAAAGATCTTGATTACTGTAAAACAATAGTAATCAAGATTGTGTGTTAATGTGTGAAAAAAATAGACAAATGGACCAATGAATCAGAATGAAGAGGCCAGAAAAAAAAATTAAATTAGCTGATCTTTGACAAAGGAGCATGCTGCAGTCTGGCTGGGCACCAAATCACGAGCCACTCAAGCAGGAACAAACTTTATTTTTGAAACTGCCGCCAATGCCCCGTACGCTCCCGCTCCCGGCAAGATTGCCTACCGAACCATGTGGCGTTATCCTGGACCCCAACAGGAAGTCCCTCCTCCGGAATTCCCTCCTACCGCACTTCCCCAACCAATGGGAACTCTCCAGGAGTCCGTAGCAGGCCGAGGTGGACAGCAGGAGTCCAATATCCATATGAATGCAGATCTTAACATAATCATATCATCTCAATGGCTTGCTGGTGGCACCTTTCAACCAAAAATGCCATGCATCATATTACTTGGCTGTGGCTCTTAGTAGGAGCAAAAGCAAATACATGAAGAAAGGATAGTCTTTTAAACAAATGGTCTTGGACAAGCAGGCATCCACTATGAAAAAAAAGAAAGAGTTTGGAAACAGATCCTGTAACTTTTGTAAAAGTAACTCAACACAGATCATAAACCAAGGTGTCAAAGGCTAAATTATGAAACTTTTAGAAAATAATATAGTAAAAAAATCTAGATGACCTTGTGTTTGGTAATGAGTATTTAGACACTCATGATCCATGATGGAAAAACATTGATAAGTTGGACTTCATCAAAAGTTAAATCCTCTGCTGTATGAAAGACACTGTTAAACAGAATGACTAGTTAGGTCCAAAAATTCTTTATTTTTTGAATAAAGAACTCTGAATTCTATATTTTATTATTATTATTTTTATTGATGTTATTGTTTTAGTACTGGGGATTAAACCCGAGGACACTCTGCCTCTGAGCTAGACCATCAGCCCTTTTTACTTTTTATTTCGAGACAGGGGCTCACTAAATTGCTGAGGCTAGCCTCAAACTTGTAATCCTCCTGCTTCAGCCTCCCCAGTTCCTGGGATCAATTATTTATTTTTAATTTGGAATAAAATAATATTTTATGTTTGACTTTATAAAAAATGATCTTTCCTTTCTTTAAACTATAGTATATATTTCAAAAGTGAATTTATTTATCTTTTGTAAACTTATCAGAAATTTGTTTTATGAAAGGGATAATGATCAATAATGATAATTTGAATGATACTTTTGTGAATATTCTTGGTTCAATTTTTAGATTTTCTAATTTTAGGTTTTCTAGTCAATTTTTGGATTTCCTAATCCATTTTGGATTTTTCTAATCTGTTTATTAAAAAGAGATGAAACGAAAGTAGCATTTTCTTCTGTCATCAGGATTTAAGTTTATTTTAGTCAATAAAAGTCTTATATTCAGTTGCCAATTTCCATTTACTCTGAATGGGATTACTGTTTCTTAACTAATTTCCTGAAAATTGGACTTTATACATTCTCATAGATGAATCTTCCTTCTCCTTGAATCTTTACCTTTCCAATGCATAGAAATCATAACTGAAGAGAGGAGAATGCTTATTATTCTGTTCGTCTAAGGCAAGGAGGACATGGTATACCTTTCAAGGGTGGGACATTTGCATATACCCTGAAGAACAATTTTCACATTTGTGATATGGCTGCTGCTCCATTCTCTTTAGAGGGCTCTTAGAAGAACCAACCAGGAGCTGAGAATGCAACCTCATTTTCAAGTGGGCTGAGCCAAAGAAGAGTATATACTATGTAAGAAACAGTACAGTAAGCTAATGGTAATGAGCAGGCGTTCTTTTAAAATAGCTTTAAATTTATATTCCCTTAGGAGAAAACACCCCCAGACTAACATCCTTATGTTCTGGAATCAGATAATCCTGTTTATGTCATAGACAGATGTTTATTTTGGATACAAATTTATTTCCTTGTATAATGATTTTTGGAAAACAAATTTATCTATCTTTTCCTAAAAGATTTTAAAATGTATGCTTTCATAACCTTTATTGCATCACAGATTCTAGGCCTACACTTTTTGATCCTCCATTTGAGTAGATTCACAGAATCTGATTTTCATGGGACCTCACACAACTAAACAGTATCATACTCAATAGTGATGTTTACTGCTTTTATGTCTTCCAACTTAAATTTTGTATTTGTAATAACTCTTATGATTTTTCTTTATGAGCTAGAAGTGCCTAACCTAGTGTTTCAGTTTTATTTTTAATTATTCATGGCATCTTCAAACTCTTTGTAGAAGGAAAAATGTAAAAGAAGAACAGGGCCCACATTGGTTATACAGCTAAAAAACAGTTTGAGATATTAGGTGGGTAGTGAATGCTGCCATTTTTGTTTTTTAGAAGAACACTTTTCACGGGAAAAGGCAGTAAAGGGACAACCCCATATAGCACAAGAGCTTCCTGTTTAGCATTATTATTCCATTATTGGAGTTGCCCCAGTTTCAGCTGGAAAATAATCTATTCCACCCCGTGCTTGTTGGAAATGACCCTTGTTTGCCTGGATGAAGTTCTCATTTCAGCAGTTAGTACTTTGGGGAAGAATTTCAAGAAATTCATTAAAAAAAAAAACTAAACAGATTAAAAAATCTTCCAAATTAAGTAAAATTTGTAGCTGAAAGAGTTATTAGAAATTAAGTCCAACAATGCCATATTATGGTAAATAAACTGAGGCTCCTTGTTCAAAATCAAATAGCTAGTTGCTTAGGCCAGACTAAAATCCAGTCTTTGGTTTCATGAGTTCATAATTCTTACTAGTATACTGCA
Source organism: Marmota marmota marmota (assembly GCF_001458135.2). Classification (NCBI taxonomy): domain Eukaryota; kingdom Metazoa; phylum Chordata; class Mammalia; order Rodentia; family Sciuridae; genus Marmota; species Marmota marmota. Next base: position 4,748,401 of record NW_025999999.1, on the reverse strand, counting down.
AAATGCTTTCTCTTCTGCATATGAAATATTATTTTTCCCAACTGAAAAAGAATTACAAACTTAATTTGTATATGTATTCTTAAAGTTTTGAGTCACCATTCTATTGGATGCTGAGGTACATACTCATAATACATACTCATAACATACTTTCTCATATGTTAGTGTTCAGCCTTAGATGAGCCTACTTTATGGACAGGCAGATTCAAGGCAATACACATATTAAAAGTGTCTTATTTTTAAGAATAGGGAAAATATGCTGTGGGACTCAAAGTAATTCATTCTGGAGGATATGGAAAAACTTCACTAAAAGGGTATCTAACCTATTGTAAAATTTATGAGAGGATCCAGTTTAATTTTATTGAAAATGTGGCATACTTAATCCTTTAGGACCTCTTGAAAATTTCAAATTTGTATAGTAAAAGTATCACTTATAAGAGTTTTTAGTAGAATTGTTCACCTAGGTGATAATACAAATTACCCATGAAATCTTAGGTATAGGGATTGGAAGAAACAGATTTCCAAATATGAGGGATATACTGTATGTGTTAGTCAGTTTTTTGTCACTGTGAAAAATACCTGAGAAAGTCAAATTTAAGGAGGAAAGATTTATTTTTGACTCAGTCTTCAGAGGTTTAAGTCCATGGTCATTTGGCCCCATTATTTTCTGCCTTTCTTGAAGTAGAATGTGATGACTGGGAGCATACAGTGGAGCAGAGCTGCTCACTTCATGGCAGCCAGGAAACAGGAGAGAGAAATCAAGGAAAGGTCTGGAGACAAAATATCCCCTTTCAGGGCATATCTTCAGTAACCTACTTCCTCCACCTAGGCCTTTCTGCTAAGGTTTCCACCACCTCCATTAGTCTATTCAATTATGAACCCAGTAATTCATTGATGAGGTGAGATCCCTCATGATTTAATCACTTTCCCAAAGCCCACCTCTGAACATTGCTGCATTAGGGACCAACCCTTTAATGAATGAGCCTTTGGGGGCTATGCAAGATCTAAACTAAGATACAGTGTTACTAAAATAAACTGTTTTTGTCTGAATAATGTCTTTTCTCTCTTTTTAACCCAGCCCTCACAGGTAACTTAGTATGCCTTCTGTGTGTAGTTTATGCCTATTAGTTTGAAGTTACAGAATACCTGGTCAATACTTTTTTTTGTTATTGTTACCCTCTCAGAGTACACTAAGCTTTTTTTAAACTGATTTTTTAAAAAAATAAATGATAGCAGAATGCATTACAATTCTTATTACACGTACAGAACACAATTTTTCATATCTCTGGTTGTATATAAAGTATGTTGACACCAATTCGGGTCTTCATACATGTACTTTGGATAATGATGTCTATCACATTCCACCATCCTTGCTAATCCCCTGGCCCCTTCCTTTCCCTCCCACCCCTCTGCCCTATCTAGAATTCATTTATTCCTCCCATGGTCCCCATTCCTATCCCACTATGAGTCAGCCTCCTTATATCAGAGAAAACATTCGGCATTTGTTTTTGGGGATTGGCTAACTTCACTTAGCATTATCTTCTCCGATGCCAGCCATTTACCTGCAAATGCCATAATTTTATTCTCTTTTATTGCTTAGTAAAATTTCATTGTGTATATATGCTACATTTTTTTATCTATTCATCCACTGAGGGGCATCTAGGTTGGCTCCACAGTTTTACTATTGTGAATTGTGCTGCTATAAACACTGATGTGGCTGTGTCTCTGTAGAATGCTGTTTTTAAGTCTTTTGATATAGACCAAGGAGAGGGATAGTAATCTTCATCATGTGGGATTAGGCCCCAATTTCCTGATTAAGACTCCTATAGTGCAAGAATTAAAACCAAGAATCAATAAAGGAAATGGAATCAAACTAAAAAGTTTCTTCTTAGCAAAACAAACAATCTATGAGGTGAACAGAGAGCCTACATCCTGGGAGCAAATTTTTACCCCTAACACATCAGATAGAGCACTAATCTTAGGGTATATAAAAAACTCAAAAAGCTAAGTACCAAAAAACCAAATAATTCAATCAAAAATTGGCCAAGGACCTGAACAGACACTTCTTAGAAGAGGATATACAATCAGTCAACAAATATATGAAAAAAGTGTTCATTATCTCTAGCAATTAGAGAAATGCAAATCAAAACTGCTCTAAGATACTATCTCACTCCAGTCAGAATGGCAGCTATTATGAAGACAAACAACAATAAGTGTTGGCGAGGATGTGGGGAAAAAGGCATACTCATACAATGCTGGTGGAACTGCAAATTGGTGCAGCCAATATGGAAAGCAATATGGAGATTCCTGGGAAATCTGGGAATACATTAAGCTTTTAATGGATGCTAAAATTCATTTCAGGTAGGTTTCCAGCTTCCTGGTTTTTTTTTGTCTTTGTATTTCTTTGTTTTTATCTGTTTTCTTTCTAGTAGCTAAAAATAGCAGGTCTTTTTTCTTTTTTAAATTCTACAGTAACTCTGAACTTTCTTTGGAAAATTCTTCATCTAGAGAAAAAGATAGCCTGTTTTATTTTATAGGAGTTAGATCTGTGTTTTTTATATCCTGCTTGAAAAAGAGAAACAGATTTAAGCTGCTAAAAAGATCTCCTTACAGTTAGTGTCCTCTCACTTCTCAGTGGAATGTTAATATTTACAGAAGACTAATAGGATGCTCTCTTAGAATGAAAAATCTAGGAGAGACTTACTGTTTACTTTGTCCTCTTTCTTATTTAGAGAAAACCAAATATGTTAAATGAGCAAATCCTTGGGAGGTACATCTAGAAGTTTATGAGCTCCCATAAAAATTTCAATAATATGCTATTGTTATTTTGAATAGTTTTTTTAAAATCAGCCATTTATTAACTGAAACGCAAAGGTATGTAAAGTAAAATGCTAGGTGCCTTAGAGAAAAAGAAGTTGAATATATGTTCTTGATTTTCAGGGTAGCTACAATAAAGCGTTAAATATTGATCTAAAAATAAATGCCCATTGAAAAATATTACTTAAGATTCAAAGTTAATAGATAAATGTGAAATTAAATTATAATTTTACTTAGGGTTGGTTGGGGGGGGCAGTAAAAGAGTCTATGGTGAGACTACTAATTTACTTTTCAAATTAAGTGGGAAATAGGAGGATAAATTGCTAAGAAATGATAAAAGGGTAGAAAACCCATGGCAAAATTAAAAGAGTATCAGAATAGCTGATTAGTATTGGAAGATACGGTTAACCTTACAGAACTGAGGATCTCTGTAAGGGAAAACTTAAAAGATTTTATTCCAAAAGATGTCTAGTTTATTACCAGATTGATGTCAAAGTAAAATAAATTTTCTAAAAATGGTACACTTTCTAGAAAATTTAATGAAGAGTAGTGAATTATTTTTTAAAATTTTATTTTTATTTCTTTTTTTCCATTTTTTATTGGTGCATTGTAGTTGTACATGATGTAGTTGTACATGTTACATATTCGTACATGCACACAATATAAAAATATAAGCCAGCCAATATAATTTCCCATTATTTCTTCTTTCCTTTCCCTCTTCATTTCCCTGTCCCCTTCCCTCTACTGATCTCCCTTCAATTTTCATGCAGTTCTTCTGCCTCTGCCATCTGTTTTTTCATTTTTCCTTTCTTCTAGTTTCCACCTATGATAGGAAACCTATGCCCTTTGACTTTCTGAGTTTGGCTTATGCCACTTAACATAAAGTTCTCAAGTTTCATCCATTTTCCAGAAATTGACATCATTTCATTCTTTATTGCTGACTAAAACTCCATTTTTGTGTGTGTGTGTGTTTGTGTGTATGTGTGTGTGTGTGTGTGTGTATCATGTTTACTTTGTGCATTCATCCACTGATGTACATCTAGGCTGGTTCCAGAAAACAGTAGTAAATTCAGAAAGTCTATTAGGTATAGAATCCTGGCTTTAACACCAGCAGCGGGACTATGGAAGATAATCTCTTTAAGCCTTCGTGTTATTGGTATAGAATATGGATCATGGTAGTATCTCCTTTACAAGGTGGTTGTGAAGATTGAGTAATATGTATGCGTAGGGCTTAGCACAGTGCCCAGCTTATAGTAAGCTCTGAAGCAAGTGGCAATCATTATAAATATTATAGAACAAAAATTTGGAAAAGAGTAATGGTTTAAAATATAATAATAATACCACATTTTAATGTTAACATTGTTTTACTATTATGTTAAAATTAGTATTGTTTTTATACTGACATTTTAGATAGCTTTTGCAGATTTTAAAAAAGGTGAAATATGGGGGATCCACGATGGCAGGCCAGAGGGAGGTAGCATTCTGTGTCACTCCATGACCCAGGTCTCAACTAGTGGGAATACTGCTTTGCTGAGAGTGATAGAGGACCCCTCCAAAGGTGATCCCATGCAGGAATCACAGCCGCTGTGCCACAGGGGGCCCCAGGCCTCAGTGTTAGAAAAGGACTCCAACTCCCAACTACTCGCCCACGTAGGTCTCATGGATGCCTTAGTGGGACTACCTGCATCAGCACTGGTGCAGAATTCCCAGGTGCTGCTCCCACAAAGGACACTCAGCTACCCATGTGCAGGAACTCTGGCCACCACTCCCGTGTGGACCCCCATCTACTAACATAGGGCTCCCCTGGTCGCCTCCATCTTGAGACTCAGCAGCTACAGCCATAGTCCCCTACCCAGGAGCCTGCGTGCTCCTGGGGACATCACAGGCTCTAAAGAAAGCCAACAGCCACACACTGCATGCTACAGAGGTCATCTCTGAATGCATTTCACAATGCCATCGCCCCACTCCCACCACCTGACCCAACACCCCATCACTAAAAGCAGCTGCCTCCATCTTGGGTCACCTCCATCACCATCTTCAGTTGGGGAAACTACCAGGTTGGAACACTGGTTAGCCAGGTGAGGTATTGGAATGCTACAGGGGCACTATAAGCCTATAGGGTAAAAAACGATAACACCTCAGATCCACAGAATGAGAAAGGAAGACACAAGTAACACGAAAAGACAAGGAAAGGAAGTGAACCAAACAAATCAAGATACTACATTGTTAGAATCCGTGGCCAGCACAGCAAATGAAATGTCAGAGAAGGAGTTTAAGGATGTACATAATTAAAATGTTCTGTGAATTAAAGGATGATGTAAGAGAGCAAATACAGGCAAAAAGCGCTACATAAACAAATACAGGAAACAAAAGATTACTTCAATAAGGAGAGGGAGGTCCTAAAGAAAAACCAAACAAATCCTTCAAATGAAAGAAACAGTAAACCAAATTGAAAGCATCACCAACAGATTAATGCACTTGGAAGATAGGACCTTAGACAACAAAGACACAATATATAATCTTGAACTGAATGTAGACCACACAGTGAAGATGGTAAGAAACCATGAGCAGAACATTAAAGAAATATGGGATAGCATAAAAAGACCAAATTTAAGAGTTATTTGGATAGAGGAAGACATAGAGTTCTAAACCAAAGGAATGAGCAATCTATTCAATGAAATAATATCAGAAAATTTTCCAAACATGAAGAATGAATTGGAAAACAAAATTCAAGAGATGTACAGGACATCAAATGCACCAAAATCACAAGAGATCCACACCAAGCCACATTATACTGAAAATTCCCAACCTATAGAATAAGGAGAGAATCTTAAAAGCTATGAGAGAAAGGAATCAGATTACATATAGGGGAAACCAATTAGTATATCTGCAGATTTTTCAACCCAGACCCTGAAATCTAGAAGATCCTGGAAAAACATGCACTAAGATCTGAAAGAAAATGGATGCCAACCAAGAATTTTGTATCCAGCAAAATTAAGCTTTATATTTGATGATGAAATAAAAACCTTTCATGATAAACAAAAGTTAAAAGAATTTACAACTAGAAAGCCTGCACTACAGAACATCCTTGCAAAATATTCTATGAAAAGGAAATGAAAAAAATAGTGAAAATCAGCAGAAGGAGGTATTACACTAAAGGAAAAGCTAATCAAAGGAAAAACCAAGTCAAGTTAAATAACAAAAATAAAAATGTCTGTGACTACAAATCATGTCTCAATAATAACCCTGAATATTAATGGCCTAAACTCACCAATCAAAAGACATAGACTGGCAGGTTGGATTAAAAAAAAATAAAAAGGCCCAACAATATGCTGCCTCCAAGAGATTCATCTCACAATCTATTCAATGAAATAATATCAGAAAATTTTTCAAACATTAAGAACGAATTGGAAAACAAAATTCAGAAAAATTTCCAAACATGAAAAATGAACTGGAAAACAAAATTCAAGAGGCGTACAGGACATCAAATGCACCAAAATCACAAGAGATCCACACCAAATGACATACACAGATTGAAGGTAAAATGTTGGGAAAAAACATACCACTCACATGGACTTCAGAAACAAGTAGGGGTTTCCATCCTCATATGAAATAAAGTAAACGTCAAGCCAAAATTAATCAAAAGATATAAAGAAGGACATCTCATAGTGCTGAAGGGAACCATACATCAACAAGACATAACAATTTTAAATGTATATATGCCCCAAACAATGGAACATCTATGTTCATCAAACAAACACTTCTCATGTTCAAGAGTAAAAATGACTGCAACACAATAATTCTGGGTGACTTTAACACACCTCTTTCACCACTGGATATATCTTCCAAACAAAAGCTGAACAAAGAAACTATAGAACTCTATAATACAATAAATAACTTAGACTTAACTGACATATATAGAATATTTCATCTTTCAATGAGTGAATACACTTTCATCTCAGTAGCACATGGATCCTTTTCTAAAACACACCATATATTATGCTACAAAGTGACTCTTTAACAAATACAAAAAATTGGAGATACTACCATGCATTTTATCAGATCACAATGGAATGAAATTAGAAATCAATGATAAAGCAAAAAATAAAAACTATTCCAACACCTGGAGACTAAATAATATGCTACTGAATGAACAATGGGTTGCAAAATACAACAAAGAGGAGATTAAAAAAATTCTTAGAGGTAAATGAGAACACTGATACAACATACCAAAATCTCTGGGAAACTATGAAGGCAGTACTAAGAGGAAAGTTCATTGCATGGAGTTCCCTTAAAAGAAGAAAAGTCAACAAATAAATTACCTAACACCACACCTCAAAGCCCTAGAAAAAGAAGATCAAATCAACACCAAAAGCAGTTGAAGACAGGAAATAGAGACCACACTATCTCTAAACTATAATTGATTATATTTTTAGATATATTTTTCGATTATATTTTGAGATAAGCAGTGGTTTGTTTAGGTTTCCTATAGACTCTTAGTCTATGGAAATTTTGGTAGGTCAGATGTGTCTAGATAGTGTTCAATTTCTTCTATATTTTCCAATTTATTGGAATATAGGTTTTCAAAATAAGTTCTTTGTGGTCCTCTGGATTTCAGAAATATTTGTGATTTTTCCTTTTTCATTTCTAATTTTATTAATTCATTAATTAAATCTTAAAATTTAATTAATTTTAAGATTAGTTTGGGTATGGATTTATCAATCCTATTTCTCTTTACAAAGAACCAACTCTTTGTTGTATTTGTCCTTTGTATTTTTTAATTTTAATTGAATTAATTTTAGCTTTCATTTTTATTATTTTCTGTCTTCTACTGATTATGGAATTAGTTTATTCTTGCTTTTCTATGGCCTTGAGATACAATATTAGATGATTTATTTCCTTCCTTCCTTCCTTCCTTCCTTCCTTCCTTCCTTCCTTCCTTCCTTCCTTCCTTCCTTCCTTTCTCNTCTCTCTCTCTCTCTCTCTCTCTCTCTCTCTCTCTCTCTCTCTCTCTTTAGTACTCATTGCTATATACTTAGGTACTCCTTGCTATCTACTCCTATATACTTAGGTCTTTGTACTGTCCCAGATTTTTTGATATGTTCTATCTCTGTTTCCTTTGTTTCAAAGAATTTTTTGATTTCTTCTATGACTTATTCCTTGTTCAAAAACATATTATTCAGTCTTTATATGTTAAAAAAGATTTCTGTTTTTGTCTTGTTATTAATTTCTAATTTCATTTTATTATTTTTCTGATAGGTTTTAAGGAATTATCCTTTTTTTATATTTACTAAGACTTTCTTAATTCCGAAAATATTATCTGTTTTGGAGAAGGGTCCATGTGCACCTGAGTAAAAAGCAAATTCAATTGTCAGTGGATGATTTTCTATAGATGTTTATTGGATTCATTTGATTAACAGTGTTTTTTTAGGTCTGAAGTATCTTTACTTAATGTATTTCAGGATGACCTGCCTATTTTTGGGAGTTATGTTGAAATCACCTAGTATTATTATATTGGGGTCTTTATTTATAATCATTGTATCATTGCTGTTGAATAGTTCCTGTAACTAATAAGAAGTGACTTTTTTCTCTTCTGTTTAATTTTGGCTTGAAGTTTACTTTGTTAGATATGAGAGTAGCTACTCCTGCTTGGTTTTGCTCTCCATTTGCATGGTATATCCTTTCGTCTTCAGCCTTTAGATATCTTTGCCTTTAAGGCGAGTCTCTTATAAACAACATATGGTAAGATAGTTTTTTTAGACCACTTTGCTAGTCTATGCTTTTTAATTAGAGAGTTAAGACCACTTAACATTCAGTGTTATTACTGAAAGTGATTCAGCCTTGATTGTCTTTTAATTCGCTATTCTTCTGTTGAGATTCAAGCATTTGCTGGCTCTGATACATTTTTTTTATTCTTCTGCATGTAATATTTCACTAAATGCTTTCTGTGCCTCTAGTTTTGTAGTCATGAATTCTTTTAGATTCTGCTATCTCAGAAGATTTTTAATTTCATCCTCAATTCTGAAAAATAGTTTTGCCATATTATAGCAATCTTGGTTGGCAACCATTATCTTTTAGGGCTTAGAATATCTTTTTTTTTTTTTTTTTGGTACCAGGGATTGAATGCAGGGGACTTAACCACTGAGATACATCCCAAGCCCTTTTTTATGTTTTATTTAGAGACAGGGTCTTGTTGAGANGGAAGTGAGGGGAAAGGGGGAAATAATACAAGGGGGAGAAATGAATGACAGTAGAGGGGGTAGAGAGAGAAGAGGGGAGGGGGGATAGTAGAGGATAGGAAAGGCAGCAGAATACAACAGAAACTAGTATGGCAATATGTAAATCAATGGATGTGTAACTGATGTGATTCTGCAATTTGTATACGGGGTAAAAATGGGAGTTCATAACCCACTTGAATCAAAGTGTGAAATATGATGTATCAAGAACTATGTAATGTTTTGAACAACCAACAATAAAAAATTAAAAAAAAAAAAGATCAGATGGAGATCAGGCCAGGAAGAATGAAGAGCCTAGGATATGTCTCAGGTTTCTGAGCAGTTTCAGATTGCCATTCTATCTTTTTCTTCCATTTGTATTCAGGTGTACAAATGTCCTGGAATTATTAGAGTTTGCAGTAAAATTCAGAAAGTAATAAAAAACAAGAGAAAGCACAACAATTTAGTGGCTAAACACTAACAGTCAAGTTTTAGAGTTGAGTATAGTTTTCATTCTAATACTATTAACTATTTTCAAGATTATCAACATTAATTGAAATATCAGTTTTATTTTTTCTTTAATTAGAAGATGGTTTTATATATTAAAAAATCTCATTTGGTGTTGGTCACTGGGAATATTAGCAGACCCAGGAACTTAAAAGACATAAAATCTCATTCTTTGCTTAGATTGAAAGGCCATACAGGATGATGTTACTCAGCTAAGTAGTTCTTCATTTGATCATAGCCTTCCTGCATCACTTCTAGTATTGTGTGCACATTTAAGAGAAAGAAAGCCAAAAATCAAACCAGTCTTAACAAATAGAATTTCAGCAGTCAGTTTAGGAATATGCAGAGGATGCTAGTCTGCCCTCACATGCATATCCAGAATTTCCATTGACGTCAATACTTATTGCTCACACGTATCCAAGGGCAAAATCTGGCCCTTAGAAATTAAATTAAATAATTCCCTCTGTGGGATGCCAGAAAGTATCACAAATCTGCTGAGAGGGACAAGCTACTAACCATGAAAGGGAAGTTTTTCTATGGTAATGTCAACAATGACAAATTAAAATGACCCAGGGATGCAAAATAATGGGCCCTCCCTATTACTGTGTAAGTTTACAAATATTATGATCTGCAAATGTGTTTTCAAGATACACATAATTTTTCAAATATGCAGGAGATGGTTTCAGTGATGTTTTTATCCTTTGCCTGTTGTGTGTATTTAAATGTAATGATAATAAAATTCTAACCCCTAAAATTCCCAAATCACTTTTGTTCTATAATTTTTGACTTGGAGTAATACAGAGAAGACCAAACTTTCTCTAAACTAGTGCTATATTTCATACACTGGTGGATGCATTTTACATTATGGATGTATCTGGAGTTTAAGAACGACTGGGGATCTTAAAATAAGAAAATAAAGTTCTGCAAGATTTTCTGATTTGCTGGTTAGATGGAGGAAAGTGCTTGTTAATACTCAGAAGGACAGAAATGGTAAATGGGAGAGAGTCATCATTTATGTCACAAAATATGGCAAACACATTTGCTTTTTGATTGAAAGATGGAGTTAGGATAATATGTTTTATATATGAAATACAGTTAAAATATATTAAGAAGTCATCATTTAAGTTCTTTAGATAAAGTACTCTTCTTTATTATCATATATAGGATTTCTAATGCTGATTAATAATTTGTCCTTTCCCCTAAACCTTCTATTAACAGTTACATTCTAATGTCTAACTCTTTTAGGCTAGTTTTAGGGATGGCACCCTAAGCTAAAAACCAGTCCCTACTGGGTAGTCAGCATCTGTTGAGGAGTCAGACATACTATACTCTGTACAGAAGACAGAGTATTGTAAGTTCTGTGAAAAGACATGTAAACAAAATTCTGGGAAAGAATGAAGTGGGGAAAAGAGCTCAAATTTATCAACTGTTTTGCAAAGTTCTAAAGTAATCTGGATCATCTTTGATGAGCTTTGGAAATGAATGAGGTTCTGATTGGTAACAGAGGTGTAGCCCAGATAATCTAAATTTACCAGTGGCTTGGGAGGCTGAGGCAAGGGGATCGCAAATTCAAAGCCAGCATCAGCAAGAGCGAGGTTCTAAGCAACTCAGTGAAACCGTGTCTCTAAATAAAATACAAAACAGGGCTGGGGATGTGGCTCAGTGGTTGAGTGCCCTTGAGTTCAATCCCTGGTCCCCCCCACAATATAAAAAAATAAACTTAATCCATCAGGATGCAATTCCAGTCATTTTGTAAAAAAAATGGTCTCACAGATATTACCTCCAAGCCTCTTATACTCACACTTGATTTTTTTCATCTTCTATTTACACTTTTAGTTAATATGACCCTCCACCCATCAAGTAAACTGGTTTATGAACCATATGATGGATATCATAGAAGGGATTTATGTGAAAAGACTGATGTAAAAGTTCTTTGGATGAGAAAAAGACAAATGAAGGAGGAATCGCTTTCAGCTTGATCTTCTTGTTGGTGTTTTTTTCTGCTTAGATATGATGTAGGTTTCTAGCACAGGCAAGTAGCTAGTTCCAATCTGGCAAACTTTAGTGCTGGGAAATAAGCTTGGGCCTTGGTGTTAGTCCCAAATACATAGTCTTGAACAAATTACTTCTCTGGACTTTATTTTCTCTACTTTGAAAATGAGGAGTTGGTGTAAATAAGTTCCAGACTCCCTTCCTCTTTCATGATTCAATACTGAGCAATCATGGCTATACCTAGGAAGAGGTTTTTTCTTTGCAGCTGCTGGGATGCATCTCACCATGGATCTACTGCTTGTGACATGCCCTCCTCCATCCTTTTGTCTCACACCTCCCAGCCAAGTAAAGGCTGTTGGAGAAAGGTAGTAGAATTAAAGGGAATGAGAGTTGCTAGAGGTAGGGGGAAATTTGTTAGTCCAAGGTGTACTTTGAACTGGAGGTTTGATAGATAATAGGCCAGGAGAGGAAGAATGACAAAATAGGCAGGGCTGATCCTTCTCACTGCTGAGTTGCTTTTTCTTTCTTTATGTACTTTACCTTTGTCAGGCAGTGTTGACCAGGGCGGGTTGGTCCATTGGTTGGTTGTGTGTGTGTGTGTGTGTGTGTGTGTGTTTTTCTACTCTATTAACTTCTTTAGATGCAATCACTCTGCTGGAAACTAAAGGCACATATTTAGAAGGGGTGCTATCTCTGTTTTACTAGGTTTTTGTTTTTTGCTTTTATTTTTTGTTTTTGTTGTTCAAAGTTTTGTCCCTTGAGAAGAAGAAATTTGAACTATTAACCTGGTACAAATCCATTTCTAACTAGTGAAGTCAACCTCTACAGTAGAAGTGGGTGGTGCCCAGAGAGGTTCAGCATTGGGGTTACTTGCTGAAGTGTCTAACTTTAAAAATAATCCTTTGAGTATAAGGGAAAACCCACATCCTGAGAAGGTTTGGATTCTTCCTCTGTGAGGAACTTTGATCTACCTAAGAACTAATGTGCACCTGGTGGTTGATTAGTGAAAGAAGCAATGCGTAAACAAAAGGCCATTTTACATCTTAGTTTTTCCCCAGAACTTTTTGTAGGGGAATAAATGCATGACATCATTGTTTTTCCCTAAATTCTCTGAAACTGAAAATATGGACTTCAGTGCCCTTAAATACACTGGTTACCAAGAAAAGCAAAAGCTTCTCTGTGGCATTCTGTTGACATTCTGAAGCATTACTCTGCTTAGCATTTATTTCAGGATGGGGAGGAATTGAATTTTATGATCTTCATTGCAAAGGGCACAACAAATAAATCCTAGACTTCTGACCTGGCTGTGAATGGCAGCCTTTTTTTCAATATCTGCATCTTTCATCACATTAAAAATGGGGTAACTAGGTCTGAAATGACTCTTGGGAGAAAATCTTGAGCAGTTACTTAAAAAAAGACTTTCACACATTCCCATAAAGCTTTGTGGGTCTTTAGTTCAAATTTGCATATAAACAATGCTCTCTGGCTCATAGACATTTTCACCCTTTTGCAAAATTCACATTTGTCTTCTTTGATTTTTGTTCTTCTTTCAAGGTATTTTCTTCCATTATTGACACCCGAAGCATATTTATTGGAGGAAAAGCATGTCTCTCTTAAATTTTTTTTCTTAGAAAAATAAATGAAAAGATAGTGGAAACAGGATGGATAACTTGGTTAATTTAAAACCACTTCTGATCTGCACTCCTCCTTTTTAATCCTTTAAGCTTAGGCAGAAAATCTGGGGTATGGCATTACTTAAAAGAGGTAAAATACAGAAGGCAGGCTGCAAATTGTGAAATGCTATCTATCCGTAAGATTTTATAAAAATAAAAAGGGTAGGGCCTTAAAATACCTCCTAAACTTTCTATGTGATTTACTTTGGGTACTTGAAAATGTCCTATTTTTCACAGACATTTTTGATTTAAAAAATTGTAGGTTAGTGTCCTTGAGATATCTAGTTTACACTTTCCTTTGGGCAGAAATTCACTTAAATCATCTTAGAAAGATACTTCTGTTTTAATGAAAATCTGCTATTATTTTCTGCTGTTGGAGAAAGGTAGTAGAATTAAAAGGAATGAGAGTTGCTAGAGGTAGAGGGAAGTTGTTAGTCAGAGGTGTACTTTGAACTGGAGGTTTGACAGTTGCAGGTCAGGAGAGGAAGAGTGACAAAATAGGCAGAGCTGATCCTTTTCACTGCTGAGTTGATTGTTTTGCTTTCTTTATATACTTTATTTTTCATTTCCCTTTTTGCAGGCTTTGCCAATATTTCACATTCTTTGTAATGTAATTCCAATTTTTGATGTAAGAATTTTCTGCCATAATTAAAGGATATTCCTTTTGTACCATTCTTAGTGGAAATAGCCATATCCTGGTATTCCTATAATGGTCATTTAAATTCTTGAAGGCTCAGATTCTCTGGATGAAATATGCCTGATTTCTTTAAATTTTCTATGTAGTGTCTGTTCTCTAAAACATTATTCCTATAAATGTCTTCTCAATTCCCCAAATAATGTTTTAGTTGTAGAAATTTCTAATTAAGGCTTGCTTTAGTGCTGTAAGTTGAATTTGTACCTCTTTGTTATTCTTTTCTTTTATGTATTTCTCTGTAGAGTAATTTTTCTTGCTATCAAATGATATAATTTACTTTTAGACATTCAGGTATTTTAAAATTTTGTATATTAAGGCTCTAGGACTTAAATTAGGACCTGGGTAAATGTGAACTCCAAGGTTTTTAGAATGTGGGGTGAAAATAATAGCAGAACCAATAATATTTTTGTTCACTGTGAATCCATTTTTTAATTCATCCAACAAATAATGTGTTTATAGTATGTGCCAGGTACTAGAGAGTTAACAGTAAGCATAGAGAATAAAAACATCTGCCCTCCTCTAGCCAACATTCTAGTCAAGAATTTCTTATTTTCAAATGTTTTTGTTGACACTTATGAGGTCTAAGATTATAAGTAAGGCTACATATGTAAGGTGGGTGATGATAGCATATCTGTGCAGCATACCTCTCTCAGTAATAGAGTTAAGTGGACCCTTAGCTATTAGTTTCAGAGAAAGCAATAGCAGCAGGCTGATTGCCCAATATTCAGGAGCTTAACTGTGTTGCTCAACCTCAGCAAAAACTTGGAGCAGGCTGAGTGACAACTTTTTTCCCTTTATGTCTCATTTTTGTGTTCATGAATTATTCCATTGTAATTGTCTCTACTGTAATTGTCTTTTGGGAAGTTTCCAGGTGCTATACAAAATACTTGAAATCTATTTGATTTTCTAGTATGTGTGCATTTTATTTTTCTTTCTTTATTTACTTTTTATTTTTTTGTCACTGGAGATTGAACCCAGAGGCATTTAACTCCTGAGCCATATCCCCAGCCCATTTTTGTATTTTATTTAGAGAAGAGTCTCACTGAGTTGCTTAGGACCTCGCTAAGTTTTGTAGGTGAGGACTGAGACTTAGAGAGGTTTTGAGTTCTCAATTCAGCATCTAGACTACAGGACAGATGGTTATGTTGTAAGAGAATGAAGCACTGCATGGAAGAAGTTGGGCTGCCATTAGTCTTTATATTGTGTAATGCAAAGTTTTAAATACAAATAGAAGAGCATTAAACCTGTATGCAGAACCACAGGAATTAAATGACTTGTATTGTGGTTTGTGTATGCATATATATTTTGTTTCTTTACCAGGGGATATGCTGTACAAGTCTAAATCATCAGGTTTTTTAAAAAATCATTTGATGTGTGCATACTTTTAGCTTACCAGTGAATATGAGGCCTCAATGGATAAGGAACTTGGGGTTATACTATCTTTCGCCTTTTTATGTCATCGTTTTCATTGCAAGTGCTTGGCTAATACAGGGAAGGATTTTAAATAAAAAAGGATCTGATAGGGTTCCTTGATTGTTTGTTTCTTAGAATGCCACTGCTTTCTTTCTGTGCTTGAAGAAAATTCCAGTTTGAATGAAAAGTGAGACCATTCATGCTTATTCAGTCATAGATGTTACATGTTTATTTTGGACTCTGATTCTTACTAGATATCATCATATTGTGGATCTGTTGAGATTCGGTGCTCACAAAAGATCATGAAGACCATATGTGAAAGGGTTAGAAAGGAATGGCAGAATATATGCGTATTGTACATATCTTCTCTACTCATATTCATACTTTACTGTTGGATCTCACAAGACAAAAGTTCAAAGATACCATTATTAAGAATTTCAAGGTGACAACAGCAGAGCATTAAACCAAGAATGGAGCCCATTTAAGCACAGGGCCTTGAGTATAAGGTAAGCATGTTATGGAAACTGCAGAGTGTATGGCATATGCTATATACTGATGGGACAGCAAGAAAAAGTGGAAAACATACATATCATGTGCATCCTTTCTGTTCACATGCATGTTCTGTTGTCATATCAGTCGTCACTTACAAAAGCTTAAAATATAAAAATATTGTGAATTTTAAGATAGAAACAATAGAGAAGTAAACAAAGCATGAGGTATTTTTGAGATAAGTCCCTGTGTGACTGCACATGTTGCATGACTATGAAGATTTTCCTAGTGTATTCATTAGCATTTCTGATGCTTGGAATGATATGACTCAAAGGTTGAATTTAGTTGGGACTACTGACTTGTGCACCTATACCTGGCCTTTCAGTGTGACTTGGGCTTTTTCAGTGTGGTGGTTTGGTTCCATGTGATCTCTCCATTAAAGTGACCTTTCTGAGAGTAAGTATTCCAAACAACCAGGTGGAAGCTTTTTGGCTTTTAATTACCTAATTTTGATATTATATAACCTCATTTTTACTATACTGGAAGTATGGTGGCTAATAATCAACTCAGATTCATGATTATGCACATTTCAGATTCAAGGGAAAGAGACATGGAGCCCAATTATTGATTGAAGAATGTCAAAACATTTGGAATCATGTCTCAAAACTGCTTTAGTGCCTAAACTTATTAGGTGCCCAGGTGACTTAACACTCCTCTTTATTCTTATTTCCATTCTAGTTTCTCTCATCTCTTCTCTCTTCCTCCTCCTCTTGGCATGCAACATTTTTTATGCATGTTGAATAGAAGAAAATATTTAGAGATTTGGAGAGAGACAGGAAGATGAGTAGACATTAAGAAAGGGAAAGAGAGGGCTGGGATTGTGGCTCAGCGGTAGAGCACTCGCTTAGCATGGGCAGGACCCGGGTTCGATTCTCAGCACCACATTAAAAAAAATAAAATAAAGGCCTCTCTCTCTCTCTCTCCTTTAAAAAAAAGAAAGGGAAAGAGAGAAAGAGTGAGATTGGCACTCATGTCCTTATTTTACTGTGTCAAGTTATGGCAGTAGCTAAGAACTGCAGACATGTAGATTATAGACATGACAACCCAACCTTCATTTTGAGACATATTCATGATTATTCACATTTCCATTTCTTCCTGTTTATTTTCATCTACATGTCTCTGAATATAAATATTTCTATTAACCCTGTTCTTATGTTCTGTGCTCTTTCTTCACTTCTCTACCAACCCTACTACATTTCCTGTCTTCTAGAATTTAAGCAACACACCTTCAGATATTTTATAACCAACATTGTATAAGAGATAGAAACTTATTCAAAATAAACTAAACCAGGAGGTGGCTGTAAGAAGAATTTTTGTCTATGTGAAAAAAATCTGATTGTATATGCTAAGAGAATGCATTTGGCAAAAGCATGGGCTTCAGGGGAAACTGATAGAGCTGATTTGTATAAAGCATCTTTAACCCATCTGTCACTTGAATGATGACTTCTGACTCAGTCTCCTTATTTGAAAGGATATCATTTGAATGTTTCCCTGAATCTCAAATAACACTTTCAAAACAGCACTTTGGTTTGTTGAGTAGAACTAAATCAGAAATATGTAGACTTGGAATCACTCAGTTTACAAGATGACTGAGCATTGTCAGGGTAATTCCAAATAAAATGATATGATAGATTCTAAATATTATTTTCCCACATACCTAAGACTACACAATTCTAGGAATGTTACTGTCAATACCAAAGATGCCCCAACCCTAATAAGGCTTATGGCATTAAGAATCAATGTATACTGGTTTTGTATTCGAAGCAATTATTTCCCACATGCCATAGTCTCAGTTATATTATTTACTACATAGAAGGCAACAAACACATTTCATATTGCTGTTATTGGGGTTTTGGACAAGATAATTCAAACTAGTACATTAAAGAAGTTTCCCACAATGACTATTAAGCTAACAACTTAAAAAAATAAACAAAATCTCTTTAAAATAAAGAATTATTGATCAGTGGAAATGAAGGTTAGGAGGGTCTGGATTCTTTTTTTTTTTTTTGCCATGAACACATCGATTCAATAACAAAAGATGAAGACATCCAGAAAGTAGTTGAGAGGCTATCATAATCTGTGAGAGCACGAAGCTAGCCACATTAAAATGGCAGAGAAATTCAGGAAACCCTCTTACCAAAACTCTATGATGGCAGAACACCAAACAATTGAAAGGAAATTACCCCTGCCCCTCAAATCCCAGTTTGTCCTTGAGGAAGGAAAAAGTTGGATGGTATGTCCAGTATCCCAGCTTGTCTAGGTCTGTCCAAAGCACTAGCTTCTGTCTTGAATTTCCCAGGACACTAATAGAATCTGGTATACTCTTGCTGCCCAAGGCCCAGTGTGAACAAAGACAGCAGTGTGAACTAGCAGCCACCATATCCATCCACCTCATTCAGCACAGAGCAACAACCAAAAATACACATCCTAACTTCTCCCTGTAAAGGAAATAATTGGACAATGCATCCAATGATCTAGCTTTTATAGAGGCTGTGTAAGAGACTGGCTTCAGTATTGGATGCTGACTGAACCCAGCATACTCTTATTTGTGGTGTCTTCTAAGAACAAAGAAAGCAGTTTGGATTAGCACAAAGATTTGAAAATCCCCCAAATCTCTGGCTAAGCTGATTGGTGAGGCCATTCTCTATACAAGGTCAATTCATAATGACTGGGGAAGGTAACTGTTTCCTCTAATGCACAGATACCATCACCAAAAAATAAAACAAAGAAACAGGGAATATGTCCCAAACAAATAAGCTAGATAAGTCTTGTGAAACAAATCTCAAATATATATATATATATATATATATATATATATATATATATATATATATATACACACACACACACACACACACATCATTAGGATTTGTTTGTTATATATATTTGTGTATGTATATATGTGTGTGTGTGTATATATATATATAAAATCTGACAAAGAATTCAAGATAGTCATGAAGAAGATCAATGGAATAAAGAGAACAACACATAAACAAAGTGAGAATTTCAACAGAGATTCTACATACAGAGCTCTTGGAGCTGAAGAATACAATAAATGAACTGAAAAATACACTAGAGAGCTTTATCAGCAGATTGGATAATGCAGAAGAAAGGACAAGCAAACTTGAAGACAAAAAATTGGAAATTATCCAGTCAGAGAAACAAAAAGAAAATTGAGTGGATAAGATTGGACAAAGCTTAAGAGACTTATGGGACATTATGAAGAGGACCAATATACACATTATGAGTGTCCTAGAAGGAGGGGAAGATGGAGAAAGAATGGGACAGAAAACTTATTCAGAGAAATAATGATCAGAAATTTCACAAATTAAGTGTAGAAAATGGATATCCAGATCCAAGACTCCCAGGGGGCCTCATGTTAGATGCATGCAACCAAATCCATACTGCGACATAATTTATCCAAATTGTTGAAAGTCAAAGACAAAGCATGAAGAAAAACAGCAAGATAAAAATAACATGGCACATAAAAAGGAACCAACAGAAGACTATTAAAGATTACCAGTATATTTTCTAACAGAAACCTTGCAGGCCAGAAGGGAGTGATAGAATACAAAGTGTGTGGCAGGGGGTGGGGTTGGGGGGAAGCCACTGGGTTCCATGGTGCATGCCTATAATCCCAGTGGCTCAGGAGGCTGAGGCAGGAGGACTGCAAATTCAAAGCCAGCCTCAGTAACTTAGTGAGGCCCTAAGCAACTCAGTAAGTCACTGCATTCTAAATAAAATACAAAATAGGGTTTGGGATGTGGCTCAGTGGGAGAGCCCTCCTGGGTTAAACCCCAGTCGAAAAAAAGGCCAATTCTAAATAATGTAACTGATGAAACTATCCTTCAGAAATGAAACAAAGACTTTCCTGACAAAGAAAAGCTGAGAGTACATCACCACCAGACCTTCCCTTAAAAAATGTTAAGTGTTTTTTTTTTTTAATCTTAAAACAAAAGAGTGCTAAACAGTAGTAGGCATGCATATGAAAGTATAGAACCTGATGGCAAAGGTAAATATAAGACAAACACAGAACAGTGTAACACTATAATAGTATGGTTATAGTGCTTTTAATTCTGTAAAGATTAAAATATAAAAGCATGAAAAAAGTACTAATATAAAATCCATGAATAGTCATGCAAAATTGAAAGATGTAAATTGGGACATCAATAATGTAAAGTATGGAGGAAAGAGAAGAGAAAGTTGAGCTTTTTATATGTGATTGAAGTTAAATTATGAGCTTAAAACAATTATATGTTTAAGATATTTTATGTGTGCACCATGGTAAGCACAAAGAAAACACCTATAGAATATTTATAAGAGAAAGAAAAAGAAAAGCAACCAAAGTGTATCAATAAAAAAAAGAAAAGAAGAAAAAAAGAAAAACAAAGACAACAAGAAAAGAAGAGGGACAAAAGAACTACATTCCAGAAAACAACAAACAGATTGGTAATAATAAGACATTTCGTGTAAATAATACATATGCAAATAGATTAAATTTCCCAGTCAAAATATATAATGTAGTTGAATGGATTAAAAAAAACAGATCCAACTATATGTTATTTATAAGAGACCCACTTTAATTTAAGGATACATATAGGGCCCAAGTCAATAATCTATGTAAATGACAACTAAAAGAGCAGTGGTGGCTACACATATATCAGACAAAATAAACCATTAGTTATAAACCATAACAAGAAACAAAGGACATTATATAAAAATTAAAGGGTCAATTTACCAGGAAGTTATGAGAGTAATAAATGTGTATGCACCCAACATTAGAACACCTAAGTATTTAAAACAAGCATTGACAGAACTGAAGGGAGAAATAGATGGCATTATACTATACTATAATATAGGAGACTTCAATATCCTACTTCTAATAATTGATAGTGGAAGGAGAAAGGGAGATGGGGCGGGGTTGGGGGCCAAGTTTAAAAACACTATAGACCAAATGAATCTAATGTACATATGTGGAACATTTGATCCAACAGCAGAATACACATTCTTGTTAAGTACACATTAAACATTTTCTAATAAGCCTTTACAAATATAAGAATATTGAAATCATACCAGTATATTTTCTTACCATTGTGGAACTAAACTGGAAATCAATAATAGAAGGAAACTTTGTGATAATTAAACAACACAATCCTGAACTAGTATGTTGAAAAAGAAATCAAAAGTTAGAAAATACCTCCAGACAAATGCAACATGTCAAAACTTATAATTTGAATAAAAAGTAGCAAAAAAAGGGAAGTTTATGTCTACATTGAGGGAAAAGAATGATCTCAAGTAAACAACATAAATTACTTTTCAAGAACTAGAAAAAGAAGAATAACCTAAGCTAAAAGTTAGGAAGGGGGGAAATAAAGGCAGAGCAGAAGTAGAGAGTAGGAAAGCAATAGAAAAGATAATCAAAATTGACAAAGCTTTGACTGGATTAACCAAGGAAAAAAGAAGACTCAAATGAAATTATGAAAAGACAACATTACAACTGATACCACAGAGATTATAAAGGATTGTAAGAGACCATTCTGAACAATTATATGATAACTAGTTTCATAATCTAGAAGAAATGGATAAATTCCTAGCAACATCAATGTATCGAGACTTATTCATGAAGGAATGGAAATGGAGCAATAATGAATCAGAGGATTGAACTAGTAATCAAAAGCCTCTCAATAAAGATCAGATGGTTTCACTTTTGAATTCTACCAAACATGTACAGAGAATTAATGTCAGTTTTTCTCAGACTCTTTCAAAAAATTGAAGAGGAGGGATCACTTCCAAGCCCATTTTCTGAGACCAGCATTACTTTGATACCAAAGAGATACAAGCACACTATAAAAAGCCTACAAGATAACATTCCTGATGAACATAGATGCAAAAAAATCACCAACAAGCCAGGAGGGGTGGTGCATGCCTGTAATCACAATGGCTTGAGAGGCTGAGGCAGGAGGATCTTGAGTTCAAAGCCAGCCTCAGCAACAGCCAGGTGCTAAGTAACACAGTGAGACACTGTTTCTAAGTAAAATAGAAAAAAAGGGCTGGATGTGGCTCAGTGGTTGAGTGCCCCTGAATTCATTCCCTGGTACCAAAAAAAAAATTATCAACAAAATACTAGCAAACCAAATTAAATAGCACATGAGTAATATCATACACTATAAGCCAGTAGGTTTTGTATATGGACTCTAAGCATGATTCATCATACAATAATCAATTTATGTGATCCGCTAGGTTAATAGAATGAAGGATAAAAATCACACAGTCATTTCAATAGATGCAGAGAAAGCATTTGACAAAAATCATCACCCTTTCATGATAAAAACTCTCAACAAACTAAAAAAGAAGGAAATTATCTTAACATTATAAATGACATGTATGAAAAGCCAACATCTAACATCTTGTTTAATGGTGAAAAAAATGACTGCTTTTTCTCTAAGACTGGGGACAAGGTATAACCTCTGTTCTCATCACTTCAATTTCACATAGTACTGGAAATGCCAGCCAAAGTAATTAGGAAAAAGTCATAAAGGGCATCCAAATCAGAAAGGAAAAATTTACAATTATATGTTTTTATATTACATGCTCTTACACATTGAAAACCTGAGGGACTCCTCAGAAACTTTAGAATTAGTAAGTGAATTCAGTAAACTGGTAGGATGCAAAATCATTGTACTAAAATATGCTTTGTTTCTTATATTTTAACAATGAATTATATGACAAGGAAATTAAGAAAATAATTACATTTATGAAGCATCAGAAAGAATAAGAAATTTAGAAGTAGACTTCCCTAAGGAGAAGATTTTCACACTGCATATTAAAAACATTGATGGAATAAATTAGACACAAGTAAATGAAGATATCCCATGTTCATATACTGGAAGATTTAATATTGAAATGTCCGTATTACCCAAAGAAGTCTATAGATTCAATAACATCTCTACCAAAGTCCCAATGTCATTTTGACATTTTTTATAGAAATAGAAAAAAAACAGTTCTAAAATATGTAATTTACCACAAAGGACCCTGAAGAGCAAAAACAATCTTAAGAAATACAAATAAAATTGGAGACATATCACTTCCCAATATCAAACTATATTACAATGCAGCTGTGATTAAAACACTGTGGTAGGGCTGGGGACATAGCTCAGTTGGTAGTCCTTGCCTCACATGCACAAGGCCCTGGTTTCAATCCCGGGCACCACAAAAACAAAAAAACAAAACAAAACAAAAAACCCCACTATGGTATTGGCATAAAGGCAGACATATATGTCAGTGAAACACATTTAAGAACCCTGAAATAAACCCTGTCAACCCATACCCGATCATCTGAACTTCACCACCTATGCCAAGAATATATAAAAGGGAAAGAATACGGTTTAAACAATGGTGTTAGGAAAACTGTATATTCATATATGGAATAATGAAATTTAATCTTTTACTACATACACAAAAATCAACTCAGAAAGTAGATTGAAGATCTGAAACTGTGTAATTAATAGTAGAAAACAGAAGGAAACCTTTGTGGCAATGGCCTTGTCATTGATATCATGGATAGCACACCAAAACACAGGCAACAAATGCAAAAAGAAATAAGTGGGACCACATTAAGCTGAAAAACTTATGCACAACAAAGGAATTATAGAGTAAAATGTCAGCCTATGGGATGGGAGAAAATATTTGCAAATCTTATATTTTGATAAGTGGTTAATACCGAAAATATATAAAGAAGTCAACTTTGTAGCAAAACAAAAACAAACAACAAGACTGGATTAAAAGATGAACTAAGGACATGATTACATTTCTGAAAAGAATACGAGTGACCCACAGGTATATGAAAAGGTGCTCAATGTCACTAATCATCAAGGAAATGCAAATCAAACTACAATGAAGTGTCACCTCATTCCTGGTAGGATGGTCATTATAAAAGAAAGAAAACAAAAGATTAACAATTTTTGGTGAGGATGTGTAGACATTGGAACTCTTATACTCTTTGGGCAGGAATATAAAATGATTGCAAGCCAGTATTATATTTCCTCAGAATATTAAAAAATAGAAATATGTTATCCAGTAGTCCTGCTTCTGGGTATATATACAAAAATTGAAATCAGGATATTAAAGAGATATTTTTACTGCCATGTTTGTTGCAACATTATTTACATTAGTAAATAGGGAAACAATCTAAATACCCCAAAACTGTGGGGACAAGTGCATGGAGTACTGCATACATAGCATACGTAAAGGGTGTCTGAGTGGCAAACCACTCCCCCGTGCTAGGCATGTGAGCAGCAGCCCCACTCCTCAATTGGTCGCTGCAAGGACAGTTAGCAGAAATTGTATTGGTGGCTCCCTGTAATCTGCGTAGCTACTTCCTAAGTATATATACATGGTAACTGCACAATAAAATCAGACCCGCTTCCTGCTTAGTCTCTGGAGGTCTTAATTAGTGACTCCACAGCCACACACTCCTCTACCCACTTCCGTGGACCTCCTTGCTGGATGAGAGAGCGCCCCCACACACAACAGATGAATGAATAAAGGAAATGTGGTAAATATATTCAATGGAATATTATTCTGCCTGAGAAAAGAATGAATCACTGTAAGGTGCAACAGTGTGGATGAACCTGGAGGACATTATGTGAAGTAAGCCAGTTACAGAAGGAAACCATATGATTCCACCTATATGAAGTATCTAAAATAGTTAAACTCATGGAAGTTAAAGAGTAGAATGGTGGTTGGCAAGGAGTAGAAAAGAAAGGGAAATAGGATCTACTTTACAATGAGTGTAAAATGTGATTTATGCAAGGTGAATAAGCTCTAGAGATCTGATATTTAATATTGTGCCTATAGTTAAAAATTCTATATTATGTGGCCCCTTCCAGTCAACTGATATTGAACAGATTTTTTAAAAGACAGAATTCATAGCAAATATTCTTATTACAATCAAAAAGAAATAATTTTTTTTTATCTCAGTAGCCTAAGGCAGTATTTTCATTTTTGTTCTTTTTAGTTAATTACAATATTAATACCATTTTGTCTTTCACTTTTCCCACGGACTGTAACAGAGTGTGAAGAACATGGCTTTCAGAGCCAGAAAGGTGTGGAATTAAATCTTGGTACTATCATGTGTAATTTCTGTGGTTTGGGTCAAGAAGGTTACCTAGCATGGCTTTCAGTTTTGATTGTCTGTAAAGTGAGAATGACAACCGACATCCAAATATCCTTATATCAGAGAAGACATTCAGCATTTGTTTTTTTTTTGGGATTGGCTTACTTCACTTAGCATTATATTCTCCAACTCCATCTATTTACCTGCAAATGCCATGGTTTTATTCTCTTTTAATGCTGAGTAATATTCCGTTGTGTATATATACCACATTTTCTTTATCTGTTCACCTACTGAAGGGTATCTAGGTTGGACCCACAGTTTAGCTATTGTGAATTGTGCTGCTATAAACATTGATGTGGCTGTGCCCTGTAGTATGCTGTTTTTAAGTCCTTCGGGTATAGAATGAGGAGTGGGATAGCTGGGTCAAATGGTGGTTCCATTCCCAGTTTTCCAGGAATCTCCATACTGATTTCCATATTGGCTGCACCAATTTGCAGTTCTACCAGCAATGTATGAGTGTGCCTTTTCTCCACACCTTCATCAACACTTATTATTGTTTGTGTTCTTAATAGCTGCCATTCTGACTGAATGAAATCTTAGAGTAGTTTTGATTTGCATATCTCTAATTGCTAGAGATGTTGAACATTTTTACATATATTTATTGATTATTTGGGCCTGCTTTTTCTTTTATTATGTGCAGGGTCTCTGGTTTAATTCCTAGGTCCTTGATTCACTTTGAGTTGAGTTTTGTGCATGGTGAGAGCTTGGGGTTTAATTTCATTTAGTTGCATATGGATTTCCAGTTTTCCCACCACCATTTGTTGAAGAGTCTGTCTTTTCTTCAATGTATTTTTTTGGCACCTTTATCTAATATAAGATAACTTTAATTATGTGGGTTAGTCTCTGTGTCCTCTATTCTGTACCATTGGTCTACAGGTCTATTTTGGTGCCAAAACCATGCTCTTTTTGTTACTATTGTTCTGTAGTATAGTTTAAGGTCTGGTATAGTGATGCACCTGCTTCACTTTTCCTACTAAGGATTGCTTTAACTATTCTGGGTCTCTTATTTCTCCAGATAAATTTAATAAGTGCTTTTTCTCTTTCTTTGAGGAATGTCATTGGGATTTACTTGGAATTGCATTAAATCTGTATAGTGCTTTTGATAGTATGGTCATTTTGACAATATTAATTCTGCCTATTCTAGAACAAGGGAGATCTTTTCATATTCTAAGGTCTTCTTTAATTTCTTTCTTTAGTGTTCTATAGTTTTTGTTATAGAGGTCTTTCACATCTTTCATTAGGTTGATTCCCAAGTATTTTATTTTTTTGAGGCTATTTTAAATGGGGCAGTCTTCCTTGTTTCCCTTTCAGAGGATTTGTCAGTGATACACAGAAATGCCTTTGATTTATGGGTGTTGATTTTGTATCCTGCTACTTTGCTGAATTCATTTACTAGTTCTAGAAGTTTTCTGGTGGGATTTTTTGAATCTTCTAGGTGTAGAATCATGTCATTGGCAAATAATGCTAATTTGAGTTCTTCTTTTCCTATTTGTATCCCTTTAATTTCTTTCATCTGTCTAATTGCTCTGGCCAGTGTTTCATGAACTATGTTAAACAGAAGTGGTGAAAGAGGGCATCCCTGTCTTATTCTGGTTTTTAGAGGGAATGCTTTCAACTTTTCTCCATTTAGAATGATGTTGGCCTGGGGCTTAGCATAGAGAGCTTTTATGATGTTGAAATATGTTCTTGTTATTCCTAGTATTTCTAGTGTTTTGAACATGTATGGGTGCTGTATTTTGTTGAATGCTTTTTCTGCATCAATTGAGATGATCATATGATTCATATCTTTAAGTCTATTGATGTGATGAATTATGTTTATTGATTTCCATGTGTTGAATCAAACTTGCATCCTTGGGATGAACCCCACTTGATTGTGGTGCACTATCTTTTTGATGTTTTTGTATTTGATTTGCCAGAATTTCATTGAAAATTTTTGCATCTATGTTCATTAGCAATATTGGTCTGAAGTTTTCTTTCTTTCATGTGTGTTGTCTGGTTTTGGAGTGAGGGTGATATTGGCCTCATAGAATGAGCTTGGAAGTTTTCCCTCTTTTTCTGTTTCACTAAATAATTTGTAGAATATAGGTTCTTCTTTATAGGTCTTATAGAAATCAGCTGTGTATTCATCTGGTCCTGGGCTTTTCTTGGTTGGTAAGCTTCTGATGGCATCTTCCTTGCTTGAAATTAATCTGTTTAAATTGTATATATCATCCTGATTCAATTTGGACAACTAGAAATTTGTTGATATATTCAATATTCTTTATTTTATTAGAGTACAAGTTTTCAAAATAATTTCTAATTATTTTCTGTATCTCTGTAGGGCCTGTTGTGATATTTCCTTTTTCATCATGTATGTTAGTGTCTGATTTTTCTCTCTCCTTGTCTTTGTTAGCATGGCTAAGAGTTTGTCAAATTTGTTTATTTTTTTTCAAATAACCAACTTTTTGTTTTGTCAACTTTTTCAATTGTTTCTTTCATTTCAATTTCATTGATTTTAGCTCTGGTCTTCATTATTTTCTGCCTTCTACTGCTTTTGGTGTTGATTTGTTCTTCTTTTTCTAGGGCTTTGAGATGTAGTGTTAGGTCATTTATTTGTTGACTTTTTCTTCTTTTAAGGGATGAACTCCATGCAATGAATTTTCCTCTTAGTACTGCCTTCATAGTGTCCCAGAGATTTCAATATGTTGTATCAGTGTTCTCATTTACCTCTAAGAATTTTTTAATCTCTTCTTTGATGTGTTTTACAACCCATTATTAATTCAATAGCATGCTATGTAGTCTTCAGATGTTGGAGTAGCTTTTATTTTTTATTTTATCATTGATTTCTAATTTCATTCATTATGATCTGACAGAATGTAGGGTAGTATCTCTACATTTTTTGTATTTGATAAGAGTTTCTTTGTGGCATAATATATGGTCTATTTTAGAGAAGGATTCATGTGCTGCTGAGAAGAAAATGTATTCACTCGTTGATGGATGAAATATTGTATATATATTAGTTAAGTCTAAGTTATTGATTATATTATTGAGTTGTATAGTTTCTTTGTTCAGTTTTTATTTGGAAGATCTAACTATTGGTGAAAGAGGTGTGTTAAAGTCACTCAGAGTTATTGTGTTTTGGTCTATTTGACTCTTGAAGTTGACCAGAGTTTGTTTGATGAATGTAGATGCTCCATTGTGGGGTGGAATCTATTTATAATTGTTATGTCTTGTTGATGTATGGTTCCCTTGAGCAGTATGAATGTCCTTCTTTATCCCTTTTGATTAACTTTCACTTGAAGTTTACTTTATTTTATATGAGGATGGAAATCTGTGCTTATTTCTGCAGTCCATGTGATTGGTATGTTTTTTCCCAACCTTTCACCTTCAGTCTGTGTATGTCTTTTCCTGTGAGATGAGTCTCTTGGAGGCAGCATTTTGTTGGGTCTTTTTTTTTTTTTAATCCAATCTGCCAGTCTATGTCTTTAGATTTGTGAGTTTAGGCCATTAACATTCAGGGTTATTATTGAGACATGATTTGTACTTCCAGCCATTCTTTTATATTTTTGGTATTTAACTGACTTGGTTTCTCCTTTGATTATTTTCCCTTTAGTGTAATACCTCCCTCTGCTGATTTTCATTGTTGTTTTTCACTTCCTCCTCATAGAATATTTTGCTGAGGATGTTTTGTAGTGTAGGCTTTCTAGTTGTAAATTTTTTTTAACCCATGTTTATCATGGAAGGTTTTTATTTCATCATCAAATCTAAAGCTTAATTTTGCTGGATATAAGATTCTTGGTTGACATCCATTTTCTTTCAGAGCTTGGAATATGTTTTTCCAGGATCTTCTAGATTTCAGGGTCTGGGTTGAAAAATCTGCAGATATTCTAATTGGTTTCCCCCTCTATGTAATCTAATTCCTTTTTCTCATGGATTTTAAGATTCTTTCCTTATTCTGTATGTTGGGCATTTTCAGTATAATGTGCCTTGGTGTGGATCTGTTGTGATTTTGTACATTCGGTGTCCTATAAACCTCTTGAATTTGGTTTTCCAATTCATTCTTCATGTTTGGAAAATTTTCTGATATTATTTCATTGAATAGATTGCTCATTCCTTTGGTTTGGAACTCTATGCCTTTCTCTATCCAAATAACTCTTAAATTTGGTCTTTTTATGCTATCCAATATTTCTTGAATATTCTGCTCATGGTTTCTTACCATCTTAACTGTGTGATCTATATTCTTTTCGAGATTATATATTTTGTCTTCATTGTCTGAGGTTCTGTCTTCCAAGTGCATTAATCTCTCAGTGATGCTTTCAATTGAGGTTTTAATTTGATTTATTGTTTTTTTTCATTTGAAGGATTTCTGTTTGGTTCTTCTTTCGAATTCCCTCTCCTTATTGAAGTAATCTTTTGCTTCCTGTATTTGCTTATGTAGCTGTTTATTGAAATGATCTTTTGCTGCCTATGTTTGTTCTATTATATCATTCTTTAATTCACAGAAGATTTAAATTTTGTACATTCTGAACTCCTTCTCTGTAATTTCTTCTGTTGTGCTAGCCATAGATTTTAACAGTGTAATATCTTCATTTGTTAGGGGCACTTTTTTCCCTTGTTTTTTAAATTTTGTTTGTATGTCTTTTCTTCTAGCACTGCAGATCCCGGAGTTATGATTTTTTAATGCTTTAGCCTTATAGTGCTCCTGTAGGATTCCAATACCTCTCCTTTGAGGGAAAGTACAATGTTAACAGATCCCAATACAACCTTAAAACAAAAGGTGGCTATTAAGGCATTTACAGTTTTTTCACAATATACAGAAATATTGAGTTCAATTAATTTCTATAGTATAAACAGTAGGTTTGCAAAAGTTTTTTTTTATGCTATCCAATATTTCTTGAATATTCTGCTCATGGTTTCTTACCATCTTAACTATGTGATCTATATTCTTTTGCAGTAGGTTTCTGATGGTGGACAAAGAACTGAGGGTGAGGTGTAAGAAGAGATATTGAGGAGGTAGAAGGTGAGGATATAGAGTTGTTAGATCTTGGGAAGTGTTAAAAAGGAATCTAAAGAAGATGTTTAGTAGTAGAGGAAGAGAGATGAAGTGATTTTGGGGAGACAAGTAAATGGGAGAATTATAGAGCACATAAAACAAACACACACAAATATTAAGAAAAATGTAAAAATAAGAGATAAAAGAATGTACAACACAACTGTATAAACTATTTAGACATTCTAATCCTCAGTATCCTAATTCATGCAAAGTACTTGGTTTCACAAATACTGGGGGTGTGAGTGCAGGAGAATAGAGAGGGAGTGAAAAAATGTCTTGAAGGAAGAAATAAGGATTGTTTTGGCTGGAGTTCAGTATGTTTTCTGCTTTCCTTCTCATCCAATAGGTGATGTTTTCTGATATTTGCTGGTAACTCCACCCTCAGGATGTTGAAGGTTACCAAGGTTGGAGGGTTGGTGTTAGGTGCAGGGCATCTGGAAGTGGAGTATGGCATCAGCCAGTCCCCGATAAAAGACTGCACCCCAAGGATCTCCTTTAGGCCTGCTTGTGTAATATGGCCTTATCTACTTATATCGCCTATAGACCTCACCGTTCCTGGTCTCTAATTTAGTCTCTAAATTGTATCTCTCTCACTCTCTCCCTTTCTGCTTCCTAATTGGGGACCCTTCTCTCAGGAGGTCTTGTGGATTATACCCTGGGGGTTGCAAACCTGTCTTGGAGAGCCATTTTGTATTGGGTAGTCACTGTGTGGGGTTAGTGCCTGCTTTGAAGAGGAGGGAGTTGGGGATTATGGATACCTGCCCAACTGGTGCTCCAATCTGGGACTTGCCACAACTAATGATGGCCACGAAGGTGTCCCTAGATGGAGACTGCTACTTTCAGCAATGGAGTGTCAGGTTGGATTGTGAGGGGCAGGGCAGTAGCATTGGGTGATGTGTTCAAAGATGCACCTCAGACCCAGTGTGGGCTCTGTGGATGTAGGCAGGGCTGTCTTGGGCCTGCCTGTGGTCTGTGCTGGCTCAGTGGGGGCTCCCCAGCCTCTTTTTATATGTTATTTTTAGACAGAATCTTGCTAACGTGCACAGGGCCTTATTCAGTTGCTGAGGCTGGCTTTGAATTTACAATTCTCCTGTCTCAGCCTCCCAAGCCACTAGGATTACAGGCATGTGCCACCATACCCTGCAATAGTTTCTTTTTATTGCTGAATAATAGTCTGTTGTATCAATGAACTACAATTGGTTTATTCATTTACCTGTTTATGAACACCTGGGTTGTTTCCAGTTTTTGATTATCAAAGATGAAATTGTAATGAATATTCTTATATAGATATTTGTATGAACATATGCTTTTATTTTTGGGCAAATATCTGGGATTGAGTTGGCTAAGTTTTGGTCTAACTTTTTAAGAAACTGAGAAACTATTTTCTAAAGTGCTTGTAGTCATTTTACATTCTGCTAGTTCATATGGGAAATCTAGTTGCTTCACATTCACTAATACTTTATATGACCAGTCTTTGTAATTTTAGTCAGTCTAACAGATAAGTAGTGGTATCTCATTGTGTTTTTTTTTTCATTTCTCTAATAAGCAATGTGGTGCACACTGTATCATTTTTTTACAGAGCTGGGGCCTTCTGAAAAACCGAGGCAGCGTGAAAAATCTCCTCTTTAGACCCTGATTTTTGTGATCAAGTCAGAAAGACTCCAGATATGTTGCTCAGAGTAACAGGCATGAGCTTATTGACAGGATAGAAAAAAAGAAAGGGGAAACTCTTAAGGGAGAGAATGGGTCCTCTTAGAGAGTAGAACAGTGTGGCCCTCCTGCACTCTACTAATGGAGATCACAGAGAAGTTGCAGAGAGCCTCACCCAGGAACACCTCTTGACTGAAAGCAGGATGACATCAGACTTTAACTGTCATGACAACTCTAGGTCACTTTGGTCCAGTGCTAGTATGATTCTTAACCATAAATTCTTCTAGATTTTATGATTAGGAGGAATAATCCTTATATCTTTGAGTTTCAGGATCTGGTCTATGAAAAGGGTCACAAAAGACTCCCCCTTGAGGATAACTTGGGTTCCTCTTATTTATCTATCTATTTATTTATTTATTTATTTTAATGGATATTTGGGTACCTCTCATCAACATTATTTTGGGCCTGCATTTCTCCTACAGATAACAGATAGTTTACTAAGGAATGTAACATGTCCTGTCCACTTAGGCCAGGTAGGGTTGAAGGTAAATTTCTTCTTGGAAAAGAAAGCATGTGGAGGTCAGTACAGTGGGCTCATTTATATATATATAACTTTATAGAATTATTCCCTTAACCTCACCCTTCTACACTTGCATTTGTCTGTCCTTTCTCAACATTATTCACCATTAGTAAGCTTCTTTGGTTTAGTACATATTCTCAGTTTTGATGAAGTCCATTTTTAAAATATTTTTTTGTATGTGTGCATAATACCTTTGGTGTTTTTACATTCTTAATTCTTTTTTTTAAACATATTTTTTTTAAAGAGAGAGAGAGAGAGAGAGAGAGAGAGAATTTTTTAATATTTATTTTTTAGTTTTCAGCGTACACAACATCTTTGTTTATATGTGGTGCTGAGGATTGAACCCGGGCCACACGCATGCCAGGCGAGCCGCTACCGCTTGAGCCACATCCCCAGCCCCACATTCTTAATTCTTTTAAAAATGTTTTTAGGCATCTTTCTCTAAATTGCTCTGGATAATAGTAACACAAAATCTTGCTGTACACTTTCCCCACATCTCCAATACCTAGATATACAGACTCTCCTTTCTCTACCTCTGTCCTACTTTTCCTCTTTGTTATAGACAAAATACCCTAATTTTGTTTCTCCAAGGAAGCAATTTTTTTTTCAGGTTACTAAAAAAAAAGCTGCTATACTGATAGTAGTTATAATGTCTATAGTAACCCTCTTTAAATGAGAATAGAAATGACCAGTGTGAGTATAAAATCAGATGATACATGAAAACACTGAGTACTAAGTAAAGGATGGATTTTGTTATGATCACCATTGTCATTTCATGCTGACTTAATCACTTTGTAGCATCACTCATATCTGAATAAAATTGAGCATTGGTGTTTTATAAACATAATTAAAATGAGGATATAATTAATGTAAGCATATAAGAGGGAAGAAGAGAGGGAAGAAAAAGCACCTTTATGGGATAGACTCTTAAATATGTATTTTTTAAAAACTGGAAAATAACTTCTCTTCCATAGAGATAATAACCTAACATACAAGTCACCTAAACCGATAAGGATGTCCAAATGTACAAAATATGTAAAATAACTTGAGAATTGAGAGATCTTTTATGATTTGATCCCAATATTGCCCTGTAAGCCAAAAAGTGTCCCATCTTTTTAGACCTTATAGCCTTTTCAGGTATTTCTTCTTAATTTCCCTGTGAGATGGTCTTAAATAGATAAAGGACTTCTGAGATCAAGGTTGGTTTTACAAATTTCTTCTTTTTTTCCATATTTTTTTTTGTTGGTGAATTGCAATTGTACATAATGGTGGGATTTGTTGTTACATATTTAGACACACACACATTATAACAATATAATTTGGCCAATATCATTCCCCAGTATTTCTTCTTTCCCTCCTGTCTTCCCTCCCTCTCTATTCTTATCTTCCTTAGATTTCATGAAATCCCTCACCTCCCTTTTATTTTTTCTTCTCTAACTTTCACATGAGAGAAAACCTATGACTCTTGACCTTCTGAGTTTGGCTTATTTCACTCACCACAATATTCTCAAGTTACATCCATTTTCCTGCAAATGACATAATTTCATTTTTTAGTGGCTGAATAAAATTCCTTTGTGTGTGTTTGTGTGTGTATATACACACACGTACTATATATTCCATAGTAGCCAAACTATGGAACCAGCCTAGAATGGATCTCTCTCTCTCTCTCTCTCTCTCTCTCTCTCTCTCTCTATATATATATATATATATATATATATATATATATATATCAATATATATATATATATATCACCTTTTAAAAAATCCATTCTAGGCTGGTTCCATAATTTGGCTACTATGAATTATGCTGCTGTAAACATGGCTATGCATGTATCCGTATAGTATGATGACTTGACTTCTTTAGGCTACACACCTAGGAGTGATACGTTCCATTCCTAGACTTTTGAGGAATCTCCATACAGTTTTCATAATGGTTGTACTAATTTACAATCCCATCAACAGTATAAAAGTGTTCCTTTTCCTCTAAGTCCTCTCCAGCATTTATTAATGTTTGTATTCTTGATGTCTAGCATGTAAAACTTTCCTAAGATGTATTAGGACAACATTTTAAGCTTCTTTGTTGGCCTTACTAATCCATTTGGAGCTGGGTATGGGGCACACTCCTGTAATCCCAGTGACTGAGGAGGCTGTGGCAGGAGAATCTCAAGTTCAAGACCAGCCTTGGCAATTTACCAAGACTCTGTTTTTTTTTTTTAAAAAAAAGAAAGAAAGAAAGAAAGAAAAAAGAAAGGGACTAGTGATATAGCTCAGTGATAAAATTAATAGGTTAAGTCCCCATTAATCTCCTCCCCATTAACTCACCAACCAACCAACAACCAACCAACCAACCATCTGGAATCCTATGGTTCTAGGTTTTGTTCAGAACAAGTATAGAGAGTATTCTTAGGGATCATAGAATGAGTAGGGACACATTTCCTCCTTCTCCATTTAGTGAAAGAGTTTATGAAGTATTGGCATTATTTCTACCTAAATGTTTAATAAAAGTTTGCCAGTAAAGCCAGTTGGGTCTGGGCTTTTCTTTAAATGAAGATTTTAATTACTAATTTAGGCTTTATTAAGTATTGGCCTGTTCAAATTTTCTGTATCTTCTTGAGTCAGTTTTGTTAATTTTTGTCTAAGGAATTTGTCCATTTCTTCCAAATTGTCTAACTTGTTTATATAAACTGTTCAAATACTCCCTTATTATATTAATAATTCTGTAGGCTCAGTGGTGATGTGTCCTTTTTAATTCCCAATTCTGGTGCTTGCTTATTTGTTCTCCTCTGACCTGATCACTAGCTCTTGTCAAAAGACTGAAAAATTTTGGACCATTTCAGCAGCATTTTTGGGTTTTATTTATTTTTTCGTTTCTGTCTTGTTTTCTGTTTAATTATTTTCCACTCCAGTCTTTATTATCTCCTTTCTTTGCTTTGGGTTGAATTTACTCCTCGTTTTCTGGGTTCCTAAGGTGGAAACAGGTTAATTTTGTGAGATTATTTTCCTTTTCTAATAGAGGCACTTAAAGCCATAAATTCCCCTTTAAGTACTGCTTAGCTAAAAATGGATAAATTTACTGCTGATTATTTTTACCTCAGAAGATATAGTAGTAGTTTCTAATCTTGGTTTGGCAGAGACTATCCAGATATTTATTCTGTTTGGACACTGGGTGTTGAATATTTACTGCCCTGCCAAAGCTACAATCTTCAGTGGCAGACACACTGTTGCTAGGAATTCCATTTTGTCCCAAACATTTGTCCTCTAGAGGAAAATCTTAGAAAACCATTTCCTCAGCTGTCTGTTTATACTTATCCACTTTCTGACCTGCATTCAGGGTTTTCTATGACTTCTTATTTTAATAGTTGAATTATTTTCCATGATCACTTGAAGCTGAAGAGAAATAAAGAAGTGAGGGAAATAATATTCCAAATGATGAAAGAAATGGAAGTTACAAAGGTTGGATTTTGTTTCTAACTTCACTACTCATTAGTTTTGTTAAATTTTGTCTAATAAATTTATCATTCATCCAAATTATCTAATTTATTATTATATTATATTATATTAATTGGTGGGGAAGAGGTTAATGGGGATTAAGTTCAGGGGAACTTTACCACTAAGCTACATCCCTAGTCCTTTTATTTTTGTATTTTGAGACAAGGTCTTGGTAAATTGCTAAGGCTGGCCTTGAACTTGAGATCCTCCTGCCTGACATTTGGATTAAGAGGGTAATGTGAATTCAGAGGTGTCTGGAAGTTATTTGTCATACTTGCTTCCTCCACCTCCCACACTTTTGTCTGGTTAATGCCCATTCAATTTTGAAGACTTGGCTTATATAGTTCTTCTAGAATTCTAAGAGCCTTTACACTTTGCTAGAACTCCTCTCTTATAACACCCTTTCTTAAACTCATCATGGCAATTACCATACTTCATTATACTGCTTGCTTTTTTATTTGTTCTCCATGTTCTTTGAGGACAGGGTCTATCAATTTGGTTTTCATTAAACCCAATATTGAGCATTAAATAAAATAAATTTCTAAAATTTAGCTTTATTCCTTTGTATATATTTTACTCATCAATGTAAATTTGTTTTTTACAACCTTTCCTGAAAGCAGATTTTGTTGGGATGGAGTTAGGGGTACCTTGAGAAGTGGTACCAAATTGAACTGGGCACAGAAAGAGGAAATGGGCACACTGAAGGTAAACTTCACTCCCCCAAGTATGAACTAGTGCTGCTTCATTTACCTCCAAACTAAACATGATTTTTTCATAATTCTTGTTCTTTGATAAAATTGTAACTTTTTTATTATTTTCAGTGACAAAGTTGAAATAATATATGTTTAATTTGCTGATTTCATAAAATTGAACTTGTAATCTTGTATTTGGGAGAAATATGTTTAAATTTAATATGATGTCAAAGATGGGTTTATGTTCTAGGAATAATATTAATATCCATTATGTGCTTTAAAATGATAATAATAATAGAAAAGAGGTTTATAAGGAAATTCTCTTATTATATTTGCTGTGTTTGGATCTGGAATATTCCTCCAAAGGCCCATATGTCAAAGGCCTTGTTCCTAGTGTGTGTGGTGCTAGTGGAAGATGAGGCCTAACAGATCTTCAGGTGAGTTGGGGCATGCTGTTGAGGGGATAATGGGATTCTGGCCTTTTTCTCTTTCATTTTTTGCTCTGGAAAATGAAGTGAGCAGTTTTGCTGTGCCACATACTTCTTCCATGATGTACTGCCTTGCCACAGGCCCCAAACAACTGAGCCAATCAATCATGGAATGAAATCTCCCAAATTATAAGCCAAGAGAAAAACTTTCTCTTTAAGTTGATTATCACAACTATTTGTTATAGTAATGGAAAGCTGACTAATATTCTTCCTAAAGAAAGCTGTAATTCTATCTTTTAAACTGGAATTACCATACCATATTCTTATGCAAAATGAAGCCTTGTAATAACATTTTTAAAAATTTTATGGACTCTTAAATAATCTGGTGAAAAACAATCTTCACATTTGTATATCATCTTAAATTTATTTCGGTTGCTAGGTATAACTTTAGAATAATAACATCTGTAGTATGTTTTACAATCAGCAAACATTTTTTAATTTAAAAATTATGATAGAAGTCTATGTTGGTTGAAGGAAACTATAGGACATACTGTATACATAGTATATCCTGATTGATTCTCCCCCTATTCTCTGCCTTTTTCCTCAGTTGTATTTACCTGGAATAGATATCATTAAGAGTTGTATGAACATTTATACCTTTAACTTACCTGTTAACTTATAAACATATTTATGTGTATGTATGTATATTAATGCGTGTGTGTGTGTGTAATGTTATAGAAAAACTGACCATATATATATAAAGTTATAGGCAAACTTCCTACCTAAATGTTTTTTGCTCCCTCCCACTCTGAATGTATAATTTTCCCTTATATCCTTTATATTATTATCATTAGCTTTTCAACTCCTGCCAAGCCAAAGAATGGTATCTCCCTATCTCCCTGTTTAGTGAATTTTTTTAATTGATCTGAAGAAGTTTTTGAATTGTTAGGTATAGGAAAGTTTTTGTTAAATATTTTCTCTCAGCCTACTATTTATCTTTTTACTTCTATAGTATATTGTTCAAAAATCATTTTTATTTTGTCAGTTCTCTAAGATATTCACACATATTCTCTTATTCATAAAGAAAATCTGTGAGAGTAAGAATTATCATAATCATCACAGGGTTGAAGGAGCTGAGGTTCACAAAGTTTCAGTGACTTACCCAAGGAGGAATGGCTCACATCTAGACCTACATTGCTAGAAATGCACACTCCATCAGGTGAATAAGACTAGGTGAATAGAAATAAGAAGCCACAGAACTCAAAAGGCTTTAGTACCACCCTTGCTTCTTCCCAGATTGACTGCTCCTCTGGGCCCAGCCATTGGTCAGCAGTATTTAAGGACTGTGTGTCTAAATCAGCAATAATAGTTTTACAATGGCCTCTAGGTGATTCTGTTGATATTAGGTGTTTGTAACTCCTTTGGCTTCCATTTGACACTTTTCCCTTCCTTGCCTCTTCCTGCCAACTTTGTTTTATGGCTCTTGGCACAGATCTTGGATATTAACTTTGCTTACTTCATAACTTCTGGCTCTGACCATTGGCTATTCCTATGGACAGATTATTGGCTGAAATCTCAGTGGCTCCTCTGATTCCAAATCTAAGGTTTTGGCACTGGTTGAAGGCCATAGTGCTGATACTGGTCTCTGAGGTCTTTGTATAAGTGGGTGACAGAGATGGAAAATTGGGAAAGAGAAAAATAAACTATTTTAAAATACTCTCAAAGTGTTCTAATGAGGAGATTTAGCTACTGGATACCAGATATCTATGATCAAGTAGGTTAGGGCTGGAAGAGTCATACATTTCATAATTTTTTTTGATTTAAAAGAACTAATTATAGGCAGTTTTTTTTTCAGCATGGATTGAAGTCATATAAATTCTCCTTAGTCATTCTGATACCTGTGGTTGAAGAGGAACAGGGAGACTAGAAGCCAATGTGAAATTTAGAAGGCAAAGTAAGACCCATGTGATTATCATCAAATAAAAAGAAAAAGAAAAAGAAAAAGTAAGCTATTAGACATCATGGATGGTACAATACTATTGTTGTAAAATAAAAAACACTACCCTAGAATATTATATTCGTGAGGATTCTTACTTATAAGCAATAAAAACTAACTCTAGCTAATTGAAGGAGAAAACATCTTTATAGGGATTTTTGGAGGCAAATTTTTAGAGCAGTTGTATTTTGTTTGTTTGTTTTCCCTCTGCTCATTCCTCCCTCTTCCATATTCCCTCTTTTATATTCCCTAGCTACCACCATGAGTTTATTGTTAGGCATATATTATTCACTGTCTCTTTCTAGCCATGGGGCAAAGTCAAAATATTCTCCCCAATAGTGTTTAGTAGGTGGAAATTCCTTTTTTTTTATTATTACCAAACACTTGTATTTTAAATCACTTTATGCAAAATATCTCATTTAATTCTTAGAACAACCCTATTTGTGGATAGAAGACATAAGACAGAGAGAACTTAAGTATGTTGTCTAAGCTCTGACAGCATCAGAGCAGGGGGTTCCAGAGCCTATGCTCTCAACCTGCTTAACCATTATTCTATGTTGTCCCTCTTAGGTGAAAATATGGGAGAAAGTGGATGTTTTCTTCAACAATAGCTAGTTAACATGTATTATGGCTAATAGCTACTGAGTGTTTTTGTATTTCAGGGCATGTACTATGTACTTTGCTTATAAAATGTTACTTAGTATTCATGATAGTTCTTTATGGGAGCCGCCATTATTATCTCTATTTTATATATGTAAAACGGGAGTTAGAGAGGTACAGTAGGTTACTCAAGCCTTTATACTCAGTATTGGCTGTGTTGGAATTCAAGCATACATCATTCTGATGCCTAGAACCTGTATTAATTATTCTGTGTGCTTATTTAAGAACAACAAAATTCAGCTGTATTTAGTCTTCCAAGTAAGCCTATAGTTATAAATTTGGATGTAAAAAAGAACCTTTAAGATATTTCTGAGACAGTAAAAACAGGAATGAAAACATATCACTTGAAGACTTGGTGTGGAAATAGTGTGTTTCAGTGGTCATCAAATTGGGCCATCTGGGAGACAATACACTAGGATAGAGTACTAGACCTGCCACCAATTCATTATGTGACCTTTTGCAAGTTAGCTCCCTCTCTAAACCAATATAAAATTAGTGCATAGGATTATATCTTAAAGGAACTTTCTGATTGTAATGTTCATTGATTAATGCCATAGAACAATTACATGAAGGAGATGTTTCAGAGTTTGACTTTGCCTGATTATCCAGTCTGACTTTGTGTTGTTGCTCTTTTGGGATTCTTTTTCCATTTGGTGGATTACCTTTGCTATTGCAGGCAGATACCCTTCCTGCCCAAGTTTTCCCTAACATCCTCATTCTGTCTCTGATATGTCATCCTTTTCTTTCAATATCTGGATTTCTTCTCTCTAGGCCTCTGTACATGGGACCATGCCATTCTGTAAACCACTACTCCATTCTACAGCAGTCTTTGATTTCTTTGAATTGTTATCTATACCTGTCACTAGATACTTAGTTACCCTTATTCTTTATTGTTGCCCTTTTAAATTTTTTTCTGTAGAATTTTAAATACTATAAGTTTAACTTTTTAATACTCAGTTGACTTTAAACATAAAGATATATCCCTCAGTACATGCGTCATGGGCATTCTTTATGGCTATATTATTTATTATATCCTTTGTGATTTAGTTCTATTGTTTTCGTATTTTTGTAATATCATACTGCCATACACTTTTTTAAAAAGATACTCTTATATCTGTAGGCTTATTTTGTTTTTTGGAGGGGGAGGAAAAGAGAGGGTGGCATTTCATTATATTATTGCTTTTTCTAACCTTTTTCCAATTTTCTTCTAATTAGACAGGAAATTAAGTTTTCTCATAATTTCTCCAAGCTTTCATTTTTATTGTATCAATATGGGATTCCATATTGTCATAAATTTTATATATGTTGAATTATGTGAACAATTTGTAGTTATTCTATTACTCTTTAATGTGTGTCTTATTCCTCCATGACTGATAAGTAAGTTTGTTGAAGGCAGGATCATATCTACAGTAGCAGTTCCTGGTCTGGTGTCTTTATCTACGTATGGCTTCTTCAGGAAAAACTGAAAAGCATTTGCCTATCATGGCAAAGGGAACCCACTAAATTGGAAAAGAATCCAAGAAGAGGCCAAACAGCATAATGTTAGACTGGAGAATCAGGCAAAACCAGCAGTTACATCCAACTGTATTTTCTTTTAAAATGACATATGAGCCAAGGTGCCGTGGTACACACCAGAAATCCCTGTGGTTTAGGATGCTGAGGCAGGAGGATCACGAGTTCAAAGCCAGTTTAGCAACTTTACAAGGCCCTACGCAATTCAGCAAGGCCCTATCTCTAAATAAAATACAAAAAAGGGCTGAGGATATGGCTCAGTGGTTGAGTGCACCTGGGTTCAATTCCTGGTACCAAAAAAAAAAAAGAAAGACAAATGAATTCATTGTTCCTGGAAAATAGGTCTATCAAGATAGAGATGCTCATTTATTTTGGTGGATGTATTAGTTTTAAATTAAAAAAGAGTGAGTGAGAGAATAGAAAGGTACTGATACCTGTATTATCCTTTATCATCACCAAAGTAAAGCATTTCCAAATACTTAAGAATGTTCATGCTCATCAAGAAACTACCCTTTCTTGATAACAATGAGAATATAAAAGACATATGAAAAGGATAGGCAAGTAGAAAATTCTTGAAAGTTTTAAAGTGAGAAAGGTATTTATTTCATATACATCTATTTATTTAGACCTTTGGGCATCTGTTGCTCCTGAGAATGAAGTTTACTAGTCCCTCACAGTTCAATGAAACACTTCAATTTTTTAAAAAATATCTATCCTGAGTAAGGTACCATGTGATTCTTGCTGCCACCATTGTTCAGTTCTGGAAGTGAAACTTGGATAATGATCTTTGCTGGTATAAAACAGAGATTGGTAAACTATGACTCAATCTGATCCATTGTCTGTTATTGTACAGTCTGCAAGCTAAAACTGATTTTAACATTTTTTAAAAAAGAGAATATTTAATGATGTGAAAATAATATGAAATCCAAATTTCAGTATCTGTAAATTGGCATACAGCTACACTCATTTATTCACATATTATCTATCATTGCTTTTATGCTACAATTACAGATTTGAGCAGTTGTAACAGCCTCTATGGGCCCACATAGCCTAAAGTAATTATTAACTGGCCTTTTAAATATAAAGAGAGGAGACAAAAAGTAGGGAAAAAAATGAAGAAGAAGGTAGGGGGCATAAATGTGGATACAGGCTAAATTCCTTTCCTGGTACCTTTTATTTCTTCCCTTGCTCCTGTTACCCAGTAAACTTTGTCCTCCTTTCTTTTTCACCCACACCCACTCAACTCCACCTTCATGATCACAAACTTTTGATTTTAGGTTTTGTGAAAGAAAACCAAAGTCTTCATTATTATGCAGGTTTGTGCTTGCTCTTAATTTTTAAATTATATTTTCCTTTATTGCTTTAAATCTGGAATTTAGACCATCTGGGAAAGAAAACTGAGGATCTTCCTATGCAGGTTCTTCATTTGGCAACAGCTAAAAGTAGCACTAAGCCTAGTTAAGAGAAGTGAGACTGAAAATGAAGTTTTGCTGGCCTGAACTGAGAAATTTGGATCAGCTCCGACAGATTAGAGCCTTTTTGACTACCATGCTGGGAATCCTATTTTGTTACACTGTACAGAAAACTTGTAGAGCTCAAACTCCAAACATGCAATTCTTTGTGAGAAAACAATACAAAACTAGAGACTCAGTTTAGAGGAGAAGCTGAAACTGATTCAAATAAGATTTCATTAACTAATTTGGGGAGCATTTGAAGCTACTCTGAACTATACCTCCCCCTCCTTTTCTCATCTCCACTGGCACTCTGAGAATCAGATCACCTGGGGAAAGCAGATTTAAAAAATTCCAGATGGTGTGTGCGCTGCTCCAGCTGTGTAGAATCTCTCCCAGTCAGGCAATCTGCCTCTCTGCCGGAACCCTCTAAAACTGTGCTGCCCATTTGTCATGCTTCTCCAATTGCAGCCTTCTGGATAGCTTCTCTTTGCCTTGTCTGACTCTTCCTTTCCAGTTTTTATCATCCCCCTCCATGAGCTAATGTAGTAACATCTCTTCATCGGCTATAAATCCATAGAAGAACCTGATATAAAATATAGTTTCATGAAGCGAAATTGGAAAACATCTGTTTTTTTACCCATAAGATTCAGTGTTCACTTGTCTCATATGACGACGTGACTGTGCATGTGTGAAAAAGAAAAGAAACAGGAAGAGGGGAGGGAAAAGCTAGCATGAGGGTGAGTAAGAAAGAATTCATGCAGGTTTTTACAGCCAGCTGGACAAAATAAGTTCATCTCTATGTCAGAGTCCTAGGTTAACATCAGAAGGTCAATTTTATTCGCTTGAATGAACTTGCTGGGACTATCAAAGAAGCATTTGCTTCTGGGTAGGTCCTGGCCATTGCCTTGATGACAAGCTTTGTCTGGAGTTATTCCCAGCTTATGGTGCCAAAGCCTGAAAGGTTATAGTCTTTTTTTTTCTGGTCTTCAGAGGATTCAGGTTGATGTTCCCTAGAAGCTAAGAACTATGTAGATGAACAGGGAATAAGCGATTGGTAGATGAAACCCCCTGTGCTATTGGTTGCCTGCTGCCCTCATTGTGTCTTTCAGTTGTAAATATACCTTTCCTAATCTGTAGAAAAATAAATGAATTTTGGAAA
Source organism: Marmota marmota marmota (assembly GCF_001458135.2). NCBI lineage: Eukaryota > Metazoa > Chordata > Mammalia > Rodentia > Sciuridae > Marmota > Marmota marmota. The sequence goes on along the minus strand of NW_025999999.1, from coordinate 4,704,717 downwards.
CTTTTGTTTAAATGAATGTTGGAATACCCCATTTTAGCTATGTTATGATCTATAATTAGGTTCAGGGAAGGCATATGGGTCACTAGAATTTTATTTAACTTAATACTTGGTATCTTTTGAAATTTAGATGGAAAATTACATAAATTGGTAGGAACTGAAATTTCTTTTCCCATATTTTCACTTATAAAATTGAAGTACAATTTATATGTATTAAAACAATATTAAAGATTGAAGTACAATTTAAATAGGACAATTGGATATCTTGAATGTACAACTTGATCAATTTTGATAAAAGTATACACCTATGTTACCCACATCTCAATTAATATCTAAAACCTTTCTGTCACCTAAAAAGTTCCCTGCTATTCTATTCCAGTAAATTGTAAGCTTCCAAAGACAACCACAGTTCCACACATTATTTTTCCTGTACTTAAACTACATTTGTACTCTTTGTATCTGGCTTTTTAAGGTTAAGATAATGTTCAATATTCATCCATTTTATTTTGTGTATCAGCAGTTCGTTTAAAAATTTTTTCTAAGTTGTTTTTTATTGTATGAATATCCCAAATAGTATGTTTTCTTATGTTAATTTATAATGTGTTTTCAGTTTTGTAGAGTAAAGGTTTTCATTATGATAAAGAACAATTTATCAAAATCTTCTTTTATGGTTCTGTGTCACATATAAGAAATCTTTGTCTACTATCCATGGGCACAAAAGTTTTTCTCCTCTGTTTTCTTCTAGACAATTTTATAGGTTGAACTTTCACACTAAGAGCTATGATCCATTTCACATAAATTATACTGAGGTCTATGATTTAGATTAACTTTTCCAGGGAGAGATTAATGTTTATTTTTGCAAATGTTTATCCAGTTGTTCCAGCAATACTTGTTGAAAAGACTATTCTTTGCTGACTTAGTTATGTAGTTGAGGATTTAGGCTATTGGTCATTAGCATTTTTTCCCCTCTAATGTCCTTATCAAATTTTGGTAAGAACATAAGGTTTACAAATGAGGTGTAAGCATTAGTTTTTTTTCTTTATTTTCTCAAAACTATTTTTTTTTAAATTGATGTTATGTTTTCTTTAAAGGCATAGAATTCACTAGTGAACCCAGTTGTGTCTTAACAGGTTTGTGGGAAATTTTTATATAATTTAGTTTCTTGAACATATATAGGGTTATTCAGTTTTCTACTTCTTTTTTAGTTAATTTTGTTAAGTTATACATTTTTAAAAGTAGTTTTCTCATTTTACTTAAGTTGCCAAATTTATTGGCATTGAGTTGCTCATAGCTTACTCTTAGAATTCTCTTAATGTCTGTAGAATCTGTAGTGATGTTTAAAAGAAATCATTAAAAAATTATTTTTTCAGGCACCAATCAAATACTCAAGTTTTTAAAAATTTTGTAGACATTCAAATTGAGCATCAGGAGGTATTTTCAGTGCAGTGGTGTTATTACGAATACACACCAGTTCAATTTGGTGGATTGAAAGACTTTGCTTTGAGAGTATGAGGGTACTCTGCTCCCAGAGGGCTGCCTAGGGCATTGTTTTCCCAGGATTCCTTTCATCATATTCAGCCATCTAGGTACTGAGGCCATGCAGCTATGGTCTAATGGGGACTGGCTCCTGTTCCTGTTAGCAGCAGACCTTGGTATATTGCATATGGTGCTGATATTGCAGGCATGAGAAATTTACAGATATAGGGTTATAGAAATTTCTACCAAGATTTCAGAGGAATCCCTAGGAGGATAGGAAATGTGTCAGGGTCTGAATCCTTGTATATAGTCCTTGGGAGGGCAGAGTGTGAAGTTGTAAGAGTGAAGCCAAGACTGGAATAATGACTCCTGAAATGTAGAGATGCCAGGAATATGGAACATCTACCAAGGAATGCATCAAGCAGGAAGCAGTACAAACCCAAGTGGTAAGCCATGTGGGCTTCAACCAGCAAACCAATAATGGCAAGGCCGCTCAAGCCCTTTGTAGTTCACATCTTGCTATGTGCCCTTGTTGTAAGACATGGAACTACTACAGGATTTAAAGTTTTCCCACTGCTTTGGTTTGATCCTTCCTTCCTATCCCTCTATTCCTCTCTTTTGGATGGAAATGTTAACCCTGTTCCTGTCACACCTTGTATACTGGAAGTATGTAACTTGTTTTTGGCTTTTACAGGGGCTCACAACTTGTTTTGAGTCTTAGGAGACTTCAGACTTGGACTTTTGGATAATGTAGGAACTCTTGAGACTTATGAGTCTATTGGAGATGGACCAAATGTATTCTGCATTGTGAGATGGACATAAGCCTTTGAGGATTGGAAGCTATTATGGTTTGAATCTGGAATGTCCCCCAAAGGCTCAGATGTTGAAGGCTTGATCCTCATTGCAGCAATGTTCAGAGGTGGAGCTTTTAGGAAGTAATTGAATCACGAGGGCTCTGACTCATCAGTAGGTTAATCCATTGAGGGATTCATCATTTGAAGGTTTCATTGGGAAGGAGTGGAAACTGTAGGATGTGGGGCCTAGTTGGAGAAAATCAGTCACTTCGGGCATGCCCTGAAAGTGAATAGCTTGCACCTGGTCCCTCTCTGGTTCCCTACTTTCCTTTATTTCTTCCTTCCTTTTTCTCTGTTTCCTGGCCTCCATGAAGTGAGCAACTCTGCTCTGTAATGTGCTTTCTACCATGATGTTCTGTTTTAACACAGTTGCAGAATCAATCTAGTCAAGTGACCATGGACTGAAAACTATGAAACCATGAGCTGAAATGAGTCTTTTCTCCTCTAAGTTCATTTTATTAGATATATTGTCACAATGATGGAAATCTGACTCACACAGTTGTAAATGTATGAATGTATTTCTGGGCTTTCGGTTCTCTTTCACTGGTCTTTGTGTCAAATTTTAAGCAAGTACCATACTATTGCTTTGTAGTATATTTTAAAGTAGTGTGACTCCTGTAACTCTCTCTCTCTCTCTCTCTTTTTGCTCAAGATTGCTATGGGTATTTTGGGTCTTTTGTGGTTTCATGAAAATATTAGTGTTTTAAATTTTTTTTCTGATTTCTGTGAAACACATCATTAGTATTTTGATAAACTTTGCATTGAATCCATAGGTGATATAGACATTTTTAACAATATTCACTCTTCCATGAACATGAGATGTCTTTGCATTCTTTTGTTCTTCTTCAATTTCTTTGATCAGTATTTAATAATTTTTACTGTACAGATTTTTTACCTCCATGGTTAAATTTATTTTTAGTCATTTTCGTTGTTTCAATTTCATTAATTTGCCTCTGATTTTAATTTTTTTCCAGTCTTCTAATGCTTTTGTTCTTCTTTTTGAGCTCTGAGATGTAATGTTAGGTTATTTATTTGTTGATTTTCTATTCATTTAATGAATGAACTCAATGCAATAAACTTTCTTCTTAGCACTGCCTTCATAGTGTCCCAGAGATTCTCATAGGTTGTCTTACTGTTCTCATTTACCTCTAAGTATTTTTAAATTTTATCCCTGATTTCTTCTGCTATCCATTGGTTATTCAGTAGTGTAATATTTAGTTTTCAAGTGTTAGAGTAGCTTATACTTTTTATTTTATCATAGATTTACAATTTCATTCCATTATGATCTGATAGAATTCAAGGTATTATCTCTGTGTGTGTGTGTGTGTGTTTTGTATTTGCTATGAGCTTTTTATGGCATAAGATATGGCCTATTTTGGAGATAGATTCATGTGCTTCTGAGAAGAAAGTGTATTTAATCATTGATGGATGAAATCTTCTATATCTGTCAAGTCTGAATTATTTTATTTTTTATTTCTATGGCTTCTTTATTTAGTTTTTGGTTGGAGGATCTATCCAGTCATAAGAGTTGTGTTAAGTCACCCACTATTATTGTGCTGTGGTCTACTTGATTATTGAAATTGAGAAGGGTTTGTTTGATGTATATAGATGCATACATTATTTGGGGGCATAAATGTATACTATTTTTATGTCTTGTTGATGTATAATTCCCTTAAGCATTTTGTAATTCCCTTCACTTTCCCTTATGATTAATTTTGGCTTGAAGTCCACTGTATCTAATATGAGGATAGAAACCCCTGCATGTTTACGTGTTCCATGTGATTGATATGTTCTTTTCAATTCCTTTTACTTTCAATCTGTAGATGTCTTTGTCTATTAGGTGACTCTCTTGGAGACAGCATATTGCTGGATCTTATTTTTTAAATCCAGTCTGCCAATATGTTTCTTTTTATTGATGAGTTTAGACTATTTACATTCAATGTTATTATTAAATGATTTTTTATTCCCTGTCATTTTGATTTATTTCTGTTTTTAAATATTCTTTTTTGATTGACTGTTCTTCTAATGTTGTTTCTCCCTTTGCTGGTTTTTAGTTTTATTTTTTACTTCTTCTTTATGAAATATTTTGCTGAGAATGTTCTGTAGAGAAGGACTTCTAGATGCAAATTCTTTTAACTTTTGTGTATTATGGAAGATTTTTATTTCATCCTCAATTCTGAAGCTTAATTTTTCTGGGTGTAATATTCTTGGTTGGCAACCATTTTCTTTCAGAGCTTGGTATATATTATTCCAAGATCTCCTAGTTTTGAGAGTCTGAGTTGAGAAATCAGCTGAGATCTAGATTGGTTTCCCTCTAAATGTAACCTGTCATTTTTCTCTGGGAGGCTTTAATTTCTATTCTTATTCTGTATGCTGGACATTTTCATAATAATGTGCCTTGGTGTGGGTCTGATATAATTTTGTATGGTTGAGTTCTTGTTAGACTCCTGTATTTGATTTTCCATTTCATTCTTAAGTTTGGGAAATTTTCTGATATTATTTCTTTGAAAAGATTTTACATTTCTTTGGTTTATATCCCTGAACTTTCATCTATACCAATAAATCTTAAGTTTGGTCTTTTCATTGTTGTCCTGTATTTCATCGAAGTTCTGTTCATGATCTCTTGACATCTTTTCTCCAAGAAAAGATGTCAAGATTTTATATATATATANTATATATATATATATATATATATATATATATATATATAAAATAATCTTTCAAGATTATATATTTTGTCTTCATTGCCTGAAATTCTGTCTTCCAAGGAGTCTAGTCTGCTGATGATGCTTTCCAATGAATTTTTAATTTGGTTCATTGATTCCTTCATTTTGAGTATTTCTGCTTCCCCCTCACCCCCAAATCTCCATGTCTTTGTTGAAGGGATCTTTTGTTTCATGTATTTTCTCCCTGAAGTCACCCCATACTTCTTTTTTTATCTTTCCAATCAACTTAACTATAATCATTCTAAACTCCTTCTCTGACATTTCTTCCACTGTAGTATTGATGGATTCTATTATTGAATTATATTAGTTTGTTTGGGGTAATTTGTTCTCTTGCTTTTTCATCTTGTTTGTGTGTCTGCCCATTTAACAGTGTGGTTTTGAAGCAACAGAGTTTATATCCTGTGGATTTACAATGTCCCTGAGGTTTCTAGTACCTCACAGTTTAGTTTAGGGGGAGACAGATAATACCTACAACCAATGCAAACAATTTACAGCTTTAAATCAAATAGTTCCTGCTTTGGCATCTACTATGTTAATTGTCACAATAAACAGAAATGTTATGATCAGTTATTGCCAACAGTAAAAACAGCAAGTTTACATATTTTTTTTTAATTTTAAGTTTTGAACAGGGATAGAAAGAATTGATGTAGGATGTCATGGTTGTGAGGGAAGAGGAAAGAAAATAGAAGTAAAAAAATAAAGGAAGAGTAATAGGGAGATTAATAATGATTGGCTTTTAGCAGAGGAAAAGAGAAAGAATCAAGGGAGACACATAAGTGTGATAAAAATGTATAAAGTAAAAAGTTTTTAAATAATAAAAATAAAAGTAAAATAATACAAGAACCAAACTTATATTTTCTAATCAAACATCTTAGTTTTAAAATACTGATATCTGAGAAATAATTACCTTTAAAAAATGCTGGGAATGAGAAAAAAGAAACAGGTATAAATATTTATAAGTGTCCATGAACCATTCAGGTCACAATTGAACAGAGAGTAGAAAAAGAAAGAAAGGAAGAAAAAAGAAGAAGAAGAAGGATATTGATGAAAAGTTAAAGAATTGTTATTATTGAAGTTCAAGAGATTCTCAGCTTCCTTTCTTAAGTGTTTTAGGTGGATTTGCTGGTGTGTGAAGGTAAATCCCGTAGGCAGGACTCCTGGGGTTGGGATTTAAGCTTAAGTGTCCAGGATCTTCCTTGAATGGCAGATTGGGCTGATGTTTTTAAATCAGCACACCTCCTGGGCTGGGCAGTTGCTGGTCCACATTAGGAGACTGTCCTGCAGGAAACCCCCTGGATTTCACTCATGCAATGGAGGGGCCAATTCTTTTTCCTCTTAGTCACTCATCAGCTTGGTGTTTTGTGGACTCTTGGGTTCAGACTTCAAATGCAATCAATTTCTCCTCTGCTCTTTTGAATTTTCAGCCAGCTGCATCTCTCCCAGCTAGACACAACTCTCTCAGCCAATCTTTCTAGTGGCCATTCTGGAGAGGGATGAGACAAGCCTGGTGTCTTTCCCTGACCAGTATTCCCCTTGTATAAACCCCTTCCCACATTTGATTTTCTCCTGGTCTCTTAGGCACACACTATGCTGTGTGGTGTGGGTTTGCCAAACCTGTTTTTTTTTTTTTTTTTTAGGTTAAGCACAGTTATGAGGATTTGGTTCCCCAGCTGTCATTTCCCTCTGGTGGCACTTCAGAATGGTTCCTTTGATTTTTCTGGTAGCTGGGAGAAATGCAGCTTCTTTCCCACACAATAATGCTGTTCAGGACAACTTTTGGATTTGTCAGGTGTCTTTTATCTCTGATCTCTTTGTATCCAGACAAAGCTCAGACCTCCTAAAAATGTGGGTTTCTGCCAGGCGTGGTGGTGCACACCAGTAATCCCAGTGGCTTGGGAGGCTGAGACAGGAGAATTGCAAGTTCAAAGCCAGCCCTGTCAACATCAAGGTGCTAAACAACTCAGTGAGACCCTGTCTCTAAATAAAATACAAGATAGGGCTGGGGATGTGGCTCAGTGGTTGAGTATCCCCTGAGTTCAATCCCCGGTACCAACCAAAAAAAAAAAAAAAATTGGGTTCCTTTAATTGACGTATTGCTCTACTATTTATCATAGGGGAGATCACATCTGCTGACACTATTTAAGATGGCTGCAGTGCTGAGTATCTCTTCTTTATTTTGTTATATACAACCACCTGAGTCTGAGATCTGCTTTGAATTTTCAAAACTAATTTCCAGAAAAGTTCCCCTTTCTCATCTTGCTGAGAAGCTGCATGTCTGAATTCTTGGTTCTGTGCCATGGAGCAATCAGGAAAGTGATCTTCTCTAATCCACCATTTTCAGTTGGATTTCTTAATTTCTTTTCATTTTTTTCCTTTTTACTCTTGGGGATAATTTCAAATGTCCCATATTTGAGATTATTTGAGTTTTTTTTTAATATAACCTCCTGTCTCCTGTGGAAACTTTCTATTGGATTTTTCATATTAGTCATTGTGTTCTTCATTTCTAGAATTTAAAAATTGTTTATTTTTTGTCATTTTTCTCTCTTATTTGTATATTGCCTTTTAAATTTAATTTTATTCATATATTCTTGTAATTCATTGGACTTCTTTAATAGGATTCCTCTGAAAACATTGTCATTTCATAGATCTCCTTTTCCTTATTGTCCATTTCCTTATTTCCATATCTTTACTAGTTTGTTTTGGAGATGTCATGCTTCCATGCTTCTTTTTATTCCTTGTGTCTTCTCATTGATGTCTGAATATTTGATGATACAATCACTTTTTCTGGTTTTACAAGTGTTCTTTAGCAGGGAGGGACATTTACTAGTTTTACTTGTGATTCTGTATGGGCCAGCTGTTAATGACCTCTTGTATGAGAGGGCCTATGACTGAATTATTCTGCTCAGGAAGACCACTGGCCTATCTCTGTAATTGTGTAGAACTACTGCTTTCTTGGGTACTGCAATCACCTATGATTGGTTCAGACTACAGGGTGTATTTCTGGCCAGTTGGTACCGTCATTTGAGTTCTTTGATTGGGTAGAGTAGTTGCAGGCTGGGTCCCACATTTAGGCAGTGTTGTTGTTTGGGGGGGATGGGACCAACTGCTATCCAGGTAGAAAGGCATGATTGTTGCCTCCCTGTGAAGGTGGAGAATTGTAGGTTTTTAGGTTGAGCTAAATGTTGTTTAAACTCCAGGATAGGCTGAACTAGCCCATACTCTTTGATGAAGTGTGTTGTGTTGGTTGTTCTGGGTAGAATGTCATTTTAACTCCTGGGAGTGGCAGAATTAGCTTCTGTTTTTTTTTTTTTCTTTTTTGCCAGATTGCACTGTGGTTGGTCTCTGTTTCTCCTGGTGAGAACCTAGGGTAGATTCTTAGAGTATGAGGCTAAGTAGGCCTGTAAGATGACTACTAGGGATTCAACCATTTAAAACTTCCAAACACTTCTGGGAGTGACCACCTTGACTTTGTAGTTGGGTTGTCCTATTGGCTGATGCCTCTAATCAGGTGCCACTGTTGCCAGGTACAGAAAGTTATCACCAAGATTCGCATGCTGGTCATTGAGAGTTCCCATTCCTTGGTGTTTCCATCTGACTTCAGGTGTTCTATCCATGCTTAACCTCCTGTGTTTCCTATGAGATTAGATTAGATTTGGCTTCCTGGAAAGAATTCTAGAATTCTGGGAAACCTGGATTTCTGCCTCAAATTGTCTTTGCTCACTGTAGAAATCATGAGCCCTAAGATTGTCTTGGAATGGCATACTCACTTGAGGGAACTCTTCTAATGTGACTTTATTCCAGATTGTGCAACTGGCATGCAGGTATCTGTCTTATTCTTAAGTTTTAGGGTTTTCACAGGGTATTCTTGTCTGTGGTTAGTTATTAGTTGAACTTTTTGTGGACACAGAGAAGCCTGGAACATTCTATTCCCCCATTTTATTCATGACACTTCTCCAGTTTTGACCTTTGGAATATATACATTTGTGTGTATCCATGTATGTGTGCACACATGTGTGCATGTGTATGTATACACTTAGAATGAATAAAAAGTTCATTCCTTACATTGTGCCTGTTTCTCAAGAACCACCCCTAGGACATCAAAGTTCTCTGGAAACTTTATAGTAATGCTTATTTCAAGTGTACCAGTTCTACATCATGAACACTAGGAAAGTGACATTAGAGTTATTGAAATAACATTTGAAAATTAGGGCACCAGTTATAGACTGGTCAGAGATAGACTGATTTTAAAGTGAGAATTATGGCACCTGGTTAAGATGTGTTTGTTACTTTTATAAACATCTTCATTTTCCTTTTTTTTTTCTTTTTACATTCTCAGGTGTTTTGTCTCTGGTGTTCTCTGAGTTATAGCTATCCTAATAGGGTTTTTGGGAGAGTACTATTTACTATAATGTAAGTTAAATAAGAATAGTTTTTGGAAAATCTGGAAATTTAATTACTACATATATTATTTATATGTGTGTGTGTGTGTGCATATAAACAATCTACTTATAAGTTGGAGTGGCTCATTGTCATTAAATTTAGTCCACAAATGTTTATGTCTATATAAAGTAGAATTATGTTGGGGGATTCTACATATGTCAATCTTGTATGATTATAAAAAGATACATGTGTGTGCATGCACATACATGTATATAGGGGTACTATTTACCCTCATTTTATAGAGAAGAATTTGACAAATAAAAATTCATGAATATTCCTTAATAAAAGATTTAAATTTTAAGATCTTTAGCACTTACATACTCTTTTGATATCTGACTTAAATATCAGCATTCATTTTTTTAAACTTCCATTCCATCTGCCATAAAAATAAGAATTATAATAATCTTACCTTTATTATTATTTTAAGTAAAGTGATGCTGACTGACATTGTTTCTGACCAGCATTATCTAAGTAGAACAACATTTATAAAAGTGGAAGATATAGATTCTCCTGTCAGAGGGATCTCGGTCTCAGTGAAAAAAATAGTAATCTAGAAAACACAATACAGATAGCAACACAATTCAGAGTGCCTGATTTTGTTGTTGTTGTTCTTCAGTGTTATGACAGTACCTTTACCTAATTATTTTAAATTATTCTTAGTCCATATTTACTTTACTTATAGAATACCTCTTTTTGGAATGTACTCCAGTCTAACCCAAAGAAACCTTAATAGCAAATGAATGGGTAAACACATGAAAACAGCCTACTCAGAAAACACCTGCAGCAAACACCAGAGGAATAGTAGACAACTTAATTAGCCTATTCACCTGACTTCCAAGGTTTAGTGATTCTAGTAAGATAAAACTCAAAAATCCATTGATAAAACTCATCTCTGAATAAAACTCACAGACCTCTCTCAGAAAATGACCTGTCATTCTCCCAACAGAACAAAATGCTTTTATCACTTTCTGTCTTTCTTTGAATCCTACTTTATGGATTGGATTGGGGCCAATTGACATCCTTTTCTCAAATCAGAATCGGCTACTACACTTTTTGAAATTTCAAAGCTCAACTCTTAAAAAAATGCTACTAATTTAAGTTTTAAAAATGTGCTTCTTGGGTGATCTCAGAAGTGTTTGTCAACAACTGAGTTATTAGATAAAACTGAGATAGTCATCAGGTGAGCAACAGCTTATTTTGTATATTTTTTGGTAAAAAAATTAATAGTTCCCAATTAAAGGGACACACATAGGAAAAGAAAATCTCAAATTGGCTCTATTTGCTGATGATATGATTCTATACCTGGAAGACCTTAAAACTTCCACCAGAAAATTCCTAGAACTAGTAAATGAATTCAACAAAGTAGCAGGATATAAAATCAACACCCATAAATCAAAGGCATTTCTGTATAACAGTGACAAATCATCAGAAAGGGAAATGAAGAAAACTACCCCATTCTCAATAGCCTCAAAAAAAAAAAAAAAAAAACCACCCTGGGAATCAACTTAACAAAAGACCACATTTCCAAAAGCACTATACAGATTTAATGCAATTCCAATCAAAATTCCAATGACATTCCTCATAGAAATAGAAAAAGCAATCATGAAATACATCTGGAAAAATAAGAGACTCAGAATAGCTAAAGCAATCCTTAGCAGGAAGAGTGAAGCAGGTGGCATCACTATACCAGACCTTAAATTGTATTACAGAGCAATAGGTAACAAAAACAGCATGGTATTGGCACCAAAACAGACTGGTAGACCAATGGTACAGAATAGAGGACACAGAGACCAACCCACAAAACTCCAATTATCTTATATTAGACAAAGGCACCACAAAACCTGCATTGGAGAAAAGATAGCCTCTTCAACAAATGGTGCAGGGAAAACTGGAAGTCTATATGCAACAAAATGAAATTAAACCCCTATCTCTCATCATGCACAAAACTCAACTCAAAATGGATCAAGGACTTATGAATACAACCAGAGACCCTTCGTTCGTGTAATAGAAGAAAAAGTGGGCCCTAATCTATAATTTGGGATTAGGCCTCAACTTCCTTAATAAGACTCCTGTGGCACAAGAATTAAAATCAAGAATCAATAAATGGGATGGACTCAAACTAAAAAGCTTCTCCTCAGCAAAAGAAACAATCTGTGAGGTGAATTAGAGAGCCTACATCTTTGGAGCAAATCTTTACCCCTCACACATCAGATAGTGCACTAATCATTAGGGTATATAAAGAACTCAAAAAGCTAAGCAACAAAAAAACCAAATAACCCAATCAATAAATGGGCCAAGGACCTGAAGAGACACTTCTCAGAAGATGATGTACAATCAATCAACAAATACATGAAAAAATATTCATCATCACTAGCAATTAGAGAAATGCAAATCAAACCACTCTGAGATTTCATCTCACTCCAGTCAGAATGGCAGCTATTATGCATACAAACAACAATAAGTGTTGGCAAGGATGTGGGGGAAAAGGTACACTCATACACTGCTGGTGGGACTGCAAATTGGTGCAGCCAATATGGAAAGCTGTATGGAGATTTCTTGGAAATTTGGGAATGGAACCACCATTTGACCCAGCTATCTCTCTCCTCGGTTTATATCAAAGGACTTAAAAACAGCATACTACAAGGCACAGCCACATCAATGTTTATAGTAGCACAATTCACAATAGCTAAACTGTGTAACCAACCTAGATGCCCTTCAATTGATGAATGGATAAAAAAATGTGGCATATATACACAATGGAATATTACTCAGCAATAAAAGAGAATAAAATAATGGCATTTGCAGGTCAATGGATGGAGTTGGAGAATATAATGCTAAGTGAAGTAAGCCAATCCCAAAAAACCAAATACTGAATGTTGTCTTTGATATAAGGAGGCTGATTCATAGCAGGATAGGGAGCGGGAGCATGGGAGGAATAGACAAACTCTATATAGGGCAGAGGGGTTCAAGGGGAAGGGAGGGGGCATGGGGTAATTAATAATGGTGGAATGTGATGATGATTATTATCCAAAGTACACGTATGAAGACACGAACTGGTGTGAATATACTATGTATACAACCAGAGATAAGAAAAATTGTGCTTTATATATGTAATAAGAATTGTAATGCATTCTGCTGTCATATATAAATAAAAAAATTGCATAAAAATTAATAGTTTCCCACATTCTAATGTTGATTGGTGCCTTGACCTTTCCAAATATTTAACCTGTGAAGATATTTGAGAAGCCTAGGACTTGCTTGCTCTTTCCCTTTCTTAAAAATGCTAGCTTCCACTTGAATTTACCAATGGAAACTCACAACTCTCCATAGCTGCAAAGGAGCAGCTGTCTTAGCAAGTCCACAAACTTTTGGGACTTCCTATTATCTGGATGTTTTTAAGGTCTTAAAATTTGTAGAGAAAATGAAATTTTTGTTTATTTGTTTTTAAATGAAGAGTATATTATGATAATTGGCTTCACCTGTTTGGAATCAGCCCTTCCCATTTTTCACTTAACATGTTGCTGCACATGTTTGTTTAATTCCTCACAGAAATGTGAATGTCATCAAATAAGAAATGTATAATATTACCATTTAAAAATAAATAAGCAGTTGGCATTTTCAGGAGAATCATTTCCATGAAATTCCAAACTTTATGAACTAATTTTAAATGTTTTCAAACCAATTGTTTCAAGGATTTGAAAAAAATATTGCCATTAAATCTTGGTTAGATGACTAATGGTAAAAGATTGTGTAGTTTCAAAAATTTTGTTTTGGATCATCAGAGATTAAGCACAGAAGAGTATTTTCTGTGAAATTGGAAGAAAGGCCAGGGCAGTATAATAAATGTTATATAAATGTTAGCAGTTCTAAAAGAGGTTGGTGTTTTGGAAAGATCTCATCAGAAATAGGAGAACAGATAATACCACTAAAATAGTGTGAGGCAAGTATTTACTCCAAATGACAATTATAGAATTCTGCCATTTATGACTATAAATTACCAAATAATGACCATTGATCTCTAGTCAACCAGCTCCTGGGTAAAGATATGGAAAGAAAGAGCCAAATTTTTCAGGTTTCCTTGAGAACTTGTCTGGAATTTCTAGCAGGGCAGCATAGCTACTCCTATACCCTTGAATGAAGAATAGTCCTCCTGTATCTGGGAAGGTCATCTTCTTCCACCAAGTGCACAGCTTCAGGAGGGGCACTCATAGAGAGATGAGGGAGGAAGGGGACACCTGCCTACCCAGCCAGATCAACAAAATCAACACTGGCAATCAATGGGGTGACAGATGTCATAGCCAGATCGCCCTTACATCTTATCCAGGTTTCTTTAAAGCTGCTTCATATAATGATGATTCAGTAGAAGACCTGTCCTATGGACTCTTAGAATTATATGAAGATTTTTCATGAAAACTCTATATACTCCACTATAAGGAAGAATAACAACATGTTAAATTGGGGTTTGCTACTAAGGCAACAATATACAATACATATTGCATATTAAAGCAAAATACCAGTCCAAGATGCAGAAGGATATGCTTGGAAACTAGTCATAGAATCTTTCTCTTCACCCTTATGAAGGATATTATAGTTAAATATTTGAAGAAAATTTTAAAGGAAGTTTTATTTGAAAAAAAGAGTATTGTGAATCTTTCTCCACATCTCTTTCCTAGGGGTGAGGTGAGAATGCTATTCTCTTCATGTAAGGTCAAGAGAGAAGGGCTGTTTGAAGTCATTGATATGAATTGCCTCCCATTGTGTGGGGGAGAGGGACTTAGTGAACTCACTTCTTGGTAGGAAATTTAGATAATAAAAAATAGGTAGGCTTTCTTTATTCATGGTGGGTTAAAGGAAAATTGTTAATGTATTGTGATTGGCTTGCATTCCCAGAGTATTTGTTGGGGAAGAATACAGAGTGTTTCTTGTGGATCCAATGTGTGGTTATAGGAACAGGAGGCAGTGTAGAGACATACAGTTCATCAGAAAGTCCCAGAGTGTCAAATAAGAGCAAATAGCAGAGGTGGACTACTGTTTTCCTAGAGCTTGAGGAGGGAGCAAAGGATTTCCAAAGTAGAATGCATTCTTCTAAGTCAAGGATATTTTGCAGGGGAGGAGAGAGAGGAAGTTTTAAGCCAAATAACAATGATGATGATGATGATGATGATGATAATAATAATAATAATAATAATAATAATTATTATTATTATTATTATTAAACAAGAATTTTCTTTCTTCCCCTACTTCTCCTTACCCTTGTGCAATTATTTGGACAGAAGATAGATATAATTTTGAATGAAATGTAAAAGTTTCATTATAACCTGGGATCAGACATATTTGTAAATTTTGAGATTGTGATTGAGTCTTTAAAATGACCATAGATTATTTTATTACCTGAGAGTGAGAATCAAAAGCCATGAAACATCTCAAGATTCTATCCAGGACATAGGAATGCTTGTCCCATGAAATGTATTTGGAAGGGATATGAAAGACAAAAGTTAGGATATTATCCTATTATCTCTTGAGCCTGCTTGTTCTGTTAGATGGTTTTAGAAAGTTTTTTTTCTCCTTCAAAGTTTGAAAATCATGGCACAGAATCACTTTAGACGAGAATAGTGTGATAACTAAGTGCATAGGTTCTTGAATTAGACTAGGTTCAAATCCTGGCTTTGTCACTTTTTAGCTTTGTGATTTTGGATGAGTTACTTAACTTTCTTAGAACTGTTTTGCTTGTGGGCAAAATGAGGATAGTAGTAGTAGCTACTGCAAAAGGTTGTTGCTAGATTTAGATTAGATAATGCAAGTGAAATCCATTCCCTGTTGTCTAGCTCAAAATGTTAGCAGTATAATAAGTTTAGACTTGGAAGAGATTAAATTTTGCAGTGAGGGCATTTGGTCTTATAGATTTTAAAGTAATAGCCAATTGTGGGCTACACTATTTAAAAAACTTTTTGCTGTCAAAACTATTGTCAAGGGCCTGGGGTTGTGGCTCAGTGGTAGAGTGCTTGCCTAGCATGTGTGAGGCACTGGGTTCAATCCCCAGCACCACAAAAAACAAAACAAACTAAATAAACAAAATAAATGTACTGTGTCCATCTACAACTAAAAATAATAAAAAAAACTATTGTCAAAGTATTTTTTCAATATAAATTATGAAGGATTATTATTTGTATTATGTTTTAAAATTTTCCCATGAAAACCATTTGTGTGCATATACACATATATGTATATCCTTGTTTACTGATGCATTTATTTTTGTAGATTTCTCAAGTGGGATGTCTGGTTAAAAGGTTATATGTATTTTTAAATGTTATCAATGTTATAAAGTCAGATTTATTTAGATATACTTTACATGCAGCAAAAATGATGTTGACAAATTATAATATAGTTAATAGTCATGTACTACATCCACCATCAAGATATACAAGATTTTATTACCCTGAAAAGTTCTCTTTTCTACCTTTGCAGCCACATTTGTAGCCATGTTGTTTTTTTGTGTGTAAGAATGACAACTTGGTTTGTTAAAAAGCATTGTGGTAATAGTCATTTACCCTTAAATTCTATAATATGCAATTGTTTTTCATTTGGTATTATAGAGAATAACTATGACTTTGTTCCTTTATATATAATTTTTTTTGTTTCTTGAATGATTCAAAGTAATTTTGTCTAAAATTGAAATAAATTTAACCAGAAAGACATGAAATCTAAACAAAGAGATTAGGAAAACTTTACTGAATCTCCTTAAACTAAATCTGAATAAATAGAGCAACATTTCATGTTTCTTGTGATGAAAACTATCATTTATTCCCAAATGCTGTGTATTTCA
The DNA here is from genome assembly GCF_001458135.2 of Marmota marmota marmota. Lineage (NCBI taxonomy): Eukaryota > Metazoa > Chordata > Mammalia > Rodentia > Sciuridae > Marmota > Marmota marmota. The sequence continues at coordinate 4,688,401 of NW_025999999.1, read as the reverse complement.
TCTTTTATCATATCAGGAGAAATATACTTAGTTGCTGTACCATTAATAATACAATTCTAATTTGAATCCCAGAAAGTTTTCAGGGGATGAAATTTGGCAAGTTGATTTTAAAGTTCATTTTAAAAAATAAGTACATGAGAGTAGCTAGAAAATGTTTAAAAAATAAAACGCTAAGGTCTTTAAAATACCGGAATACTTAAGATTGGTGGGACAGAATATGGAAAAGGAAGCATATATAGGGATTTAATTTATAAAAAATGGATTATAACATTTCAGATTCATGAGGAAATGTAAGTGCTAAATATTTGATTATGCAGCTTATATTTTATTTTCTACTTCACATCTTACACAAAAATCCCAGACAGTTTCAACTCTAAATTGAACTGCTCTTCTAATTAAAGAAATGTAATAAAAACATGGAAGTATATTTTTAAACTTGTATAAATATGTACATCATAAAACTTAGAAATGATGAATGAAATGAGTAGCAGATTTGACTATATAAAACTGTTTTATAAAATGTTTATAAAAATGAATAAAAGATTAGAAGAAAATGCATGCAAATATAGAATACAAAATATTGGTAAGGATGTATAAAATGGCCACTTCTGGTGGGAATAGTAATTGGCATAAAAAATAAGATTTTTAATAATCCTTACTCTAGTACTCTATGGAAATACTATACCAGTTAACAGATACTAGAAATAATTATATATGCATTGATAGAGGAATGATTAGATAAATTTGTACATCCATTCAGTTGAAATAAATATAACTGTTAAAAGGAATGTGGTAGAACTCTATATGCTGATATGGAAAGAGACCTATGATGTACTTGAAAATAAGCCCATGCCTGCCACCGCTGTCCTCACCAGCAGCGTGCATGTGCTCTGGCCTTCCCAGAGCTGCTCCTGCCTGGATCCCTGGGTCCTTGTCCCAGGGTGTCCCAGGCCCCTGCTTTTCCTGCCCACTCTCCTGTCAGTGAGGTACAAGTGAGTTTCTTTTCATAAAGAGGGAGAAGAATTATCTCTTGTCTGTTGACTCTGTGTGGTAGCCCATTGTCCAGGTGATTGTGCTCAGCTTCATTGCTCATTGTTTCTATATGAAAGAAGATTTTTAACAAATGGAAAAACAACAGCATTTTCATTCATATCTGTGGAGCAGCTAACCTGTCCCTACCCTGGCTTTGGTACACAAATAGCCAGTGTAGAGCAGCTGACATGTAAATACTGTCTCATTTTACACCATTGTATTATACCCGTATATGGTGGATTCTTTTTCAGAAAATTTTCTTACCTGTTAGTTGTCTTATTTTCTGGGTTGTTTTTTAACTGAGGCAAAAAATGCTCATCTGCTAGCTGCTGCCTCTGGCCAGCCCTCCTGGCTCCCTGGGACCCAGGTCAATGGGGCTTTTGCCACCCACCCTCACCTCCTGGGTGGGGGAAGCACCCCTTCGCTCACTCTGTCAGGGTTCTCTTGTTTTTGATTAAGAAAGCAGACCCCACCTCTACCTTTATAACCTGTAACCCTCACCCCTGTGTCCTATGCTGCTGCTAATGACAATACAATGGCTTACTCTGCTATTGGAAAAACATTTTTTTATGTAATTAATGTGTGCTTTCTTGTTTATACATGCCTGATTTTAAAAGGAAAAAAAATGAAGTTTGGAGAAATATCTTTATGTCATGACCCAATTTTTAGAAAAAGGAAAATATTTGTATGAAGATCTATGTGTATATAGATGTATGTATATAATCTATAATCTACTTATATAATCATATAATTATGGAATCATACATATTAAAAAGTCAGCAGCAGTTAGATCTAGTATATGGCTTTTAAGGTATAGAGATATTTATGATTGAAAATAATCTTTGAAGAAAAATTAAGGGTAAGTAAACGTATAGTCCTGACTTAAGTTATTTTAGTTTGGCCAAGTCTAATGTGAGCTAGTCAGATCAAAGAGCTGACTTCTTGTCTTTCCTATCACTCTTAGCATTAATACTAATTAGTGTTAATACTAATTAATACTAATATTGCTTGATTCCACAACTTTCAGAGATTGTTTCCATTGAACTTTCTGCCTTTCACTTTTTCTTTAGATTATCGTTCAATATTATTATTATTATTATTATTTTTCTCAAATTGCCCCTGCTTTGATCTTTGGGAGCACCTTCAGGTTGACTCTGGCATCCTTTTGACATGTCATTTTTTTTTTTTTGAGCACAAATTGTCTTTCTAGCAACATAAGATGCCCCAGGCTCATCTGTATTTCCCCTACTCTTATTTTGTTGGTATTAACTACAGTATATTTTTCTAATGTTTCCCTGGTTTCTTTTATTGAAGAATAGTATTTAGAGACCACTAACTGGATGCTAAGTGTGCTCATTGCTACTGGGATGTCACTGCTTCTAGTTCTGTTATTGAACAAAGCTTGGAAAATGTATGTCTGCCCACTAATGCATAAATGTGCACACATATACACATACACTCATATCTATGTTTATTTTTGTATCACATTCGTGTACACACACATGCACACACATACACATATAATACCCTTGGAAGTATTTGTCACAGTTTACATTCTATCTTCCTCTGACATTCTGTTTTTTTTTTAACGTTTGGAATCAATAAAATTTACTCTTGATGGAATACAATTTTATGGATTTTCGTGAGGAATGCATACAGTCATGTATCCCACCATCACGACACAATTCAGAATAGTTCCATTACCCACTGAATTCCTTCATAGTGCCTGTTTATAGCTAATCTCTCTTCTACTCTTAACCCCTGGCAATTACAGATCTGCTTTTTTATTCCTATAGTTTGACTTTTTCCAGAATGTCATATAAATACAATCATGCAATTATATAGCCTTTTGGATCTGGTTTCTTTCACTCAACAACATGCATTTATGATTTATCCAGGCTGTTGCATTAATCATAGTTTGTTCCTTTTAATTGCTAAATAATGTTGTATTTTATAGAAGTATCATAGTTTGTATATTCCGTTTATCTAGTGAAGAGTATTCAGATCATTTCCAATTTGGGCAATGATGAATAAAGTTGTTATAACCATGCACATATAGATATTTTGGTGAACATTTAAAAAAATCATTGGCATTTGATTCAGTTAGTGGAGTAGGATTTATGGGTCAAATGGTAAGTGTGTGTTTACCTATGTAGGAAACTGTTTTCTAATCTGATTATACTATTTGCCTTTATACCTGCAGTTTTGAGAATTCCATTTACTCTGTATCCCTGCTAGCACTTTCTATTGCCATTTGTTTTAAGATTTTAAAATAGGTTTACAGTGATATATCATTGTTTTATTTTGCATATTTCTAATGACTAAAGATGCTGTCTTATCATGTATTTATTTATTATCTATATATTCTTTTTGGTGATGTGTCTATCAAGACTTGGGATTTTAAATTGGAAATAATATTTTTCTTTATTTAAAAGTAATAAAAATTTGTTGAATAAAAATTAGCAGATACATTTAACCCTCCAAAAGTAAATAGAAAGCACCATTCTACTACCTGGTAATAATCATATTTTTGCACTTTTCTGTAACTTTTGCTGTTCATGTAGATGCAATATATATGTATTTAATCAAATTCATACTGTGTCTATATGTCTATTGTTTTCTAATATGCCTTTTTGAAACTTAAGTGTTAAATAGGTTTAATAATGTCCCCCTCCCAGGATATCCATATCTCAATCCCCAGAAACCATAAATATGTCACCTTTCATGAAAAGGGGAATTTAGATTGTGAATGAATTAAGGTTTTTAATAGTTGATCATAAAATAGGGGGATTGTTTTGGATCATGTAGGTAGACATAGTGTAATCACACGGATCCTTAAAAGTGGAAGACCAAGTATAAATCATAGAGATTATATGTCTCATGAAAAGGACTTGACTTGTTGCTGGCTTTGAAGATGAAGAAAGGAGGTCATGGGCCAAGGCATGTAAACAGCTTCTAGATGCTGAAAAAGGCAAGGAAATGGATTCTTTCTTAGGGGTTCCAGAAAGGACTGAAACCATCACAATATCTTAATTTTAGTCCAGCAAAACTCACTTCACACTTTTTGTTTCCATTAATGTAATAAAAAGTTCATTTAAGCCACTCTTTAGGGGGTAGAGGGGCAATTTTTTTTATAACACTAATAGGAAGAAAGTCAATATAAGTATCAAAATAATTCTTCTACATCAATTTTTCATCTACTATTGATTTTTTAAAATTGCAATATCAGAAGCACAACTAAATATTAAAATAGATAACATGAACTTGAAAGGGAATAGAGAAGGAGATTGTATGTGAGGATTCTGAGGTACTTCAGTGGAATCCTTAGAGTTCCATAGAATTCACTTTGAAAATGATTGATTTTTTAAATGATTGAATAGTAGTGTAATTTTCTACTTTTATGGACCAGTACTTTCATATGTGATGATGTTTTTCTCTTTCTATCTATTTCTTCAAGCAGTAGGTGTCAAGAGGGGGCCTCATGGTCTCAAGAAGTGATAGCACAGGTTGAAGACATTTTCTAAACATTGTGCCATGTGCAAATATGTGTATGCTAAACCTAGATACAACAGCTGTTTCTCACTTTCTTACAGATGTGCTCCAAACATTTAGCAGTGTCTATGAAAAACACTTCTAAAATTTCATATTTATGATGTGGAAAGTGGAGATTAAGATTTTTGTGCCCATACTTGAGTGAGATATATGTGCTGTGATTCATTCAAACAAAAAGTAGAAACATAGATTGATTTGTGAATATTTTGTGAATGTTGTCATTGCTCTTTTATTTAATAAAACAGTGGGAATCCTGGGAACTGAAGTCAATAACAGCTTTCCATATTTTATCTCCTGGCATTTTCTATATAAGCCTAGAAAGTTCTGAGCCAGTTTTTTTTTTATTGCTAATGTGTCACATTTAGATGGACCTATCAACTTAGCTTAAAACTATTTATCATTGAATTGTAGGACTTTATGGCCTTACCTGTTTGTTTCTCAATATTGCCCTGTAAATAATCCAGATAGTATAAAAACCAGTTATTTTCTTGTTTTTATAGGTTTCCATGATTCTACTTAGAATTCTCTCCCATCCTGCCTCCTTCTTAATATACTGAAGGCCTCAGCATTTTTTAAGTCCTAGTTCAAATTCTGTCTCTTTACATTGAACATCTTATTTTCTCTGAATAGGAAGGAAATTGTCTGTTTAATGGATAGGACAGTACCATGTATTATGGAACTTTGAGTATATATATATACTCTTTGAGAGGAAACTTCTAAATTATTTATTTTCATTCTTTTAGGATCTAATATAAATTTTAGGTTCTGAAGAGATATTGCATAGGGTTACATGAGGTTAATATTGGAGTAGAAAAACTAGGACTATTTACATGGATCCTCACACAGAAAAGTTTTTACACTTGAAATATTTTGCCATCTTAGTTTCAGTTTTCATATATATGCCTTTTATTTTTATTAATATGTTTTATATTTTTACCATACCAGTTTTAGTATTTCATATTGAAGTGTAAATGCAGTGGACTGTGTAGAGAAAAACAGTACATCAGTCTCCTTGGTCAATTTAGAACAAAGAATGAAAAAATTTAAATGTACCAGTTATGACCTCATTGTATAATTGAAGGACATCTCAAAAAATTATTGTTCTCTTAAGTCTTGAAAAGCTAAGGAAAAAAATGAAGATTCTTCCAATGTTTCTTGTTATACTATGGACAAATTCTTTCTTGTTAAACACATTTCTGTTTCTCCCTTCAGCTGCTCAACATAAGCAAGAACTGACTTTCAAATGAAACCAGATGGGACTTTCACATATAACATTTATCCCCACATTTCTACTTATTCATGGGGAATAAGGGATTGGCATCAGCTATATTCATTCATTAAGTCATTCAACAAATGTTTGTTGAGCACTCAGTATAATGTCTTATCCATATATCAGTAACTAATGCAAAATCCTTGTCTTCCCTGAGCAACCACTGTGTTGGGGACTTTTCCAGATCATTAATCTATTATTTTCTCATTGAAAGTTCATGCTTTCTTATCTTCTTTTCTTCCCAAATCTTTGCTGACCTCAGCTACCATATTTTATTTACTTCTACCTTTCTTTGTAACTCCACCTCCTTTTTTCCTGTACATTGTACTTTAGAACCCATGTTTTCTGGATGCCTAACATTTTCAATTTATTCAAGTGTTATTCTTTGTCTCCATCTACGCATTGCCATTTCTCATCAGAATTTGGAGGTTGGTATCAAGAGATTGGAGACTTTTGATTCCATCCAAGATGGAGTAATATCTACAATACCAGAAACTACCTGAAGCATCCACAATACCAGACAAAATACATGGGATAATGGTTTCAAAGACAGCACATCATGTAATATGGAATAATGACCTACGAGAGAGGGGTAAAAAATGAGATAAATCCTATAGTTGTGCTAGCTTATTGCTTGGAGAGTTTAGATGTCAGTGCAGGGAGCAGGAAACAAGGTTTAGAAGAAGAAGAAGAGGAAGAAGAGGAGAAGAGAAGAGAAGAGAGGAGAGGAGAGGAGAGATATGATGGGGGGGAGGGAGTGAGAGGACTTCATAGATTTTGGAGAGTCCTTACTGTGTCTTTATCTAATTACTGACCAGTATGTGTGTGTGCTAAAACTGTCTGAGGCCAGGGAATTTCCTCCCGAAGACGTAGAGGGAACAATCTTCAGGGTTTGAGATAATAATATTAATAACTAGTTTATATTCTCACCAGCTAGAGTTAAAAACCTCATAATTATTGAGACATGGAATAAATTACTCAGCAGGGTGTTCCCTCATTGGTGGGGAAAATCATTATTAGACCAAAGTTTGTTCTGATGCTTCTTAAAACTAAAACTCAACCTTTGAAAGAATCAAACTGATTACAGCAAGAAGGAACTCATGAAAGTTGTTGAGTTATTTAAGCACTCTGGGGACTCATTTCTGAGCTAGGCATGCACGATCTAATTCTAAACACTATATGAAAAACTTCAAGAATCCAATTAAGGGATAGATTACTGATCTTTATGATTTGTTGGGGTTACAACACAGAAATATTAAAACAGCACTTAAATGTTTTGAAAGCAGAACTATCATTGAAACCCTATCAAAGGAGAGCTGGTTTGAATTTATGGCCTTAACTCACTTTTTTAGATTGTCTACTAAATCAAAAAATATCAATATTATCCATGAGATTAAATAAGATCCAGAATTACATACTATTCAAAATTTCCAGGATATTATCCAAAATTACATGGAATACAAATTACTAAAACAATCTCATCTTGTGTTGGAAAAAAACCCAATCAATAGATGCAAATGACAAGATGTGAACAGATGTTGCAGTTATTTGGTAAAGACTCCAAGGTAGCTCTTACAATAACACTGTAACAAAGTAATCATTCTTAAAACAAATGGAAGTATAGATTGTCATAAAGTTTAAGAAATGGAAAATATAAAGTAGAGGCAAATAAAAAATTTCAGAAATAAAAAATACAGTAATTGAAAATTTAAAAACATACTATTGAAGCTTATTAGAAGAGTGGAGATGACAAAAGTGTCAGTAAATGTTAAGATAAATCAAGAGAAACTGTCCAATTCAAACAATAGAGTAGAAGGACTAAAAAATAATTTGACAGAGCCTCAGGAATATGGGGGTCAATATAAAAACATCTAATATTTGTGTTATTGGAGTCCCAGAGGGAGAGGAGCCAAAGTGCAGTGTAAACAAATATTTAAAGTACTAGTGTCTGAACCTCATCATAAACCTGCAGATTCATAAAGCTCAGAGAACCCCAAACAGTATAAACTCAAAGAAATCTGCACCAGATACATCATATCAATCTGTTGGAAGCTTAAAGCAATAAGGAAATCTTGAAAGTAGTCAGAAGAACATGATGTATTTTTATGAGGGAACTACAATTTAAGTAACTGCAGATTTCTCATTTGAAACCATGGTGGTCAAAAGGAAGTAGAACACCATTTTTAAAGTACTGAGAGAGAACTGTCAACTGAAAATCCTATATCAAGTAAAAATATCCTTCAGAACACAGATGAAATAAAGATATTCCCAGACTAATGAATAATTTATTGTCAGGTGATAACTATATTTATGTGGGTATGTTTCTTTGCCTTCTATTCTGTTCCTTTGGTCTTCCTGTATTTTTTTTTTTTTTGTAACAATACTATGCTGCTTTTCTTACCATAGCTTTGTTGTATAATTTAAAGTCTGGTATTGTAATATTTCCTGCTCTACTTTTCTTGCTGAGGATTGCTTTGTCTATTATGGGCCTTTTATTTTTCCAAATGAATTTCATAACTACTTTTTCTATTTCTATGAAGAATGTCATCAGAACATTAACAGGAATTGCACTAAATCTGTATAGCACTTTTGATAATATGGCTATTTTGACAATATTGATCCTGCTTATCCAAGAACTTGGGAGATTTTTCCATATTCTAAGATCTTCAATTTCTCTCTTTAGAGTTCTGTAGTTTTCATTGTAGAGGTCTTTAACCTCTTTTGTTAGATTGATTTCCAGGTATTTTATATTTTTTGAAGCTCTTAATTGATTTATCACTGATGCATAGGAATGATATTGATTTGTGGGTGTTAATTTTATATCCTGCTACTTTGCTGAATTCATTTATTAGTTCTAGAAGTTTTCTAGTGAAGTTTTTTTAATCTTTAAAATATAGAATCACCAAATAGTGATAGTTTGAGTTCCTCTTTCCCTACTCATATTCCTTTAATTTCTGTCTTCTAATTGCTCTGGCTAGAGTTTCCAGGACTGTGTTGAATAGGAAGTAGTAAAAGAGGGCATCCCTGCCTTGTTCCAGTGTTTAGAGGGAATTCTTTCAATTTTTCTCCATTTAGGATGATGTTGGCCTTGGGTATATACAGCTTTTACAATATTGAGGAATGTTTTCATCATCTCTAGTTTTTATAGTGTTTTGAAAATGAATGGATGCTGTATTTTGCCAAATACTTTTTCTGTATCTATGAGATACTCATGTGATTCTTGTATTTAAGTCTATTGATGTGATGAATTATGTTTGTGGATTTCTGCATGTTGAACCAACCTTGCATCCCTGGGATAAACACCACTTGATCATGGAATACTATATTTTAAATATGTTATTGTATGTGATTTTCCAGAATTTTATTAAGAATTTTTGCACCTTTGTTCAATAGGGATATTGCCTTGGAATTTTTTCATGTTTTCTTTGTGGTTGTGGTATCAGGGTGATACTAGCTTCATAGAATGAGTTTGGATGGGTTCTCTCCTTTTTTATTTCTTAGAATAATTTGAGGAGGATTGATATTAGTTCTTCTTTGAAGGTCTGGTAGGACTCTGCTGAGAATCTGTGTGGTCCTGGGCTTTTCTTTGTTCGTAGACTTTTGATGGCATCTTCTATTTCATTGCTTGAAATTGATCTGTTTAATCATCAAAATGGCAATATTACCAAAAGTTCTCTATAGGTTTAATGCAATGCCAATCAAAATCCCAACGGCATTTCTTGTAGAAATAGAGAAAGCAATCATGAAATTCATATGGAAAAATAAAAGACCTAGAATAGCAAAAACAATGCTAAGCAGGAAGTGTGAATCAGGCGGTATAGCGATACCAGACTTCAAACTATACTACAGAGCAATAGTAACAAAAACAGCATGGTACTGGTACCAAAACAGGCGGGTGGACCAATGGTACAGAATAGAGGACACAGAAACCAATCCACAAAACTACAACTATCTTATATTTGATAAAGGGGCTAAAAGCATGCAATGGAGGAAGGATAGCATCTTCAACAAATGGTGCTGGGAAAACTGGAAATCCATATGCAACAAAATGAAACTGAATCCCTTTCTCTCGCCATGCACAAAAGTTAATTCAAAATGGATCAAGGAGCTTGATATCAAATCAGAGAC